>NC_090449.1:1047278914-1047590001 GCF_031143425.1 Pleurodeles waltl
GATTAGAAAAGGCCCTCTTCCAGGGTGTCTCCTTCCCTAAAGAAATGGAAATGTGCCCAGCTGGTAACTCTGCAAATGCAAAGGGGCTTGAAAACCTGCATTGACTTTAATCAATGGAGTCACTTGAAGCTTTTTGATGACAAAGATATTTTCTTATAGAGGGGTACTGTAATGGTGTTCCAAGGTGAGCTGGGGAGTGTGTAGTTTTAAGGGAGTGTTATAAAAAATGTTAGTACTAGGTATAAACTGTATTTTATTCAAATCTGTATTTGAGAATCACTTTTTTTTAATGTAATGTATTTGCACATTTTGTAGCAGCCTATATTATGATGTAATTGTATATATATACCGCTTACTACCCCCCTGACGAGGCATCGAATGCATGCTTAAAATAAGGACTTACACATTCACAGTTCTTTCAGTGACCTTGGTACCTCATAGTACTAACCAACATTTACAAAGCCAATAGGACTCGTCTACGGAAGAGTTATTGGCCTTGCTAATGTGTTTTAGCCATGTTATACACCAGAGTGGCTGCTGTTCTGCATGGCTAAAGGCTAGTGGCATAGTGGTGTAGAGAGGAGTAGAGTGGCATAGGAGCAGTGGCGTAGAGCCCAGTGGTGCAGAGTACAGTGCAGTGGGGTACAGTGCAGTTGTTTAGAGTGCATTGGAGTAGAGTGCAGTGGTTTAGAGTGCAGTGGCGTGGGACAGAGTAGAGTGGCATAGAGTGCAAAGGAGTAGAGTGGCAGAGAGTGCAGAACTGTAGAGTGGTGCAGTGGGATAGAGTGCAGAGTAGACTTGCATGGCAGCGAGTGCAGTGGCGTAGTGTAGAGTGGTGCAGAGTAGAGTGCAGTCGCATAGAGTGGGGCAGAATGCAGTGGCGCAGAATGCAGTAGTACAGAGTAGATGGGTGTACAGTGGTGGAGATTGCAATGTTGCAGAGTAGATTGTCTGTGCAGTGATGTAGAGTAGCACAGAGAGCAGTGGCGTAGAGTACAGTTGTGCAGAGTAGAGGGCAGTGGCGTACAGTACAGTTGTTTATAGTGTATTGGAGAATAGTGCAGTGGCATAGAGTGGCATGGGTAGAGTAGCATAGAGTGCAGTGGAGTAGAGGGGCATACAATACAGTGGCAGAGAGTACAGTAATGCAGAGTGGGGCAGTGTCAGAGTGCAGAGTAGACTCATGTGGCATAGAGTGCAGTGGCGTAGAGTGGTGCAGAGTGGAGTATTGTAGAATGGGTCAGTGCAGAGTAGAGAGCCTAGAGTGAGTGGCGTAGAGTGCAGTGATGCACATTGCAGTGGCATAGAATGCAGTAGTACAGAGTAGAGTGGTGTAGAGTGCAGTGTTGCAGAGTAGAGTGTCAGTGCAGTGGTGTAGAGTGGTACAGAGAACAGTACCCTTTACTCTGCAGTGGTGCAGAGTAAAGGGCAGTGGCATACAGTGCAGTTGTTTAGAGTGCATTGGTGTAGAGTGCAGTGGCATGGGGCAGAGTAGAGTGGCATGGAGTGCAGTGGAATAGAGTGTATTGGTGCAGAATGTAGTAGTACAGAGTAGAGTGGTGTAGAGTATAGTGGCGGCCAGTGCAGTATTGCAGAGTATAGTGTGGCGTGTGCAGTGGTGTAGAGTGCATTGAACGGGAGTGCAGTGACGTAGACTATGTTGTTTCAGAGTAGAGTGCAGTTGCATAGAGTGGAGAGGTGCACGGTAGAGTGCAGTGGTATAGAATGCAGTGGCACAGAGTGCAGTGGGTTAAAGTAGATTGTTTCACAGTAGAGTGAAGTGGCTTGGAGTGGAGAGGTGCAGGGTAGAGTGGAGTTGCATAGAGTGTGATGGCATAGAGTAAAGTGGTGCAGAGTGGAAAGAGCTACCCAACGGTGCTGCAGCGACCAAATCAGATGTGTGGCATGTCTGAAGAAGGAATGGGGGACGAGCAGGGGAAGGTTTGCAAAATAATACTATCATTGGGGTAGCACACCATCTTCACTAGTGCCACGTGACCCACTACAGAAAGCAGGAGAGAAGACCAAAAAGCAAACTGGGCTTGGAGGGACCGTTCGCTCTGCCGAGATTTTCATCCTGGAAATCAGTGTAAGAATGGTAGATATTAATCACTAGGTATCAAAAGGTAACGGGTTCCCAGTTCAATCTGAGATCTAATTGTATATAAAGGGGAAAACAGTGCCATATGTTCAAGAAACACTAATTATATTTTAACATTTTTACTTTCTGTTTGTGTAATTTACATCCCAAATATTTTGAAGATTCTATGTGTACTTGACACTTAGGGATAACCCAGATCACTAGTTTGGCTTTTGCTCTATTTCAAAACCATTTAAAGACATGGACAAAGCGGGCAATTGCCTTGCACAACCTTGCAAGGGGTCTGGCCCCTGCTCACCCTTCACAAGCACTAACAGCGAACCATTGAACCAGAAGAGTTTGCCAAGGTGGGTGGATGCTGCTTGTTCAACCACTTGACAGTGCCCCTTCTGTTTCTCTCCTGTGTGCAGAGACAACTCCTCAGGTACCCAATACCTTCTGATAGTCTTGGTGGTCCCATCTTGTCTGATTTTAGGAATTGTCCTACCTTGTTCTTCTCTTCCTTATTTATCCAGTTCTTAGCAACAACCCTTTGGATCACTTGCAGTGGATCTCCCATTTGATCTCAATTGCATCCTCCTCTTTTATTATCTTTGATTGGTAGTCCGGGCTCCCATTTCTGAGAAACGTGTAGAGTCCCAGACATACACTCTAGTGCTGTGAGACTACAGACAAGTTGTGGGTACCTCACATCCTGACATTAGGTGTGAGACTGTCACCCACACCATATGCCCTGCCTCTTGAAAAAAAAAAATGTAGGTTAAAATTCCATGGGTGGTTGGGGTAAGCCAGATGTTTTTGTTTAATTTGTTTAAACTAGCATAATGTTAATTACCTTAATGTTTCACAAATTATTTGCCAGGGGTTTTAAAATGCTCAGAAACATAATCAAAATGTTGCTGTTACTTTCTCTTGCCGCAGTACTGAAGGGCATTCATTTAGTACTGAACAAGGACGTAATGTGACACCTGAATGTAGCACACCAGGAGGCAATCACAAAAAGATCACAGTGACTAAATAGTGCTCTGTCAAGAAAAGAGTAAATAAATGCACTGACAACATAGTGAGGCGTGGCCTCTCTTGCGTGTGTCTGTAAAACCGACGTTTGCTCTCAAATTTTTGTCCTGAATTTTGACCCTTTGTCCTGAATTGTTTACAGTCCTGTCCAGAATTTGCCTCAATGCCAGGTGGTCACCCTACACCTTTATATCCAGTGACATTGCATATGCATACATATCGGTTTGACGGTAGTGGTTGTAATAACATTAAGTGCACAGAGCACTGATGTTTGGTGTTAAATCGAAGAGAGACGGATGTAACCCTACTGTCTCTGAACTGCACAATATGCAGCCCTGAACTCAAATCCTGGCTTCTATGCTTAACCAAACACTGTGATTCCTTGCCCATTGCTTTCTCTTCAGTATGTATTATTTTCCTAAACCATGCATTGTGAGGGTATATTGAAGTAATCCAGTTCAAAGTCTGCACTGCACAAAAACCTCACTTTTTTACATAGCTAATATAAAAAAATATTGCTTCATGTTTAATGACAATATAGGCTATTTAAATAGAGAACATGATAAACTGGTCTGTTGGGTAACTCGCAGCAATGTTGTCGGGACATTGTGGCATTCTTGAACATTTTCTGTTTTAAAAAAAAAATAGTACATTTAACAAATGTCACTCATGCACTGAATATCACAATAAAATCATATGAACTTAATTGAGACTGTAAAATACAGAAAATATTTGTTGTCATTAGAAAAGTGTTTATCTTATCGTTTCAGGGCATTTTATAGCTGGTTTATACCATTTGATGGCTCACGTCCTGCTCCTAGCTTCTTTCTCCCAGATGATGTCTATTCCTCCTAGTAATTTACGGCCAGATGTACGAAGCCAGTTCACATTTCTTAATGGTCTGAATCGCAATTTCGGGCCTTTAAGAAATGCAAAATGGACTTTTCTTATGTACAAAGCCCTTTAAGGAATCGCAAATTGCAATTTCTACCCTATAGAAATCACAATTTGTGATTCACAGAATAGGAAAGCGCAAATAGGGATTTTCTATTTGTGATTCCTATTCTGATGTACCGTGTATTTCCTAAATGTGACTTGGGCATTTAGGAGATGCAATTACCACTGACTTGCAGTCGGTGGTAACCAGGTGCAATAAAAAAAAAAAAGCACCACAAAGTGCTTTTTTTAAAATTGCAATAAAGCACACTTAAAATAAAATGTAATCCAGCAGGCCAACTACTAGACTCCATCCAGGATGTAGGCAACAGCACAAGGAGAAGCAATTGTGAAAAATGACACACATTAATATTGTATGGGGAAAACTCTTCCACAAAACTTAGACTAACCTAGACCAGCACGCTAAAGGAAACAGACTATAGTTGGAGACATGTCATTCAACTATGGAAACGAGGCTTCCAGTTAGTAGCTCCTTAAAAACAGAAAGTACCTGTGCCCCGCAGGTAAAGAGCTCTGATTCGTCTCATGGTGTAGAAGCGGCCACAAGGCTATATGCCGTACAGCCCAAGGCAGGGATTATCCGTTTGGCGCCATACTAAAAGTCAAGGGTGGGGAAGAGCAAAGTTGGCCGCTTTGTAGAGCCATGGGCACTCTCTAGGTGAAGTGCTGCCCCCGTTTCTCCAAACACATACACACTGCATGCATCTGCTCTTATATATCTTCTGCCACTTGGAGTATACGCAGTGGTGCCATATTTGTTCCGCCATCATTGAACCATGGATTGAAGAGCGGCCGCAACGTTTTTGGGAAGGAAGCTCGAGGAAAGATGAACAGCAAAGAACTCTCCCTCATATATTGAGAGCCTTGCTTTCTCATAGTCCAGGAAAAGACCTATAACTTTTGGGGTGACACTAGGGGTCAGGAAGGTCCAGGGGGATGTATGTGCAGAGTATCTACCATCTCTAAGCCACACTGTCCAGTATCCTCTCTCTGGTGTTGTTGCAATCTTCCCCTTCCTATTCAATAAGTCATCGCACACCCCTAGTGCCCAACCAGTTTTCTCCCCCACCTCCACCTCCCGATAATGTCTCCCTGATGTTATATTTTGTTTACCCAGGACATTTATGTATGTTTTAAATCTCTGGGTCGTATTAGGTACATCTTGTGCTTCCTCCCCATATCTCACGCTTTTCACATCCGCAGACAGGATGAGATTCGGATGAGCGGTCTCGGGATCCAGAGTTACCTCCTCAGCAAAGCGTCGGGCTTGTCTCCAGTTAAGTTCTCCTGGAAGATTTTTAAGTTCCTTTGTAAGTCTTCCCATTCTAGCATGAAGGTTTGCTCTTCCTGGTTTCTTGAACAGATAAACAACCAATGGGATGAAAATAATCCCAAGGGTTGTAAAGGAGAAACAAATGACCACGCGCTGCGTGCTGCAGCTGGACTTGCTATGGACGAAATTGTCTGATATGTGGATCGTTGATTCCTTGAACGTGCCTAGCATGGGATTTTTGATTCTACAGGAGAATTTGTCAGAACGTCCGGTGATAATGTAGGTTGTCTTAACTTGAAACAATCTACTTCCACCTGTAATGGTCACTTCTGCTGATGAAGATATGTTTTTTCCATTGTTACCTTTCCTCAAAACCATTGGCTCTGGATACCAACCAGATGACTTGCACACAATCTGAATTCCTTCGTCTCTGAATTTTTCTAAATAAATGTGAGGATTGGAACCCAGAGCTGCCACTTTTAACTCCACTGGGGTCTCTTCATAAAATGATCCTTTTTTAAAGAAACACATGTACTGACCACTGTCTGAAAGACTAACATTGAGAATTACCAGGGAAACTTTGCCAGCATGGATGTCATCTTTATGAAGCAGTGTCCTTGTTCTGTATTCCTCCATTAGTTGTTCGTCTCGGTCTGCTCTCTCATGATACAAGTGAACCAATGAAAAGTAGCTGCCTTTAAACCACCTCACAGTCATGTCCTCTGCATCGGTTTGGGGCGAGAGGTGGCATGGTAACACAGCATCTTCTCCAGGAGGGACGACCACCGGCTGATCAGGCCCAATGACTGCAAAACGCACTGGAAGTGATGGGGCAACTTTCATGAGAACGAATGCGAAACGGTAGTGTCGCTGGCAAGCGATCCCTCATCGTCACGCGGTAGAGTCTCCAGTGAGGATGCTGAGGGCCTCAAACTCCTTCCAGCAACAGCAGTGTCGAAGAACAGTCGTGTACTCCTGAGTATCCCCAGCCCCTTGTGCCAACATCAGCGTTGGGGTCAGAACTAGAAAACGAGCACCCTCTCACACAGGTCCTTGTGCAATAACAGGCTCTCGCTGTGATTTCATATTGTGTGTGATTTTGGTTGCAAAGTTCAGGAGTCGACGAACTAGTATATAGCTGATAAAGACACGGTCTGATTTAGCCGATCCAAGGTCTCCTACGTGTTTATTCATGATGCATGGAATTGTGCCATGCCTGTAACAAGCTGTGTTTATTTTCTACAACTGTTCTGAGATCCAAAGTCCCTACTATGAGCTTCCAGTTAGAGTTAATATTTGTACTTTCATCTCCTCTGCTAAACACAGTGCAAAGTTGTGTACATGTGAAAGGTACTGGCCAGATTTCCTGAGCTAAAGATAAGCTGATGTTTGTGAATTAGACCACGCAGGGTCTCTTTGCGCTGACCTGATCCAACCTGGAGGCCGAGAGAGGAAAGATTGAGGAGCATTGTGCCAACACCTCTACATCTGCTGAATGATGGTTCAGGCAATAATGCTAAAAGGATGGCATTCCAAGCCTCTGTTCCCTGGGAGAAGAACCCCTTGAGCCCACTGAGTGAAGGCGGTAGAGGTGGGGGTAGCATGGGCAGCCTGTGATCAGTGCTTTGTTTGTAAAATAATAAGTGCCGGTGCCCAAAGTGCCGCTCAGACAACCGCAGCTGGCGCTATAAAATATCAGAGCACGAATAGCAAAGGTGCGTAGTCCTGCATCCACCCCTCGCCTCTTATATTGAATACTAGGCACTCCTTGCCCGCAGGAGCGGCTCGCGGCATTTTGAACATAGTTTATTATTGTTTTATAGTAAAAGGTTTGCTGCTGCTGGTGGGGGGTGATGCCCTGCTTGCCCCGTTGTCTCACCCTTACAAGTCTCTGCTTACTACCGTGGTGACAGATTTTCTGTATTTTTCTTCCTCCATCTTTTTGTTTTGCTTGTTTTTCCCTCTGTTGGTCTCAGGAAATGTCTGATATGGAGAATTAAGCACCAGTGCCCACAAATAAGTGCTGGCGCCCCCACCAGCAACCACTGACTCAAATTAAGCACTGCCTGTGATCTTAAACTCCTCCTAGCCAGAGGGTATGTGATTTTGCCTAAGAGGTTGAGCAGGATAGCCTCGGGACGTCTTCAGCAAGACTCACCTCTGCATTTTTGTGCTCCTGTCAGTTTACAAACTGTGCGCAACATGGTCTGGAGTTCACTAATGCTTCAACTAGGCGTTACTGAACTCCAAACCGAGTTACTCTTCAGCACTGGCCAGCGCAGAGGCAAGATGTTATTTACAGAGCAAGGTCTCTAGCACTTTTAGGAAATCCAGTACTGTAATCTATTGCTGTATCATTCACATTTTTTTTCCGCCCATAACAGCACATAACATGGGCAGCCATTGGCTAACTGCACTGTGAGTGACAGCATTCTGCTCTTTCACAAGGAGGACATGTACACATAAAGTAGTCCCCTTCAGTGCCAGGGTCTACTATGGCAATGTGTGCTTTTTTTTCCTAAACAAAAAGTATTTTTGCTTTTTGCCAATAGTTTCTTTTATATCGGTGAGGGTCTGGCAGCTGAACCATTACAAAACAAGCATGCGCAAAGTCAAAACGCTGGCCACCAGACCTACTGGCTTTGAAAATGCTTGTTACCTCTTAATTGGAGCACATTTTGTTTTGCCTTGTTGCTCATCTAGAAAATGCATATTTAAAGTTCTTCTATTGATACAGAGATTCCCATCCTCACCCAAATCAACCACAACCTGGTTCTCATTAGCGTAGTTCTGAAATGACCGACCTTCACTGTTAATGACCTTACACAGTGGAGATGCGTTAAGCAGCCAGGGTGGGAGTGGTGACCCTTAGAGACCTAAGAATATCCAGGATGTAAATTGAAGAATTAAACAGGTTCCATTTGAATTTGATTAGGCAAAAAGGCCTAGGCAAGTTTTTGTATGCCCCCAGGACACCTGGCAATAGCGCTGTCTAACCTCATAGACTGTTATGGTCCACTAAGTCAAACACTGCTGACAAATTCAGCATCACCATGAGAGGCAGGTAATCCTGATCAATTAATCAGCTTGATGTTGCTGGTGCGTAGTTGTGCTGTCCTGTGCAATAGCCGAAAACCTGAATGACTAGCACGCAATAAACCATGTCTACCAAGATGTGCCTGGGGGCTACTGTTCTATTCCTGACTTTGCCCACTGCAGGTAAGCAGGAGATGCTAGTTTCCTTTATCACTAGCAGAGTGGGAAGGGAACATTTGCAGAGAGGAGAGACCAGACCATTCCTTAATATGTATTAGAACATTGCAATGTTGGAAGCTCCATTGGAGACATTGGAGTGCTCCAGGCTTTTATTGGCTGGTAAAAGCCAGAGCGTCAACTTTCCAATGTTCCTTGTTCACAGCAACAGCTGTGAACAAAAGCCTCATGGCGCCAGAGGGGATTTTAACCCCCTCGGGCTCCATGAGGACTTTGTTTTATTTATTAGAACATTCTGCCCTCTAGTGGCAGAATGTTCTAATAGCCTTATAGCCCTTCGGAGCTGGGCTATACCTGCAATTAAAGTCCCGCTCCCTTGTAGGCCTTTAATGCTGGAGGGGTCCTTTAATGACTGGAATAGGCTGCTACAGTGGGCTCTAAGGCTATAATGAAGGGAATCCAGAGGTCAGGGACAGTAGCCAACAACCAGCCTGGAAACTGGTTGTTGTGTTGGTCTGAGAGTTTAATTTTACTCAAACCCCAAACTCGTCTGTAAGTAGTTTTATGAAACTGAAAAAGGGGAGTCTTGGATATAGCAAAAGGGGCAACATGTTTGGTGCAGTGTGAGGTTTATCTGTCGGAGACAAGTGTTACTCTCTATTGAGGACCTTATCTATGAAGTAAGTTGCAATATTCTCACACACAACTTGTGATGGGGAGGTGGAAATCACGAGGATAGTCTGTATTCTCCCTGTGATGGCAAGTTTGAAGTCAGGGGTGAAAGGGAAGAGGAGTCTGAGGGGATTGCCCCAGTGGGGTACTCATAGGAGGGTTGCTGATGGTAAACTGTACACTGCCCTACGCATAAATTATGTGGGGGTGTGAGCCCACCACCAACGTTTTGCCCCATGAAAAGCACATATGGCCACATTCCCCACATTCCCCAAATGAGTCTTTGCTCTATAGTACTGACCACTGTGATGTCACGACTAAACTGTGGATTTTTAATTTTTTTTTTTAAAAGCTATTTGCTTAATTGACAGTGAAGCTTACATTTTCTAGTGGGTCAGACGCCCTGTAGAAACCAAAAAACGTACACCTAGAAATCCTTGATTTGTAAAAGTGGCAAACAAAATCATTCCCTCTGTGGATGCATATTATAAGACCACTTCAGCGCATCTCTTTCCACATTGATGACGCTCATTGAATCATAAAACCTTAGTTGCCCAAACAGGTTTTTAACCCATACCATTTAATTCCATTAAGAACACACTTCCATGTTTTCATTCTTCTCTCACAATTTCCAGTATGTTCACAAGTCCCATGCCAACATTTGGTTTCAACATCCAAACTCATCTCCATTTGCTACAGGATTCATGTCCTCACATTGCTGTAGTAGGAGTTGTCTGATAGGCGCAGACTAACTTGGGAATTACGAACTTTCAATCAATTCGCTCAACGCCAGCTGAATTTCCTCCTTCAATCAGTGATTCCTCCTTTTCACCAATCTATTTCCCTTCGGGTGGTACACTGAACTCAAGATTTTTGATGCTCCCAGAAATCAGGACAGAAAGGAGTTTATCTCAAACACTTCCTTGCCAAGCTTCAGATGCCTATGCAGGTAGCCACCCACATCTCCTCATGCAAGGGCAGCCCGGGAGGCTCTTCCTTGGACAACACAATCGCTTTCTCCTTCATACTCCTCACACTCAACCGACTTACACATACTCCAGGTGTTAGAACTGGGGTCTTTGGTTGGCAGGCAGGTTAGCCCCTGTCCAAGCAAGGACCCTCACTCTAGTCAGTGTAAGTCGCACACAATCCAAATTTCCAGTGCTCCTCCTCTGGTAGCTTGGCACTGAGCAGTTAGGCTTAACTTAGAAGGCAATGTATAAAGTATTTGTGCAGTAAATCATACAATAACACAATATAGCACCACAAAAATACACCACACAGAGTTTAGAAAAATTTATAACATTTACCTGATAAGATGCAGGTCAAAACGATTAAAATGCAACAAGTATGTGTTGAGATATCACTGTAAAAGTGTCTTAAGTCTTTTAAAAGCAATCAAAGTCTCTTTCAAGCACAAAGTACCTGGTTTGCGTGAAAAATCTCCGCAAAGAACCGTAGAGGAGGAGATGTGTGGAAACAAAGGGGTGTGCGTCGATTTTTCGGGCTGCACACGGCGATGCGTCATTTAATTTTCACGCAGGGACGGCTGTGTGTCGATTTCCGGCGCTCGTCTTGGATCCTCTTCGGGTTGCGGGGTTTTCACGCGCCCCGAGGATGATGCGTGGATTTCCTGTGCTGGCAGGATGAAGTCACAGGAGCAGCGTCGATTCGGTGGGTGTTGCGTCAAATGTTCTACTGCACAGCAGGCGCTGCGTCGATTCCTCTCTGGAAGTCAGACTGCGTCGTTCGGGCTCCACTGTGTGTCGATCCGGTGAGCCGTGCATCGAATTTCCCGTTGCTACGCTGGCGCTGCGTCGATCTTCTCAATTCAAAGTCAGGCTGCTTCGTTTCGGTTCGACATGCAGTGAATTTTTCACCGCAGTACAGACTGTGCGTCGAACTTCGCCGCACAAGGAGTCCTTCTTGTAGAGATGAAGTCTTTTTGGTCTTGAGACTTCAGTCCTTGGAGAGCAATTCTTCAACACAGCCAGAGAGCAGCAAGGCAGCAGGGCAACATCAAGGCAGCAGTCCTTCACAGAAAGCAGACAGGTGAGTCCTTTGGGCAGCCAGGCAGTTCTTCTTAGCAGGTGCAGGTTCTGGTTCAGGTTTCCGCTCCAGGAAGTGTCTGATTTGGTAGGGGCAGAGGCCCTGTTTAAATACCCAAATGTGCCTTTGAAATGGGGGAGACTTCAAAGAGTGGTTCAGAAGTGCACAAGGTCCCCTTTCAGTTCAATCCTGTCTGCCAGGGTCCCAGTAGGGGTGTAGTGTGGTCAGTTTTACGTATTCGTTGCGCTTTAGCTTTAGGCTCTAGGCCTTTATGCACTTTGCCCTGAATATATTTTATTCATTTGCTGACCGCTTAGAGCCTCTGTGCACTTTGCTCTACATGCTTTTTATTAGGCTTCGTACTGTTATTTTTCGAATAGCCAGTTTTACGGTGTTGTTTTTTTATTCATATCACACTGTTTTGCCTACTTCAGCACTGGAGTTCTCCATAACATTTACTCTGTGCTTCAGTCAAGGATACAGTCTGGTACATTGCCAATAGACGTGGTAGGAGTTTAGACTTGGCATTCCTGCGTAGGGACATTTTGTGATCACGATGACATGTTAGTTATAAAATCACTTCCTTATCCCAATACACGCAAGAGGGAGATTCCGACCAGGGAACCACAACTAGACGCTGACTGCCTCGTTGCAGATGCTGAACCAAGATCACAGGTCTTTGCTCAGGTATGAGGGCTGATGTCTCCACAGTGATTCTAATAGGCAAGCTAGAAGCTTAACATGCTGTGCTCTAAATAGAACAAGCAGAGGGAGAGTAGAAACTGTTAGACAATATGATAGCTTTGTTCTTATGTTTTACTCTCTTGGTGACTATTTCAATCCTACTGTGTTGTATCGTTCTGGTTATTGCGGCTCACGCCTTAATATCTAAAATACAGTCGTTTTATTAAAACATTATATAAAACTTATACTGTCTTTGTCATTTGTATATGAGATCATATTGTAAATAAGAGAGTTGGTTTGGATCTGAGTAACCACGACTTCCCTGAGAAGTTCCAAAGATGTCATGCGCTCGGCTGCCGAATTATTCCTTCCACATGGGAGAAATAAGGCACTGCTAGTTAGCCGGAGCAAAAAACGGATTTAGGGTGACAGAGTTCTTTACACGTGGGTCAGACTCAGTCCCCCACACGTTATCGATCCTGCTGCCTAGAAATCCAGTAGTCTCATTTAGAATAATGAGAGCCCACGCGACATGGCGCCGCCAACGTTTGGTCAGGCTCTAATGTTTAGGTCCGACTGACTCTCTTGGTCTCATATATATTTTGACTCCTCGGTTCCGTATACGGAGACGTCCGTGGGGCTGAGGCTTTCCGCCGCCACGGGATAGGTGCTTCCTATTGCTTTGTGTTTGGTTGTTCAAGCTTGAACTTTGAAAGGAAAACCCCGATATTGGTGTGCCTTCTCTGACCTGGAACTATTTTTTATAAATGGCGAATCCTAATGTAGTGAATATTGCAATCAATATGCGTCAACCGCTCACAGGACATCTGTTGGCACATGGACTGACGGTCCAGGGGGGTCCAGTCACTTTTGTGGTGGTCGCCCATGCAGCCTATAGAACAGAACTTTTTTATTCTTGGGTCGGATTTCCAGCAGTGGATGGGGGTACAAATACTTTTCACGAATACACTGTTGCGAATGTCCCTGGACAATACAGGGCTTACGCTTATTTAGAAATACCTCTATCTTATCAAGAACACCATAATTGGCTTGATGGCGCCCTCCCACACACAGTTGCACAAGTTAGGTTAGGTCCACTGAGTAATGATGGTCCTACCTGGCCTTTATTGGCTACATATACACCTCATCTTGCGGTTGCTCAATTGGCAGTGGCTGAAGTTCGTCGTTTATATACAGACTTGACGGCTACATATAGACGATTAGTTCAGTTTGTAATGCAGACACTAAATACAAACGCAGCGCGTGCTGCTCCGGCGCACCCACAGGCAGTGGTTCCGGGTATTAATCCGGCCACTGTACACTCTGTTATGGGTAAGGTACCGGCTAAACGAGAGGAGACTCCATTTTGGCTGGCACAAAAAATTAATACGCTGAAGCAGTATTTCCCCATACGGGACCTCAGGATAAACATAGAATTTTGACGATGTGTTTGCCGTATGGGATGGTTCCTCCGGTGGACCTTTGTAATACCTGGGGCACGGTGTTTGCTGTGCTCTACACTACGGCACACGGTACACCGACATTAGCTAATTTACCGGATGTGCTTAAACAAATTCAAGATGAATATGGGGCTGCCCCTGCCTTAGATTTGGGCATGCAGTTGCTAGGCAATTTTGCCACAGTTTCTTCTATTATTTTGAGTAATCTCAAAGGAGAGGCAGTAGCGCTAGCGGTGCAAATGCGTCTTCGGGATGTTCCGCTGCTTAATCAGGAGCGGGAACTTCCGAGAATAATAGCGGAAACATATTCTAGTATTGGTCGAGATAGCCTAGGTGCTAGACCACAGAAACCCCAGTTACAGGGTAAAAATAATAAAGATAATGCTAAACAGCAACAACCTGAGGGTTCAAAAAAGCGCTGGGACAAGAAACAGCAGACACCTAAAAAAGATGGTGGGCAGTCTCCACAACCGGAGACCCCACAGAATAAGTATAATCTCCGGAATAGGGATACTTTGAAGACGCCTGATAGATATCAATATACTGATACACGCCAATCTCGTTCCTTTCAGGACTCCTCGGAAAAGAGAAGTGAGAGAGGTGGGCGGTCAGAGCGGAGGACGGAGTACGTGAAACCGAGACAGGATTCACAACGCTCGGCGGAGGTTTCTATTAAACAGGAAGAGAAACCGCTGCAACAAAAACAGCAATTTAAAAAGAAGAAAGTGGCAGCAGTCTCAGTTAGACATGCCGCTCAAGAAGAGAGTTCTCTTGACGAACAAGACATGGGCGTTAGCACTGTTAGACAGCGCGGCAGAGGTCACAATAGTTCGCCGGAGTCTTCTAGAGCATCTGGAGGTGAAAGCAACTGATGACTTCATACAAGTCGAGACGGCGGATATGCGAGTCTCTGATCCTGATAGAGTATATGAAGTGACTCTGCGATTGGAAGGGGACATTGACCGTATTATAAACGCCATTTTTTGGGACCATGTGGTAAAATCATATGATGTTCTGTTGGCCGAACAGGATTGGCCACCTGACTTTGTTCGCGACTGTCCGGTTGGGGAGGAGGTTATTACACCTTCCTTCTCACCACTTGTTCCGAGAGAACTAGCGGAGTCCTATAGTAAATCATGGGCTCTAGCACAAGCTCCCGCCCTATATAGAAATAACGTGGGGTGGGACAGACAATCACCTTATCATGTAATTCCGATAAAGGGCGAACCTCAGCCACAACCGCAGTATCCTATTAAATTTGAAGCAAGGGCATCGGTTAGGAAAATTCTTACACAATTGGAGTACCAGGGTGTAATTGAGCCCTGTGTCTCGCCGATGAATAATCCCTTATTTCCGGTTGCTAAACCGGACCATTCATATAGGATAGTGGTGGATTATAAACATTTGAATAGTCATACACGAACATATGCTATACAGAATTCACACAGCGCAGCGCTTATGAATAATATAGTGCGTAAAAAAATACAAACCTACATTAGATATCTCAAATTGATTTTTCTGCCAGAATATAGCGCCCGAAAGTCGGGACTATACCAGTTTCAGTGCGTTTGGCTCTCAGAAAAAATGTTGTCGTTTGCCTCAGGGGTATAAGAATAGCCCAGGACTGTTTTCGGCTTGTGTAACTGAAATGCTGCACGAGTTCGACCCTGAAGCGTTATCATATGTTGATGACATATATCTGACAGACGATGAGATTCTGCAACATCTAAGGCGTGTATCGCGCATTGTTGTGGGGTTTGCTGATATTGGCTATAAGTTTAATTTTAAGAAATCAAAGATTGCCTTCCTCAGCGTCATTTTCCTGGGATATGAGTTGTCGAGTGAGGGCAAGAGCTTAGCGCCACATTTTTTGGAGAAGTGTGCTTTATTGCAGCCTCCTAATATGGTTCGGAAGCTCCAGTCATTGTTGGGGTTTCTGAATTTTGGCAGAACTTACATTCCTGATTATGCTACGCGTATAAAACCCTTATACGAATTGATTCGCCCGAATTTTTCAAGTAAATTTTGGACGATTGAGCATACACACATACTACGAGAGTTACAGACTGATCTCTTGGCAGTTAAACACTTACATACACGGGACAATAAGACACATTTAGTCATCAGGGTGATACCTGGGGCTGTTGGGTTTACGTATGTCACCTTTAATGAGGGTGAGAGTCCCGATTGCATACAAATCCCACTTGTATTCTGCTGCAGAACAGCGATTTGCACAGACTGAGAAAATACTCACTGCAGTACAGATGGCTGCGATTAAAGAAAGACCGCTTGCCCAGGGCCAACGCATTATTGTCATTTCCCCGATTCCGGCCTTAGAGGCTGTTACAAAAGCGAGTGTTCCTAATTCGAAAGCTTTACACCCGCGATGGATACAATGGGCTACGTCTTTGACAGCCACTGATGTAGATTATGTATTTGACCCTAAACTGCAGACTCAAGAATTTCTTCAATATGAGATGGAATACCCTGTTCCTGCTGGAACGTTGCCTATTGACCGATATCAAGTGGTCATGTATACCGATGGCTCTGCGCAACCAGCGGTTGGGACTAAACAACAGTATTCTGCTGCATGTGCGGTGGTGAGCGGCACTATGGAGGTGGAAGTGTTCTGCCCCCGACATACTTATACTAAAACCTTGGGAGATTGCACGGCACAGCTGGCTTTGCTCAAAGCTCTATTGTTAGCGTTGGAGCACGCGGATCCGGCGATTTTAACCTTGCTGGTCTGTGACTCCTACTACTGTGTACAGTCTTTCAATGAATATTTGCACTATTGGAAGATGAATGGGTTCAGAGATTCTAAAGGCAACACCATTAAACATAAAATGTTGTGGGGTAAGGTTGCGGATCTGAAGGAAACGCTTCCTAACGTCCATGTTGTGCATACACTTGGACACCAGCGCGTTGGAATACACGTTGCTGGGAATACTTTGGCTGATGAAGCCGCGAAATCGGCAGTGGCAGTCGCCACTGTAGCCGCAGTGACTCGTTCGAGTTCCAAACCAGACACAGAAATTTTGGCTGCCATAAGGGCTACGGCTGATGGCACGCCCTTTACTAAAGGATTTCCTTCTAAATATAGTTACTGCTTGAATGGTGCGCTGAATGCTACTGTTACAATTCCAGGCATTGGTGTACGTGAAATTCCCAATAAAATTGAGAGACCTCGATTAATTTCTGCACCACATGAGGGGGTGGCTTCTGCACATGCTGGGGTGGCTGCCACGATTTCACTTTTACAGGCTCGTTACTGGTGGCCTGGTCTCTATAAAGAGACGAAGCAGTATGTCCTTTGTTGTGACATCTGTCAACAAATTAAAGCATCGTCGGCTAGACGCCCGCAGCAGACGCCCCTTCTGATTTCAAATAAACCTTTACAGTGTGTGTTCTTGGATCATTGTGGTCCGCTGACACCAGATAGTGCATACAAATATATATTGGTTGCTGTAGATTCGTGCTCCAGATTTGTGTGGGTATGGCCACAACGCTCGGCTGACGCTCGAACTGTTATTAAAGATTTGCGCATCTTTGTCGATACATTTGCGGTTGCGGCTTTTCATTCGGACCAGGGCCCTGCTTTTGCCTCTAAGGCATTCAGGGACACCATGGCTTCGTTGGGGGTCCAACTCCAATTCTCGTCTCCATTTCATCCCGAGGGAAATTCTGTCGTGGAGCGTTTAAATCGTGATTTAAAGCTGTCCTTAACTGCCAGGGTTATAGGTACGGGTCGTGGTTGGCTAGCCCACCTATATGGAGTACAGAGAGCACTTAATAACTTGCCTAGAAGGTCACTGGGGGGTCGTACTTCATATGAGTGCCTGTTTGGAACACGAATGTATGTTCCTGATCTAGATGGTCCTGGTGTGGAGGCGGCAGATACGCCCTTTGACATAAATGATCGTGTCACTGTTTTGCAGGATTTACAACAATTCCGTGAAGATAACTCTTCTGCCTGTGCTGCCTCCTCAGGAATTAAGGATGAGCCAGTAACACCTACTGGTTGGATACCCAGGATTGGGGATCTAGTGCGTGAAAAGGTCGCAGTTAAAAAAGAATTTGGTCCTTCGTATCGAGCACCTGTCCCTGTGTTGGGAGTAAGCGTCACAAGAACTGTGATTTTACCGCCGCTGCGAGGGGCCAAAGGAAATCGCTTTGTTTCCATTGATAATGTCAAGTTACAACATGTGGCCGATTCTGCACAGCAGACCAAGAGGGACACCCAGTAGTTCCGGAATCCCTCTCACTACTGGGGAAGAAGTCCCGCTGCAGGTGATTTTCACCGACACTGTTTCCTCTCCGAGCTTGGGGAGGGTGGATGATGATCTTGCAATTGTTCCACCGACGACGATTAATTTGGAATCTTTTGACCAACTTGCTGTACGTTCTACTGATGTTTCTGAACATGTGGTCTATAGCGTGCCAAGGCGAGAGCCTCCATCTGCTTCTTTGTTCACAGTTGCACCTTTTGCTAGAACTGCCTCTGGCTGCTTCAACAACACTGATACTGATGTGTCCGGCTCCTCGTCCTCGATGTCTTCTGTCCACTGTCCACGTAGGATGCTGGATTGGCTTAAACGCACATATTTTGTTTTTCCTTGGAACTATTTGTGGCTGTTTTTGGCCGTGATGACTCTTTTATTGTGGTTGTGATTTGTGGTTACTTTTTTTCTGATAATACATGGTCATTTTCTTCCTGATCGATCTGACATTGAGCACCTGGAGACTGTGTTAAAACCGCATTTTTCGTCTCATATGGTTCGAAGAGACTTGTCCACAGTAAACATTTCTGCTATACCAATTCCGGATGGGATTTTGTGGGATAAAATAATGTTTGATGTATATGGTCCCACTGAATTGATTCAAATACCGTATGTCCTCAAATTATCAATGAATGATATTGTTATACCTGGCATTGTTTCTGATGATTGGGATGTGAAGACAGTAGATTCTATGCTAACGGATTTGCAATATTATACTGTCTATGACGATGAAGATGCTTACCTATTTAGAGATAATCATGGTGACATGTTTTGCTACAACTATTATGGACACCACTTTATTCATAAAGCTAGTAGCCCTAAGTCCATATTTAATTATGTGCAATGGGAACATTGCTCGACTCCTCCACAAGGGAGTTCGAAAACGTATTATGATAAATTTGCATATTTTTCTGGCCATGATCAACGAAATGCTAAGTCTTACTATTTTAAAGTTGCACCGTATTCCAATAAGCAAATCTTATTGACCAATACTAAATTACTGTATTCAAATTTGTTTGTATCTAAACTTTCGGTCGAGGGGTATGAATACTGGTTTAAAACTGTTGATTTGAAAAGTGTTTGGGGTTCAAAAAATTGGCAAATTTGAGGCAGGGACACGTTAGTTAGAGCATGTATTATCCCTGTGCAGATGATTTTCCTCAATGACACAGTACAACAGACTAGCTGTTTGGGCTTAGCGACAATTAGAGAGTTGACTTTGCCTAGTATACCTGTCCCTTCTAAATTGAGAGATTGGCAACATTATGTGAATGCTACCTTTAGTGAATTTACACATTGGGTCCAGAATGGTACGCTTAACATTTCATCGTTACATCCAGGCGGGTGGTTATTATGGCCTGTAGACACTAATGTGTGTCATCAACGTTTTGTCACCTCTTCAGGGGGGTTCAGGGCTAGTAGGGCAGACCCTCGTTATATTTCACCAGAACATGCTGATATTATAACTACATACAGTGTGGGGAAGCTTTGTCAGCAATGGTTGAAGTCATCCACGCTGAATGCAGTTAAGTCACATCTCACGTTACTGTCTAATGATACTGATTTACAAGATTTTTTGTCGGGTCCCAAAGTACCACGGAAGAAAAGGTTCTTATACGAAGTTTATAATGAGATTTGGAAGCTTTCACAACAAGAGGCTGCAGCCCGGTTGAGGCAGATTGATCAGGAAAACCTGATGCAGACTTTGGGCCTGATTCTTACCTTGGCGGGCGGTGGAGGCCGCCCGCCAAAGTACCCCCGCCAGAACACCGCACCGCGGTCGTCAGACCGCTGCGGTGATTCTGGGATTTCCACTGGGCTGGCGGGCGACCGCCAAAAGGCCGCCCGCCAGCCCAGTAGAAATCAACCTTCCCACGAGGAAGCCGGCTCCGAATGGAGCCAGCGGAGTGGGAAGGTGCGACGGGTGCAGTTGCACCCGTCGCGTATTTCAGTGTCTGCAAAGCAGACACTGAAATACAAAGTGGGGCCCTCTTACGGGGGCCCCTGCAGTGCCCATGCCATTGGCATGGGCACTGCAGGGGCCCCGCGACACCCCATACCGCCATCCTGTTCCTGGCTGGAGACCCGCCAGGAACAGGATGGCGGTATGGGGTGTCAGAATCCATGGAGGATTCTGATGGGCAGCGGAAAACCGGCGGGAGACCGCCGGTTTTCCGCATCTGACGGCGGCCAAACCGCCGCGGTCAGAATGCCCTGCGGGGCACCGCCGGCCTGTCGGCGGTGCTCCCGCCGACCCTGGCCCCGGCGGTCTTTGACCGCCGGGGTCAGAATGACCCCCTTTGTCTGTTGTTGATAATGGCATGCATACCCTTTCTGACCGTGTTTACACAATTGACAGCATTGTTTCCTCTGCCATTGACATTATTAAATCGGACATGTCTTCTTTGTATCATGGGCAGAGTCAGACGCGGTCCATCATGCAGCTGGGTTGGACTCTTCAGACCTTGAAGGCGGGTCGCATTCCATGGCAGCACGTTCGTGCCAGAGAGATCTTTATCTCTTTTAATTTGACTCGTCAGCAACAACTGATGGCTAAAAAGGAAGCAACATATGTTATGTTGAATATTGAGAAATTAGAGAAACTGCCTTTCACGGTAGCTGAGATTCCGTCAGCTGAGTGGTTGATTCATGGGGTTATTAATTTGCCTATCTCCACTTTGCAATTTACTTTGTGTTTGAAGCACATTCCGGTGGGTAGATATGAACTATTGGGAGACAGTTACATACACAAGGTGTGGGAGCTTCCCTTTCAGTACAGATGTGTTAATGGTTTGAGGGAGGTTTTTCTTAGCGGCAGCGAATGCGAAGCTTCTGTCAGCCATTCAATGGTTTGTAAACAGCTGTCCTTGCACGGGGCGTGTAACGCTTCGATTGCTAACTTAGCTTGTTATCTGAAGGGAGTTCCAGTCCCGATTATTAAAAACACTTTCCAGGTGCTTTCTAACGGCAGTTACATTGTTCTTAACAGCGAACGTTGCTGTGGCATGCGTGCCGGAATAGTTTACATCGTTGTTGTCAACAAGGCCGTTACGTGCTGCGGGAATGTGTTGTTTCCCCCCACTCAAATTAGGGAGGTAGCAGACATCTGGCCTCATATTGCTACTTCCAAGGTTGATTTCGACAAGTTGAGTCGGCTAAAAGCTTTATTGTTTCAAAAGCATGTGGCCCTTACATCTGCTAACGAGACCTACGCACTTCAAGTGGCAAGGTCATCGGCGGAGATACAGTCCCTTTTGAATACTAACTTTCGAAGTCACTTCGGTGAACTTGTGGGACGTATATTTAATGTATCCAGCACTGCTGGTATTGTACATTTTTTCAAAGCCGTTGGTGTTGGTTTTACTCACACCTTCTCTTCAATATTCGGTTTGATACCTTCGGCTATACATTCTATTTTCGGAAGCATTTTTGGGGGTTTCCCCGATTACTTTAGCTTTATTGGCTGGAGTTTTGCTGTTGTTGCTATTTTTTCGCAATGGCTGTCCTGTCACGACAAGATCCTGTATTACTGCTCCCGTCAGCGCAGCTGTGTCGTGAACGCATGATGCAACATATTGGAGCAACACTCCTGGGACATTTGGAGTATGACTGGTCTCTGTCATTTAGACCGGTTTTGGATTGTGTGCAACCCGTGTTTCGATGCCTTTGGTGCTCGTTTGACCATGCACTGGCTCTCTGTCTCTCACTGCAGCGCTCTCCAATGGTCGATACTGATCTGTTGATGTTCCCGATTAGGGCTCATTCCCAGACTTGTGCACTACGGATGCGCTTGCTTCGTGAGGCGGTTTATGAGATTCCCTTCCTGGAGGAAGATGGTATTGTCTCTTTCATAGGCTGTGCACGGGGTGCCGCCCTGAATGGTTTTGGGGCTTTGGACCACACCTGCTCCATGGTACTTTGTGGCGTGGATCTTCCGGTATCAACATATATCGAAGTAGAGGAACTCCTGCGTTCTGTTGCTTCTGTTTGACGAGTGGATTTTTTTTTCCTTTTTACGAAATTGACACAATATTGAATTTGGTTTTATGGTCACATGTTGCCTAAATTTATGACTTTGTTGTCTTCTCACCTTGACGAAATATATGATTTTTATATTGTTTATTTCTGGGGCATCGTTTTATATTATTGGAACCACTTGCTACAGACAAGGGGAGGGTGTAGTGTGGTCAGTTTTACGTATTCGTTGCGCTTTAGCTTCAGGCTTTAGGCCTTTATGTACTTTGCCCTGAATATATTTTATTCATTTGCTGACAGCTTAGAGCCTCTGTGCACTTTGCTCTACATGCTTTTTATTAGGCTTCGTACTGTTATTTTTCGAATAGCCAGTTCTACGGTGTTGTTTTTTTATTCATATCACACTGTTTTGCCTACTTCAGCACTGGAGTTCTCCATAACATTTACTCTGTGCTTCAGTCAAGGATACAGTCTGGTACATTGCCGATAGACGTGGAAGGAGTTTAGACTTGGCATTCCTGCGTAGGGACATTTTGTGATCACGATGACATGTTAGTTATAAAATCACTGCCTTATCCCAATACACGCAAGAGGGAGATTCCGACCAGGGAACCACAACTAGACGCTGACTGCCTCGTTGCAGATGCTGAACCAAGATCACAGGTCTTTGCTCAGGTATGAGGGCTGATGTCTCCACAGTGATTCTAATAGGCAAGCTAGAAGCTTAACATGCTGTGCTCTAAATAGAACAAGCAGAGAGAGAGTAGAAACTGTTAGACAATATGATAGCTTTGTTCTTATGTTTTACTCTCTTGGTGACTATTTCAATCCTACTGTGTTGTATCGTTCTGGTTATTGCGGCTCACGCCTTAATATCTAAAATACAGTCGTTTTATTAAAACATTATATAAAACTTATACTGTCTTTGTCATTTGTATATGAGATCATATTGTAAATAAGAGAGTTGGTTTGGATCTGAGTAACCACGACTTCCCTGAGAAGTTCCAAAGATGTCATGCGCTCGGCTGCCAAATTATTCCTTCCACATGGGAGAAATAAGGCACTGCTAGTTAGCCGGAGCAAAAACCGGATTTAGGGTGACAGAGTTCTTTACACGTGGGTCAGACTCAGTCCCCCACACCGTTATCGATCCTGCTGCCTAGAAATCCAGTAGTCTCATTTAGAATAATGAGAGCCCACGCGACAGGGGGTGTGGCAGTCCTTTGTGTGGGGGCAGGCTACTGTCCTTTGACATGCAAGTGTCAGGCCCTCCACCCTCCGAGCCCTGGAAGACCCATTCAAAATGGAGCTGTATGCAAGCAAGGCTGAGTATCCTGTGTTTGGGGTGTGTCTGGGTGAATGCACAAAGGAGCTGTCAACTAAACCCAGCCAGACGTGGATTGTAAGGCAC
Source organism: Pleurodeles waltl (assembly GCF_031143425.1). Lineage (NCBI taxonomy): Eukaryota > Metazoa > Chordata > Amphibia > Caudata > Salamandridae > Pleurodeles > Pleurodeles waltl. Next base: position 1,047,302,007 of record NC_090449.1, read on the forward strand.
AGAAGGATTTAAGTGCAGAGAAATGCTCACTTTCTAAAAGTGGCATTTATAAAATAGTTAAATTAAATCCAACTTCACCAGTCAGTGGGATTTTGTATCACCATTCTGGCCATACTAAATATGACCTTCAGATCAGCAGCTACCACTCAAACAATGTATGAGGGCAGCCCCAATGTTAGCCTGTGAAGGGAGCAGGCCTCACAGCAGTGTAAAGAGTTTTACACTACCAGGACATGTAAACTACACAGGTACATGTCCTGCCTTTTGCCTACACAGCACCCTGCCGTATGGGTTACCTAGGGCATGCCTTAGGGGTGAGATATGTAGAAAAAGGGAAGTTTTAGGCTTGGCAAGTACTTTTAAATGCCAAGTTGAATTGGTGTTGAAATTGCACACACAGGCCTTGCAATGGCAGGCCTGAGACAAGGTTAAGAGGCTACTTAAGTGGGTGGCACAATTAGTGCTTCAGTCCCACTAGTAGCATTTAACCTACAGGCCCTGGGCACATATAGTGCACTTTACTAGGGACTTATAAGTAAATTAAATAGTCCAATTGGGTATGAGCCAATGTTACCATATTTAAAGGGAGAGAGCATATGCACTTTAGCACTCACTAGCAGTGCTAAAGTGCGCAGATGACTTAAAACCAGCAAAAACAGTATCTAAAAAGTGGAGGGAGGCAGGCAAAACATTAGGGGTGACCACCCTAAGGCTGTCAGGACTAACACCAGGCATTCCCAGACTCAGCAGCCAACGCATTGTTCCTCAGAGGAATTTGGAACAGCCTTCCTTCACAAAACCAGGCCCCTCCACTTGGTGTTCTCTCTGTTTTCCTCTCATCATACATCTTGGTATTGTTGTTTGTACTCCTTCCTTTTGATGGGGCACTGCTGTCGCCGTTCAACTCTATTTCAACCAAATAAAATGTATTTTCAGTTAGGCAGTAGCTGAGGAAATAGGGAGACCCCCATGCCATGCCTGGCTCCCTGCGCCAACCGCCTGGTCCAGTCAGATCAGGATAATTGCTTACATTGTACAATTGAAATTCAGGCATTTCACGTGCTTAACCTGCATATTGGGTGTCTCATTTTTCACATGAATGGTTGGCACTTTAACAGCAAAATGCATCCTAATTCCTGTTGGCTGACTTGACTGAGGAGCCATACTGGGGATAATATCTGGGGAACATGATGTAGGAGCCACTCTTATAGCAATTGTGTCGGGCTAGAAACTGCTTAGCCAGGGCCAGTCTGAAACAGTCCTTGCTTGTTTGTTCTGCAAGCGCATCTGACATTGCTTCAAGCTTTGGGTGTGCAAGCTGTGGCTGGTTTACGTCAGTGGGTGCCTGTGGGCCCCACCAGTTTTTATTTTATGGGAGCAAAAGTCTTTGTCTCTAATTCAGGCAGTGCTGCGTGTTGCTGTGCGTTCAAAGACAGAGGTCAAATACCAGTCTGTATCGCAGTCAACCAGTAGGCTTGTAGAGCGCTACTTGTCAGCCGTGAAGGTATCTAGGCGCTGGTGGGGTCCAGTTGATTAGCCCAGTAGCAGGGCTTCAGGGACTTTCGGTACTCTGTAAGAGATGGGGAGGTCCATAGATGAAAGGGTAGCTGGTTCCATGTCTTTGCTGCTATGTAGGAGAAGGAACCACCTCTGCATCTGCTATGTCTGATGCGGGAGTGAGGGCTAGAGGAAGGGATGTGGAGCGGAGGTGACTGGTGAGCTGATAGAAGTTCAGGTGGTGGTTTAAATAGGCGGGTCTGCAGTTGTGTAGGGCCTTGTATGCATGGGGAAGGAGATTGACCTGGCATCTTTTCTGTACAGGGAGGCAGGGGAGTTCCCTTAGGGAGGGGGTGCTGTGGGTTTGTCTAGGGAAATCCAGGCCGAGTCTGGCTGCAGCGTACTGTACGCTCTGTAGTCATCAGAGGAGGTGAGCTACGATCCCGGCATAGATAGGGTTGCCTAAGTCCAGTCTGCTGAAGATGAGAGCTGTGGTGATGGTGTGTCTTGAGCTTTGGGGTAGCTATGTGACTATCGTACGAAGCATGCAGAGGATAATGAAGCAGGAGGAGGATACAGACTCGACCCGAGTTGTCATGGTTCGCTTGTTGTCCAGAATGATGCCTAGGTTCGTAGCTGGTCATTGAGGGTAGGACTAGGTCTGAGCGCCACCAGGATGCGTCCCATGGGGAGCTTCTGTTTCTTGCTTCTTATTCTTTTGACATGAGATTAGTGTTTAGTTTTATTTGCAAAGTGGGAGGAGTTTGTAAAATGAAGTGTGACAATCATGTTGTGAAAGTAAATGTAAATACCTGAATGAATGAACTTTACAAGTATTTCAAAATATATCGGCAGTTAGTAAAGCACAAACGAAGTGATTTTTTTATAATTCTGAATTGTAAATGAAGCAAAGATTTTAATGGGATAAAAAAGAAGTCAAGAAGCTTTAGTTGGTGACGCGCATATGACAAATCAGCTGAAACACAGTTTTCACATATTGTCCTTTGTGCGCCACATAGATCTCTAAAACTGTATATCTGTGCACATGTAATGGCCCTTTCAATGGTAAATGTCGCCAGTAAATGGCAGAAGGCTACCACACCACATGATGCTGTGGTAATATAGTTGTGACAATGTGCTCCAAAATACACCACCAGCTACATAATACACCATAACCATGAACAGGCACGGCTCATTTGCTACACTTGTTCTTTGTATTACGCTAGGATTTTTCACACTTCCTAGGACTTCAGTGATGTAACTGATGGTAGCACTCCCAATCTGAAAATTGTTCCAGTACCACTGAGGGCAGGCTAGCCCAAGCCACCAAGATGTCTCCAGCAGGAATAACCCTGGTGGTTCATCAACTGGCAGGTTCTGTGAATGCCAGGGCAGACAAACTCTGCTGTCGATGCCTAACAGATCACGAGTGGGGTCTGTTCGGAGGTGGCGCAATGACTCTTTCTAACATTACAAAAGAGGCCCAGCTAAAAGAACTACCAAAGGATGGATAGGAAAAAAAGATGTTCCTGTTAGAAAAACCCTCATCCACTGGGTTACCCCTTGGTGGCATGCTTCATCATTGGGTTTCTTCCCGTTCCGCTACGGAGCGGCGCGTGCTATGACCTACGGGATAGGTCCTTCTTCCTATCCATCCTGTGGTAGTTCTTTTAGCCGGGCCTCTTTTGTAATGTTATATGGGCTATAAGGAGGACAGACCCAGCCCACAACCTCCTTCTCCCTCTTTGTTTTTGTATACCTTTTCTCAGCCCAAGGTGTTACCATCTGCAAGTTGCAGGCTCCTTCGGTGCCCCTCCCCCTTGATCAAAAGTGCTCGGAAGCATTGGTAGAAACTGTTTTTGTTTAAGAGGGCAGTAATGTCTCAAGTAGGAAGCAGGATTGGACCTTCCCCCAGTTCTAGTTGCACCCCATATTTCTCAGCGGCCTTCATTATAAGGTGACCATACATCACAATGTCATCGGGGTGCAAAGGTCTTGAGGGGTACATCCATCCCTTCTTCAGGAGAATCCGTCTTGATGTCTTGCCATTGGCTCTCTGTATGTTCAGATCCTTCCTGCAACATTCCCGTTGCTTAATTTTCAGGATCTTCTTCAGAGACACCCTCCTGTTCCAGTTCTTCTTGTTGCTCAGGTGTTGTTGGGGGTTCCAATTCTTTGGTTTCCCCTTTGCTACTGTCATATGCGAACGCCTCTTTTTTACTTGTATAGTCAGTTATTTCTGAGTCTCATCCAGTGTGTTTTTTCGGGTTTATCTTTTGTTTGTGCTATTCCCTTTCAAGATTGACAATGGATAACTCGACTTCCGAGCCTTCTCCTCTAGCTCCCTCAGTGACGTTTTCTTCTTCGTCGCTGGAAAAACCCAAAGTCCTTCAGGGGTGGAGTGGGTTTTTGCCCTGCATGGTGTAGTGAGCCCACCTCTACTTATCTCTCGCCTTTAGTTTCTTTCGCTTAAAGTCTGCACAAGCCTTGCAGTCAACGCTGTTGTGGTAGAGCGGTAGACTTAGGTTACACTCTGTCTTTTTGGGCAAATTTATGGTGGCACCTCCTCCATTTTTTGGAGCAGGGATCACATGCCTGTTTGACACTCCTCCTCCAGTATCTTTTATCGGTGGTTTCTTCCTTGACAAAAAACTACTTTTTCCACCTTCATTAGTTTGCAGTTTGGAGAGTATTGGGTGATTGGAAAAAAAGAATCTGAAGATGGCATCCAATAGGAAGGCTTCCGGGCAGGGCTTATGACATCACAGAGGATGGTCCAAGCACCAAATGGTGGAGATTGTTGATGCCCCAACCAAAAAAAAAAAGAGGAAGGATTACTACTACTTTGGAGAATGCTGGTCCTAACCACTAGATGGCAGAATAATGCACAGCATGTGAATCCAGAGAAGACTCCTGCTTCAAAACCAAAGTTCTTGTGTTGCACTGCACTGTACTAAGATATGGCACCGCGGCCCTCTTCGCCTGTGCAAAAACAGGTTACTTAGCTCTACGCATACACCTTTCCACCGTTGTGCAAAGATGTGTGCTTGACGTCTGGTACTGATTTTGTTTTGAAAGGATCCTCCTTCCAGTACAAAATCCTTTGCCTAGAGAAACCTGAAAGCATTACATTCATGAGATGTATTGTGGCCCATTTTGATTTGTACTACTCTCCTCCTGATAAGTTTGTTTAATGATTTCAAGGTCAAGCAATAACACTGTTTTGAGTTGTAACAAATGTATTTGTTTTACTGCTTCTCGTGGGTTCCGTTGGACCATGTTTTGCCATACTCACTGAGAAGCTCAATCTTTGCTTTGTTTCCAAAATTTAGGGGTGTGGAATTCCTATAGGCCGACGCCCAGGGCATGTTGTATGGGGGTCAAAGACAACAAGTTTTCATATTCATTTTGTCCTTTGGAGAAGTAGGCCCAAACCCTTTAGCTGACAGTTACCATACCACTTTATGGAGCAGGGAAGGGCATTGTCTGCAGCTAAGGAAATATTTGTGTCTGTATATGTTAATGCTGGTCGAACATGTATTTATGGTTCATTAATGCAAAACGTTTATTATTGGTGTGAGCGCTCCAGTATGTACAACTGTGGAAAAATAAGGGAATTGCTAGTATTTAAACCCTACTATGATATGAGCCCTGCCATATTATAAGAGCACTTCTGAGAGACCGCTGCCATAATTTTGTGCCACACAACATCACACCAAGGGGACAAGTGGATTTATGAAGCAACCTGTCCCATGGACAAGTAAATATATTATTAAATTCCACACCCCTGCTAAATTATTTGTATACTGTACTGGCATGGATTGTGCAACTTTGCCTTAACCAGACAGTCATGTAGGCAGAGGTACACATAGGTCTTCTGCATACTTAAACTGCCACTACTGCAAGACATTCTGAGTGTGGGTTTCATCATAAAGGTTCAAAATCTGAATTGGAAATGAGGGTTGTTTACCATAAGCCTGAGATGTGTATTGTATTTGTTGTTCATAGGGATGTGGAAATAGGCATCCTATGGTTGCCATGTAGCCCACTTCTTTTACCTATGGGATGATGTCTTGCAGTGTAGTCGTCTTGAATGTTTGTGCGGGGATGAATTTATCGAGGAATCTCAGGTCTGTGGTGGGTCTCAACGGCATATCTCTTTTGGGGATGAGAAAGAAGATGGAGTACACTCCCTGGTTTAAAATCTCATTTGCTGTCTCCTATATTAATTCCTTCTGCAGGAGGTCCTATGTTTAATGTACTGACTGTCTCAATTTCCTTCCTTTGCAAACCCTTGTTTGGATTGATGTCTGGTGATATCTTTTCTAACTCTATTTAGTGTTTAGCACCCACTTGCTAGGGGCAATTTCCTTTAATTCCTGGAGGAAATCTCCCAGTCTGCTTTCTCCCAGGGGTCTAATGCCAGATGTTACCCCTTTGTGAGTCACTTGCAGGCTGTAGCTGTGTAGAAAGTTTATATTTTTGTGCATCAACAATAATGCGTACTATTCCGTTCCACATGAGTCTTCATATATAGACTGAATTAACATAACTGAACTTGAAACAAATTTCTTAGAATGTTTGTGTGCTTATTATGATTTAGTTAAGCCACGTTTTGTAAAACTCCATTTTGAACAAGATGGCTTCCATCTCTGTCCCTCCTGCTTTGCAGATATCCTCTACCCACAAGGTCCGCAGAGTCAAACTGATGACAATTATTTATTTCCACTGCAGTGCTTGTGCTATTGCTGAATCTTCTATGGTGCGGATGTAGAAATATGTGTCCATGTTTTCCGTTCCTTCACTTGTCTACTCATTCAGAGAAGTCTTATTGCTAAAGGTTTCATATTTGTTTGACCATCTCCGGGTGACATTAGCATAGAGGGTGTTCAATGATTTTTTAATACAATTAGGATGGTGCTTATGTGTTAAGGTAAAGATGTTTATTTTTGTTCTGGTGAGCTTAAGAAATGCTACTTTTGCTCACACCAAGACGAATGTGCAAAATGCTTATTTTCTATGCAAGAATTGTGTATTTAAGAAAAAAAAAAAGTGGGCCACAAGACTTTTCTATTCTACTAGGGATGCTGTTTCCTCTCTCCCCAATTTTGGTGCTCATTCAGGAGTTGGAATAATTTCTGATTTTGCCTAATATGTGTAACTCTGAATTTTGAGAGCCTTTATGGCACTTACTCTATCTCTTAATTCAGAATTTCTGTAATAAACTTCTTAAATTTGAATTAGTCTAGAACTCCTATATTAAGTGGTCCCTATTTCTTTGTGAGCTATTTCACTCTGCTAGCTTGATTTTTGGGGAGATGCTTTGATGCTTATACTAACCTGTGGGAGAAAAGCCTGAGTGTTGGGTTTTGCTCCTGAAGGTGACCCGCGTGGTCTGGCCTTTTTCCCCTAGGTATGCCATAAAAGGAATGCCTCGGCTGCGTTGCGTATTCCCATGGTGTTCTTGGTCCTTACAAAATCACCCCCCCCATGTATTTTGTGTTTGTTGTGGAATGGGATGGAAATTGGTCTTCTCAGTGCCTCTCCCACAACACCCCTAAATTGTAGGTCCCCGATTACCTTAGCCCTTTTATGGTCGTTCTTCATTTGTTGGAGACTCTGTCTGAGGGTGGTCCTGTGGAAGTTGGCACAGTGGCCCTTTTCGTGGCTGTGACACCTGTACCGAAGTCTACTGGCCCTTGTTCTTAATGTAGAGATCTTTGTTAGAGGGCTTGTGTTTCTTCTCTACCTTTGGTGTTACTGCTTTGGAGAGTACTGGCACTTTAAATGCTTATCACTGGCCAATGGTGCTAGGTACCATGTGCAGGAATACATGTCTCCTTCTGTGTTGTAAGAAGCATTTACAGGAAGCAAACATATCTCAGCCTCTTCTAGCTCTGATCCTAAAGTGACTGCTGCCCTTTTAATGATAGTGTTATACAGATTGTGACACGCTCTGGATGATGGCCTAGCAAGGTAGGAGCTGAATCCCTTCTCAGGAGTGTCTGTCCTATCATGTATCTCCATCCCCTTGGGGTGCCTCAAAGATGGGTTAGCAACATTGCCTATCCTCACCCTGAACTTCCACCTGCATCTGAGGTTCTGGAGTTGCTCTGGTTCTAGATTGACTTGGCTCCCCTTTCTGTATCTTACGCTTTGCTGGTTTTAGAGGGTGTATGAAAGACTGGAGATATTTGAATGGCAGTTTCTTCTGCAGTAAAATTGGCATTATGCCTCTGAGACCATATTTTGGTCTTTTGGTATTGATCACCTGTTGTCAGTATCTGCGAGCTGCTGTGCCTTTTTTTCTGGCTAACTCTTTTTCCCCTTCGACTCTTTGCTTCGTTGGTTCCCCTTTCAGAGCTGTGCCACAGTCAGGAGGTTTGTGCCTTCTGGTGTGTCTCTGGGCTTTGATCTGTGGAGTTCCTTTGTTTTGGGGTTCCCTACAACCACGGAGTGTTTCAGCCTCAAGGGTCGTTTTGGAAGTTTGAAACTTTTGGCTCATCCCCACTGCAGCTCAGTGGGTACATATCTTGTTGCATGGGCTCAGAATTTTTGTTGAAATAGTAAACAAGCATTATGCTGGGAATTATCAGAGAATTCACTCAAATCCTTATTTTCTTCAAGAGCTGCTTTTAACTCAATCTACTGTGTATGAAAAGAACCAGGCACGCTCTAGCTTCCCCTTGCCGAAGGATAAGAAATAACAATCAAAAAGTTGAGGAATCTAATTAAAATCCTTACACCTCCATTTAGGCAAGAAGAACATTTTACGAATAATCTTTAAATTTTGTATTTTACCATAAAGTTCAGTTATAAAATTTCTGTTTTCAGGACTTTCTAATTAAACAATTGAACAAGGATCCGGCATTATCCACAAACAACCTTTTCTTGATGAAACCTGATTGCTGAAATTCAGTTAGATTAGGCTGGAGACAGCTTGAGCTTCAGAGCAAGCAACTTAGCATGCAGGGTGCACTCCAAGGTAATTAATGAAATTGGTCTATAGTTCCCTATAATGACACATCTTTGCTTTTTTAAGACTAACACAGACCATCAAGAAGAGAACCCTCTAACTGAGGGGTCTTCGAACTGGGGTATGGGCCCCACTAGGGGGGGCCTCAACTGATCTCAGGGGCTGGGGAGGGCACCAGACTCTGGCCAAAAGAAGGATTATACTGCTAAGTGTTTTCATTTAGTGAGTGGCAGTAAGCCCCTCTGTAATGGGCCATCACTAACATCTTTTGTCATTTACAACCTGGACTTTAAATATTCTTCAAACCCCTCACCCACACTTCTAGAAATCACACTGTGAATACTTTTACACCCGAGTAAAGCCTGCCTGACCAGAATAATATGTTTGGCAATCATGTATTAGATTACAATTTTAAATCAGTAACAGAACTTAACTGCAATGTTTAAATACGTCTAGACCTATTTAAACACTGTCAGTTTAATAAAATAAATATAATTGTGGGCATGAACTTCTGCGAGGAACCTTCTGGAAGTGCATCTTTTCCCTTCTTTCATGAAGTCAGAGCTTTTGTAATCTCTTTAACAGTTAATCCTTTTCCAGAGGGAGTAAATAACAATCATTCAGTGAAGAATTTTAAAGTAATTTTAAGTAGCTCATACAGTGAGAGTACTTTCTTCTCGATAAAATTCCTCATAAAGTTCGAAATTACTATTGTCAGAATTTTAACTCTGTTGGCTCCACACTAGACTTGAGTAACCTCAACTGAACTCTTGTTTTTAATCTTCAAATAATTAGGTCATAATTTGCCCGTTGTGTTTTGTCCACCATTAACCTTGGCTTTGAAAATAATAACACAAGCACATTCTGTGGTTTTCTTGTTAAAGTATATTTTTGCCTTAACACATTCTTCAAGTACATATCACTCAGACGTAAAGTCTGAATAAGTTCTAAAGATTTCATATTCACCATAGTCTCTGTGAAACACTCAGTGATTACCTTTTTATGAGCAATATAATTCATAATGAAATCTCTATTAGAAACCTTAAAGGATTCACAAATGATTTGTACAGAACGACTAGAACTAATAAAAAAAAAAGAAAGCTACAGCAAAGCCTTCAAACTCAGATACAAATTGCATTTCCCACAGCAAACTAGTAATGAAACTTTTTTTTTTTTTTTAAATATGAAATCCAAATCACAAATAGCCGGCACGTAGGTTGATATTAGGATAGTTCTAATGTCAATTTAGTCCGATTTGAATTTGCAGCTCTACAATTAATTCTAGGATTGGATCCATGCACCGGGATGAAAAAGAAAAATCACAAATATCCAGATTACATATCCTCCACGCACCAGTTAACATACTTTATAAAAGAACTCTCACCTCTTTTCGCATCCTACTCAGAATAGTCTAATTATTTCCTGTCTAGAACTGATGTTGTTTTTATCTCCCACTCTTAATATATTTTTATTCAGATCTTTACACAATATGTCAATACTATTGCCGAAGGAAACCTCAGAATTTATTCAGCCATATAGATTTAAGATGGAAATAAGTAGGTTTTCTACTTAGGGTCTGATAAAATATACCCACCATTAAAATCATAAATGTTAAATAACTCTTTGGGGCCAATTCACAAAAACATTTGAATATGGGAAGTAATATTACAATAGGTTTCTTTTAGAAACTCTTACATGTGTTTGTGAATTGGAACCTCAAGTCCCCATTAGTAAAAGTGCAAGTTTCAAGTTTATTTATTTCATGAATTGGAACTCCTAAGGGGTAAAAGTGCAAAGAAGGCACAGCTGTTTCTGCTTGCACTAATTGGATATGGGGCTAATTTACAAGTATGTATGAGAGTACTCATTTACGTATTTGACAATGCTCCTCTGTATAGGCCTCCTACTCTCTTGATGATGTTACTTAGACCTTTCCCATTCCAAGGTAAAACTCTGCACATTGCATTGCTGCAGCATTAGTTAAGAAAAAAAGAAAACCAAAAACGTGATAGTCAACATTATGCGTAAGACAACATACAAAATAAATATATTGACACCACCAGGAGACTAAAAAGGAAAAGAAAAATTTTATATAAACAGAATGCACTAGATTAAAAAGTGTAGAGAGAATGAGCTACTACTAAAAGTGTGAGAATAAAAAGAACCAGGAGGCTGGATAATGTGATCGGTTACTTAGTACACAACAACCAGAAAGGTTTTATGAGAAATAGACACGTAGGGGACCTGACTCAGGATCTTGTCTCCGCAATTGACATTGCAACTACTACGAACATGCTTCTTACCATATTAACAATTGACGCCGCAAAGGCCCTTGCTCTTTCTGCAGGCAGTAATGGAACGTAACAACTTGGGAGATAAATTTCCTAAAGTAATTAAAGCTATTTATAAGGCACCTTCTGCTTGGGTCCTGGTTAATGGTATCTTATCCTCACATTTTAAAATTGAACGAGGGACACGACAATCAGATCAGACCAGAGAATTATACCCTTTCAGTATCACGACTGGGTCCTGAAGGAAGCCCTGTATGCAGATGACCTCTTGGTTTATACACAGAACCCCCAAAGTGCTTCTCTGGCACTTTGTGAAATTATTGCTAGCTTTGGGGAAATTTCAAGTTATTTAGTTAATTCGGATAAATCTGAAGTAATTACCTGGAATGGCCCACAGGATAGTCCACTGGAGAAAAATTAAATTTGTTACTTAGGGGTAAAAGTGGTTAAGAATCTGGCAGAGATGGCCCAGGTGAATTTTGTGTACCTCTTTAGGGAAACAAAGAAGTTACTCCACCAATGGTCACACTTACATCTTTCCATGTTAGGTAGAACAAATTTAATAAAAATGGTGCTATTGCCAAAATTTACTTTCATTTTTAACGCCATCCCCTTATTCTTCAAAACTGACTGGTTAAGGAAACGGCAGGGGGAATTAGTTAATTTTATCAGGTCTAATAAAAATCCTAGAAGAGCATGGAAAAAATTGAGAAAGAAGCTGGATGGAGGAATCACATTTCCAGATTTCCAGCTTTACTACTGGGCATTTCAATTGAAAAATATTAGATCACTCCTCTCCAAGGAATATGTACCTTCTCGACTTCAGGCGTTGACAGGGAGCATACGGGACCAGGGCACACAGTTTCTCTATAAATTTGGCTACCCCAGGTATTACAAAAAAGTTAGACTAAAAGTTCTTAATAATGCCTGCAGGATTTGGTATGCAGTAAGAATGAGAGTGGGTATCCTGTATTACAGTGATCTGGCCCCAATTTGGAATTCACCGGATACACTGCTATGTCTGCAAGATGCACAAGCTATGCCACTGATAGAGGGAGGAATTGTGCGTTGGGGACAGATAGTCAGTGGGGGCTCAGTAAGCTCTTGGGAATCTCTATCCGAAGCAACCAATGCTAAGTTATCCAGGTTTAAATGCATGCAAATTAAAAGCTGGGTACAAGGAGAACCTGAGGCGGGGTGTCCCACGGGTTGAGAAAGGGAAATCACTGGTCCACAGAGATTAAAAAAATAAGTTTCAAAGTGGTATTGGGCCTTAATACAAGCCAAAGGTGCCTCTCTCCCATTACCCACAGAGATGTGGGAACTTGTTTTTCCTGCACTAGACCTCCCTCATTTCTGGCAGGCCTCTATGAATATACTTTGGTCTGTGGTATAATCTGCTCCCTTGCGGAGGAACCACCTGTTCACTGTGTACCAGGCTTACTGGGCCCCCAGAAGGCTTGCTAGAATAGGATTCCAAAGGAAGTGTAATTGCCTGAGGTGCAATCTAGAGGGAGTAGATGATATCGATTTCTGGTGGCAGTGTCCGGGGATCCAAACATTCTGGGAACAAGTGGGTAAGACTATCTTATCTATCATAAATAAACGCAATGAGATAACTCTACCAATGATTGTATTTGGGCTACATGAGGGAGTCGAGAGGAATATGTACGATAGACTGGAGAGACCCCAGGCGCACCTCTTCTCTTACTTGGTCCTGATAGCATGGCGGGAAATATGCATTAAGTGGATCTGTAGTTTCCTCCCTACCCACATGGCTTGGCTACTGTCAGTTAAGAGAATCTCTGACCCAGATTGTAGTAACGGTTCGGTTAAGTGTCTTAGAATGTGGGAACCCTTCTTGGCCGCTTATAGAACCATTTCTCCCGGCTACAGTCCAGTGAGAATTAACTTGATTTAACTCGATTTAACATTTGATTCTGGTAAGAGTCCAATGATTAAGCACTAAGATGCAACAGCAAGGAGGATGGGGGTGGATCCCTTCTGCCCCCCCCCCCCCCCCCCCCCCCCCCCTAAGGAAGATGGAGGCTGCCTCTTTGGTGTCAGTCTGCGGGCCAGTGATCTGACCAAAGTCAGGACACGTTTCAGCTTCTCCTGTCTTTTGTTTCAAATGAGGGCTAAAAAAAAAAAAAAACTGCAACTTCTCCGTTTCTTGAAGGATATTTGTTTTAAATCCAAATAACGTCTGGCAAAGAAACAAAATAATCAATTTTGAAAACTATTGGGTGGTTTTAAATATTTTTATTAGCACAGTAACAAATGCAGGCTTAAGTACCTACAACATATAACCAATTTGAGAGACTCCTATCCACAACTTTACAGTTATACAGCTCAAGGTATTTTACTACATATTCCCACGCATCTCTGATAAAAAAATGTAATCTTTTTTTATAATAAAGTTGATTGGCAAATATAATAAAGGAAAAATTACCTATCTTATTCTACATACAACTACTGTTGGGTAACGTGGGAGGGCAGCCTCTAAAATACATCTGTTAAATAGCAATACTCCCTTTCCAAGGAACAAACAAAAAAAAAGTTTTTTATTCTTTTTTATTCATTTCTTTTTTTTATTATTTTTTTTTTTTACAAAACCCAGTACTTGTATTCCTTGAAAAGATTTATACGACTGCCAAAATCAAATGTCACTGTACAAAAAAGAACCTATGCCAAGTCTGTTTTCACACATTCCAGGTAAAGTAATCAAAAGCGAAAAAAATAAGCTCACCTTACCCCTACGAACTTTACAGGTTTTGTACCCGTGAAAAGTTTCAGAACAAATGGCTTTAAAACATAAGCTATAAGGGGGTCTAACTCTTTTCCGTAGTAAGATACCTTAAGTTACAACAACAAAATCTTGAGAAATAAAAAGACTGAATAAAATCTGTTATAGAAATACCCTTTTCCCCTCCCTCCGTTCCTCGCGCCCCATTTTATCCCTCCCCCTTCACCCAATCCAATTTATAAGCAGCTCTTTCCATCACAGACACAGAACACCTCATCTGGAGGGAAGCCTGGTCTATGTGGCGTATCTCTTGGTCCATTGCCGGGCCATCCGGTCATGCTCGGCTCTGTTGGTCGTGTACTGGGTGGCGATGCTTCCAACGAGCGGGTCCGCTGTTACGGGAGAAAACAATGAAAAAAAACCATCACTTTCAGCAGACAGGGGTTTTGGGGATAATTTTTGCTAGGTAAGAGGCAGTGGCTTTATGTCACATCATAAGATGTGGCGGTGGCATGATGTGGATCAAAGTTATAGCATTACTTTACACGTAGGGGCATAGTTATTAAAGATGTGTGTCGCCCTTGCGTCACACACGGGGCGCAAAAAGGATGCAAATCTTAATTTATATTCATCAAGCCATGCAAGGCTGCCTTACGTGGCTTTACCTAGCTTTATAAAACTAGACTAAAACAATGCAGCACAAATCATTGCATTACTCTGCCCTGGGAACATATTCCATGGGTGGACCATGGGTGCACCCACGCATCCAGCCGTCGAATCTGGCGCATTCCCAGATTTACCATTACTGGTAGACCTGGGAATGCATCGGAATTCTACGTCTCCCAAGCTGCAGAATAACGAGGAGAAATATATTTGTTTCTCCTCTATACTTCCTCTTTCTATATGTGCTGCCCAATGCAGCACACACAGAAAGAGGAAAATGTCTCAGCATTGTTTTTGTGCAGGAAGGTGCTCCTTCCTGCACAAAAACAATCTTGCTTAGTAAGCAGGCACACATGCACCATTTTGCAAGGGTGTTTGCATTGGGGCTAGGCAGAACGTTGCGCACCTGTGCAGATTAAGGACGGAAAGGCGCCGCACAACGTCAAGTACAGTGCATCCATGCCCTTTCCCCATCACACCGCAGCAAGGTGGCTTGTTGCGCGGCATGATTCCTTAATAAATAGAATGTGTGCAGTTGAGTGCAATAAAATAAGTTGTTTGCCTGTAACACTGGTTTTGCTGCTTGGTCTTTACAGAATGCCATGCGTAGTGTACTTCTGCCATCTGGTGGTTGGACGCAGGATAGCTTTAAATGGTTTAAAAAAAAAAAAAAAACTATTGGCAGAAAAGAGCATACCTGTGACAAGTTCTGATGATGCTAATGTCATCTTCAGATTTTTTTTCAGTCCGTTTAGAGACCAGATAAAACCTTTTGATCAACTTAACCTCATGTTGGGGATGCACGTGGCACGATAATCTATAGTGGATACTAACTTGCAAAAAAAGTGCTATGGGTAGGTAACTTACTTTTAAGCATGGGTCCATTCAAACTGGCAATTTTTGAATGTGAATTGCATTCCAGGTAGATTTCTTATCCGAGTGGACATTTCAGGTACGTTTTTGAGCATGAAACTACAATACGAACCTGAGCTGCAGTGTTTTGAAAGCGAGCAGTAACACCTTTTAACGTGGGTCGTTACCAAACATTTCAGGGAGATATTTTACCCTAGCAGACCGTTTGCCTAATTTTATTGTACAAAACTACAAACTTGAACCGCAGTGTTTTGAAGGCATGACTGGAATGAAATGCAGAAAAGGGAGGGATAGAGGTATGTTCGCCAATACCTTGTTCAGAATACCAGAATCAAAGCAGGATAGCCTAACAAATATAGTTACAGAATTGGTGTAAACAACTTTCACATTCAAACCAGAGGAACATTGAAGTGAGTGCAGCCAATGGTAACTTCACTGTCGAGGGAGGAAGGTGAGGGGTCTCCAGAGGGGGCACTTCTAGTTTACAGCGATTTGTTGGCGAAGTGGTGTTATGATCTGGTGCTTGCTACTAACTGGCAGATTTTATTTTGATATCTATTTATCTTATCCATCTACATAAAATATTACAAGACAATGCCAAGTGTTTTTAATATCTTGTCTCTTCAACCAATACCTTAAATCTATTCTTGCATTAAAGTTGGAGCAAGAATGACAAATAGATGACTTAAGGGCCTATTAATATACGGGCTGTCGCCTGTGGTTCCACCAGAGGGGCGGAGTTCATGACTCCATCCTCCCTGGTGGAGGCACCCACCCGCCACATTTATGGATGACCATCAAGCAGGCAGTCATTACTAGTAACGGCGGTTCCTGCCAGTGCATTTTACTGATTGCTGCAGAGCTGTGTTCACATGACCCAGCCCTGCACCAAACAATTTTCTTTTTTTGTCAGAAAGAAAATCCCGAAACTAGATTTTCTTTTTGAAAATAAATGCTTCCCTCGCACTGGGAGTTGTCTCATGGCGAGGTGGCTATCCTAACTAGCTGATTAGTTAAGTGGACATATATATATTTTTTTATTTTTCTGTTTCTCTGACAGACATTACTCTCTCAAGCCATCTGAGAGGTTTGGCTATGGTGGCGATGGAGTAGTCACTGCTGCAGCAAACTTAGGTCCGTTTCCAAAATACTGCCCACCCAGTTTTGAAACTGGAAGACTTGGGCCCATATTTATACTTTTTGTTGTGCCGCATTTGCGTCATTTTTTGACGCAACAGTGGCGCAAACTTTCAAAATATAAGTGTATTTATTAAGTTTACGCCGCTTTTGCGTCAAAAAATTACGCAAATGCGGCACACAAAAAAAGTATAATTATGGGCCAAAGTCTTCCAGTTTCAAAACTGGGTGGGCAGTATTTTAACTTGACAGTATATATTCTCCGCTGCCATTGCGACCGAGTATATAATACCTACAAGATACAAGTTAGCCCCCAGAAAGAAAACAAGAAGCACGATCAACTGAATCATATGGAAACCTGTCATAATTATGTGGCAGGACTGAACAAAGTGATTTGTCATGCTAAAGAATGTAATGGTATATGAGTGAAAGCATATAAAAGGTCTGGTGCGGGAGCTTGGACAGTACAGCACTAGGTTCTAAAGAAGGAGTACAATGAATGTTATCGGGTTACTCATTATAAAACCTTCTAAACATGTACATTCAACCAGAATGTATACCATGCTTTGTGTGATGGCCAGGCCCAGGTACTAACTCAATCTAAACACACGACAATCTGTGCACATCACACACCAAGGAGGACACCTTTACTCGTTGTCACAAACCCGAGTTCATGCGCATTACTTTTCTCTTACATTACTCTAGTACTTTTTTGAAAGTGCAAAACATGAAAGCAAATTGTAATGTTTAGGTACAAAGACTGCAGGAGATACATGGTCACTCCCTGCTGTACTCAAACTTTTCTGTTTATAATGGACAAAGGCCTGGGGTGATTGTCAGCTTCCTGAATGCCACGCAAACACCACGGTTAGATTACAGAAGGGCAAAGGGTCCACAGGATCTGACAGTCATTTTCTAACCCATGTCAAGCCAGGTGGAGGAACCTGAAAGTGGTGCCTCAAGTGAAAAAACGCAATATTTGAATAAATGTCAGCAGAGGGCAACTTCGTATCAACCAGTTGCTTAGGCAAAGGTTGACATGAATAACTTCCCTGCAGAAGCCTCATCGAAAAGTTGGTTTTCAACTTTGGGTAAGTTCGTCGTCATCACATGAACTGGAGTCGTTCTTCATCGAATTTTGTTGGCGACAGATAAGATAAGGAAAGTGGAAGTCAGAGGTCCTGAGGGCTGTTTCTGTGAAATCGTCTTTATTAAAGAAATGGAAGGGATTAAGTGTTGATGTCTAGTAAGTGGCACTCCAGTGGGATACTGTGCCCCTTTGACACTGGTCAAAGTAGGACACTTTGACCATCAGTACTATATAACAATGACTGGCGTAGCAAGGATATAAAGGGCCCTAGTGCAAGCAATGAAACTTGCCATCACCTGTTTTGTTAGTTAAAAAAAAAACACTAACTGGGATGAAGTGGGACCACCACAGGGCCCGATGCAACTGCACATGCTGCACTATTGATAGCTACGCCGCTGGAAAGAGCAGGCTCTCTATGTACAATAAGCACTTTGTGCCACAGCAGTGGCTTGCGGTCTCATTTTCTGCTGCAGTGTGTTGTCTGTGTCCGTCTAGGTTTTATGTTTAGTTCCAGTGTTGGTTAAAACCATGTTTACACATTCCTCTACATCAAGCCTACATCAGGGTGACCCACGGAAGTAATGGCAGACTGGGAGTCAGGGGGTTCAGTTGCCGGGAAGAATCACCGCCTGCAGCTACTGTACTAACCACCAGATGGCGCAAGAAGAACAGAGAACCAATCGATTACAGCTTCCTGCTCAGCCAGGGCAAACTATTCGTGCTGAAGCACTGGGTGTTCAGGTGTCCACGTGTTAACATACTTCTTATAAACTATGGTTATTGGCAATGACGGTGTGAATCTGAGTTTGTAATTGATGATCTTCTGTTTTTGAAGCAAACTTGTCCACTGCACTCGTTAGTCCCCCACCAGCTCCTGAAATAATTCCTTGGCCGATCATTACAGCCCAGAATGACAGTGTGTTTACCATACGGCCACTTTGGCTGGCCGATGCCATGTTACTACTGTTCCTAACTTCACAGCCACTTACTGGGGCATTTATCTACTATCTGTCTAAAGTTGCACCACTGTTTGTTCCCATGCATGGCTCATAAAACCTTTACTCTCATTCCAGATAGCTCCAAAACATGCCAGAGTCATAGAGAATCGGGAAATACTCTATAGGTTCATTCATCTATGCAAATCTATGGGTCGCTGAGCTACCGCACCCCCACAGCCTGGATGTTACAGGTGGTTCTTGGCTTCAGTGAGGGAAGAGTTAGGACACACTGGGAATGGCAGATTCTTCTGCAGCCATTTGGATTGCACCTGTGTAGAGGATTACACCCACTGCTTCTGATAATCCTTCATGCGGGACACCTTCCTTGAGAGGGGATGAGTGTGAAGCACTCTGTAGTACGGAATAAGGGTTGTAATCTCGAGTGGGAAGAGGTGATGGCGGCGTTTTTGACGGAGCATGAGTTACACAGAACATATGATGAATCGGACTGGGAGAAATTTTAATCATGCTGCATAATTTTGGTTATTTTGTATAGTGAAATTTATTTTAATTACCGAAACTACACCATTACAACACATTGCATACTTTCAGGGAGAAATTTTAGTGTGAGGTGTAGCTCTGGGATAATTTCTGGTAGATTTCTTACCCGAGTGGACATTTCAGGTACGTTTTTCAGCTTGAAATTACAAACCCGAGCTGCAGTGTTTTGAATGCGAGCGGTAGTACCTTTAACGTGGGTCGTTACCAAACATTTTAAGGAGATATTTTACCCTAGCGAACTGTTGGCGTAATATTTTTTTTAGCACAAAACTACAAATGCATGACTGCAAATCAACTGAAAATTACATTTTCTAGTTGAGATTTTACCTGAACAGACCATTCAGGTAATTTTTTAAGTGAGAGATGCATTTTGTGTAATTAAGTATACAATTGCGTAATTTTGCAAGTTTTGCACACCTCTAGTAATGAAACATGGTCGAAATAGACACAGATTTATTTTTGGGAAGCAATAATAGGGTAGTCAAGTAATTTTTTTTCCTATGTCTTATTCCCTCTCCAACGTTTCTGGAATTTGCCTTCTTAACTCTGTTCTCTTTGCTAGGGTACAATACAAATGCCTCTTTCCCCTGCCTTCTCCCTTTGTAAGTGTGTATCCCTTAAATATGAGCTGCGGTGGTGATAGTTAACACTCGGAGCTCACCGTCTCAGTCGCAGCAGTAACCAGGCAGTGCCCCCACCCAGCTCGTGTCATTCCTCAATCGTCACTTTCCAGACATAATGCAATGCGGGGGTGATAAAGATGAATTCCCAAAGGCTGACCAATCGCCCAGTTCATCTGTTTGGATGGGGTTCAATACCAGGCATCAAACCCCATCTTAGAGCACCGCCAAACTTGGGGGCAGATTTATGAAAAGTGGTGCTGCACAGAGTGCAGCACCACTTTCACTGCACCCTCCCCCCCCCAACCACCAACACGTGTGCGCCGTATTTAAAATACGGCGCACCATGGTGCAGGGAAGGGGGCAATAGCATCATGCAATGTGACGCTATTGATGTACTCTGCAAAATGTTGGCGCTTCTCCTGCAGAGTACATAGGGGCCCATTCTAAATAATGGAAGCCCCCTTTTAAAGCCTGCTCTGAGCAGGCGTTAAAAGTGCTGTAAAAAAAATGGCGCCCTTTTTTTCGGCCCCCCTAATGGGGGAACACCCCCTTTGCATACATTGTGACACTTTGTATCCCTTTGTGCCAGGCATAGAGTGGCACAATGCATGCATTGTGCCACTCTGTAAATACAGCGCCAGGATTTCTGCCTCATTGGGCTACATTAACGTAAACAATAATGACGCTAATGGATTATAAATATGCCCCTTGGTGCTTAAACAATACTAAGAGCAGAGCAAAAAAAGAATTTGCTCACGATCACACAGCCGGTTTAGGTAGGGGAGCCGGGATTTAATCTCAAATGTCCTTGTTCGTCAGTCAAATAGTCAAGCAAACCCTCAACCATTCACAAAACCAAATAGTGGGAATGTCTGACACACATTGACCAGGCGAAGGTGCGAGTCTCACCTGGGTTGCAGTCTGTGAGCAGCGAGCAGATGGAGAGCAGGACCTTGGAGATGGTCAGGGCCGGGCTCCAGTTGTCCTTCAGGATGTCCAGGCAGATCACCCCCTGGCTGTTGATGTTACAGTGGTAGATTCGCGTCCGGAATGTGACCTGGAGAGAAAAGGACAATGTGAATATGGAGGCTGAAAGAACAGGCTTTTATTGCATCTCTTTCCACTCAACTAAAAACATGCATTTTTTAGTGATATTAAAAAGGAATAATACGCTTCTGATGATAACCTATATGCCAAGAACTACAACCCTTAATTTCATCACAGAACTAAGTGTGCAGACATAACATTTTCAACTGTACTAGTTCTAAGAAACGTGGCACAAAGTAACCTAAAATTAGGCTGTGGGTGAGGGCAGCCAGGGGTTGCCTCTAGAGAGAAAGCAAGCCTCCACCTGGTGGAGTGTATGCGTGATGTAAATTATTCCTATATTTGCCCTGAAATGAAATGAATAGATCACCACGTTGCATTGGCTGAGAACACCTTTATCATGTCACTTTAAACCTGTCTTTCACCAAAGGATCAACATCTCCCAAAGATGTGCATCAGTCACAGACAAATTTCACTAGTGTGTGGACTCTGGTGCGGCCGACATGCTGAGAGTAATTGTAAGGAAATGCCTCTTTTTGTATGATCGGCCCCCAGGCTATGGAGTGATGCTCTAACCCCTCAAAGTGTATGTGGGCCCTGCTTACCAGGCCCCAGTGCACGTGCTCTAACCCCTCAAAGTGTATGTGGGCCCTGCTTACCAGGCCCCAGTGCACGCGCTCTAACCCCTCAAAGTGTATGTGGGCCCTGCTTACCAGGCCCCAGTGCACGCGCTCTTACCCCTCAAACTGTATGTGGGCCCTGCTTATCAGGCCCCAGTGCACGCGATCTAACCCCTCAAACTGTATGTGGGCCCTGCTTACCAGGCCCCAGTGCACGTGCTCTAACCCCTCAAACTGTATGTGGGCCCTGCTTACCAGGCCCAAGTGCACGTGCTGTAACCCCTCAAACTGTATGTGGGCCCTGCTTACCGGGCCCCAGTGCACACACTCTAACCCCTCAAACTGTATGTGCAATTGACTGATCCCTGATTGGCATATTCAGCTTAATGGTATGTTCCTAGTAAGCTGTACTCGGTGACCAGGGCCTGTAAGTTAAATGCCACTAGTGGACTGCAGCACTGCTGTGATAAAGTGAAAACTTGGCCCTATGTCAGCCATTGTAGGCTAGCAGGGCAGCTTTAAAGCTACCAACTCGTAACCCTTTCCGCAAGCCTAAACCTTCCTTCGTTAATATTTAAAAGCCCTTCAGACCCACCACGATATAGTGGCATGAATTAGGAAACTTTGGGCATAAAAATGAAAATTGAGCCGCTAAATATTGAGATTTTTGACAAGCATTATATTTTACATGTTTGCCTGGTGATCTGGGTTGAAAAGTAGTTCAGCCCAACTCAGGAAGCAGCAGTAACACCGAGTAAGTAAATGAAAGGCGGCCGGAGGAACATAGCACGATTCTCTCACAACACACACAGAGCAGGCTCAAAAAAGGAAACACTGGAAAGTGTGAGAGGAGTTAAAGAACTGTTGTACGCTCTCAACAAACATAGAAATGGTACAACATTCCTGAAAGAAACAGCCAAACCTGTTATGGAATTACCATACATTCACTGTACTCACAGAGGATAATGAACTCTCAGCCTACCCAGTGTCTGTCATTTTTCATCAGTGGGTTTCAGAGCTGGCGCTGGGAAGTCTCCATGATGTACAGTCTCCTAGTTAAGGATCCCCACATTCAAACCGGGCAGCAGCACATGCAAGCTTCCCTCCTTCAGAAGACGGGTACGGCTAGAGATGAGCAGTGTAAGCTTGGCTCAAGGCACATGCAAACCGGGCAGCAGCACATGCAAGCTTCCCTCCTTCAGAAGACGGGTACGGCTAGAGATGAGCAGTGTAAGCTTGGCTCAAGGCACATGCAAACCGGGCAGCAGCACATGCAAGCTTCCCTCCTTCAGAAGACGGGTACGGCTAGAGATGAGCAGTGTAAGCTTGGCTCAAGGCACATGCAAACCGGGCAGCAGCACATGCAAGCTTCCCTCCTTCAGAAGACGGGTACGGCTAGAGATGAGCAGTGTAAGCTTGGCTCAAGGCACATGCAAACCGGGCAGCAGCACATGCAAGCTTCCCTCCTTCAGAAGACGGGTACGGCTAGAGATGAGCAGTGTAAGCTTGGCTCAAGGCACATGCAAACCGGGCAGCAGCACATGCAAGCTTCCCTCCTTCAGAAGACGGGTACGGCTAGAGATGAGCAGTGTAAGCTTGGCTCAAGGCACATGCAAACCGGGCAGCAGCACATGCAAGCTTCCCTCCTTCAGAAGACGGGTACGGCTAGAGATGAGCAGTGTAAGCTTGGCTCAAGGCACATGCAAACCGGGCAGCAGCACATGCAAGCTTCCCTCCTTCAGAAGACGGGTACGGCTAGAGATGAGCAGTGTAAGCTTGGCTCAAGGCACATGCAAACCGGGCAGCAGCACATGCAAGCTTCCCTCCTTCAGAAGACGGGTACGGCTAGAGATGAGCAGTGTAAGCTTGGCTCAAGGCACATGCAAACTGGGCAGCAGCACATGCAAGCTTCCCTCCTTCAGAAGACGGGTACGGCTAGAGATGAACAGTGTAAGTTTGGCTCAAGGTTCATTCAGACAGGGCAGCAGCACATGCAAGCTTCCCTCCTTCAGAAGACGGGTACGGCTAGAGATGAACAGTGTAAGTTTGGCTCAAGGCACATGCAAACTGGGCAGCAGCACATGCAAGCTTTTCTTCCAAGAAGAGATGCAGCCCAGCAATTGAAAAAGCAGGCTTCCTTCTTTCCCCGAAGGCAGTGAGTGCAATCTTCGGTTCCCGGAGGAAGAGATTCTTCAAAACGGGCTGGTACAATCTTCCATCCCTCACAGAACATGAGCACTTAAGGTAAGGGGACATATGGGTTGCAGACCGCTCTCTGGAGCTCGTGCTTACCTCACTGAAAGGAACATAGGTCTTTGAGTGAGTGAATGACATGGTTGTGACACTGTTCTCACTTAAGTGACAATCAAAATCCTGAAAGGTCAGCTGCTATCATTCAGGGAAATATATTGAGAAGTGGCTGTAACCCAGCAGGTCCTTGTTATTTGGGGCATCTCAGTCACATCCTCAGGCCCATATTTATACCTTTTTTGTGCCGCATTTGTGTCAATGTTTGACGCAAAAGCTGCACAAACTTACAGAATATAGTTGTATTTTGTATGTTTTCGTTAAAAAGTGACGCAAATGTGGTGCAAAAAAAGTACAAATATGGGCGTAAGTGCGCTAAGCGCTAGACAGGCACACTGGTGCCAACCTCTTTCAAAAGATTTTGAATGCACGGTCACCAGGCGCAGTGGACCCAAAGCTTAGATGTTGCACCTGTGCAAAATGTTACGGCCGCCAGCAGAGGTGGGCGAGCCGACACGCGAGCCGACGGAGCCCACCCATCGGTCTGGCTTCGCTCAAAGACCATCATGCAACAAACACCTAGTCAAAATATCAGCATACTTACATTTTTTTTTGTATGTATTGCTTTAACACATGGAAGCGTTTCATCTCCACATTATATCCGTGCATTGAGAGGTGTTCATTGAAAGTGATACTTGTTAAGCACGTCTTCTGAGCGCTAAAAAGTTCAGCTGAGTCAGTCAGTGTCTTGCAGCAAATTGAGTTTTGACTTAGCAGACTGCAGGCATCTTCCATGAAATGTACTTATTTGCAATTCATACAGCGGTTTCAAAGTTTTGTATTTTTAATCTAGAGGAGGAACACTGATGTTTATTTCTTGCAAGTGTTGTTTATCCCAAGTGTGAGGCACTGCAGAAATTTAAAAAACAAAAAAAAAAAAACACACCCACACAAATGCCAGGAGATCCGTTCTCTCCTCTTGCCCCCGAGCAGTTTCCACAGCTTGCAGATGTCGGAGTGGGAGCGGCGTTGGCCTTTCCTGCCAGCACAGTGACAATCCCTGGTCTGCTGAGCAGCTCAGGGAAGCTCTCCAACAGTAAAAAAAAAAAAAAAAAACAATAATTTTCTGGAGTGGTGTTTTTTTCTCAACTTCTTCCATAGAAATGCTGCCATGTAGCAGCACCGGCAGGTTAAGAAAACAAACACCACTGGGCGAAAAAATTTTGTAATTTTTTTTTTTTTTGTGTTGGCCCCTTTAATCTAGCGGGCATCGAGACACTAGCAAAATCGCAGAGATTTTGCAAATCGCTGAAACGCCCAAAAGAGGATAGGTCTGCCCTAGGTAAGCTTGCCATGTAGGACAGATAGCCCAGCGGTAAGGTGGCACCCGCCTGTTACAGGCACACGTGAGTCACACTTTATTCAGGTAGACAGGCTGCCATCTCTCCCAGAGAAGGAAACCCTACGGCAGAACTTGTTTTCCAGGGGGAGTTTCTCATTAGACTGGACACACCCCAGGGATGCGCCTATAGCTCCGACCCAGGGAAGAAAGATTCTGCCATCTTGGATTTGAATGGAGCGATGCACTGTGGATACTTTAGTGCCAATTCCCCCAGGAAGTGATGCATGAGTGGGTAGGGCTGCGCGTGGGATCTTTATCCTTATTGGTTATGGAATTCTCCCCACCCACAAGCTCACAACTGTCTTAAAAGTGGCACCCCTGGATACACTCTTCTGAACACTGCTGGACTCTTGAAGAACAGAAGGACTGCACCTGCTGAACCTGTGGTCCTCAGAGACCAAGGATGCATCAAGAAGGACTGCACCTGCTGAACCTGTGGTCCTCAGAGACCAAGGATGCATCAAGAAGGACTGCACCTGCTGAACCTGTGGTCCTCAGAGACCAAGGATGCATCAAGAAGGAGTGCAGCTGCTGAACCTGTGGTCCTCAGAGACCAAGGATGCATCAAGAAGGACTGCACCTGCTGAACCTGTGGTCCTCAGAGACCAAGGATGCATCAAGAAGGAGTGCAGCTGCTGAACCTGTGGTCCTCAGAGACCAAGGATGCATCAAGAAGGACTGCACCTGCTGAACCTGTGGTCCTCCGAGACCAAGGATGCATCAAGAGCGACTGCACCTGCTGAACCTGTGGTCCTCAGAGACCAAGGATGCATCAAGAAGGACTGCACCTGCTGAACCTGTGGTCCTCAGAGACCAAGGATGCATCAAGAGCGACTGCACCTGCTGAACCTGTGGTCCTCAGAGACCAAGGATGCATCAAGAAGGACTGCACCTGCTGAACCTGTGGTCCTCAGAGACCAAGGATGCATCAAGAAGGACTGCACCTGCTGAACCTGTGGTCCTCAGAGACCAAGGATGCATCAAGAAGGACCGCACCTGCTGAACCTGTGGTCCTCAGAGACCAAGGATGCATCAAGAAGGACCGCACCTGCTGAACCTGTGGTCCTCAGAGACCAAGGATGCATCAAGAGCGACAGCTGAACCTGTGGTCCTCAGAGACCAAGGATGCATCAAGAACGACCGTACCTGCTGAAGCTAAGACAGAGCTTCAGGAAGAGGATTGCTCCTGTTGAATTCATGGAAACAGACCTCAAGGACTGAACCCACCCTCTGGTGCCAAGGACCAGAGAGAGTGGGCTTGAAGGGATAATTGGCCAGCCTCCTGTTAAGTACCAGGAACATGAAAACCAAATGAAACCTGCATCTTCTTGGACCCAGCTGACCGTTACAACTAGACCCACGCTGAGACCTGCTGGTGCATTCTGGGAAATCATGTCAAGTTGAGTTCCACATTCATTACACGGTATCTCCCTTTCCTAAGCCCATTTCGTCAGTGAAGTATAGATTTAACAACATACATGTGAGATATGCACTGATGTTCCACCCTGAAGAAAGAACTTCATGGCACTGTTAAGTTGACCTCGAAAGGGATGCCCTCGGCAGCACACCAGTAGCAGTCTCCATCTGTCATTGTATTGTGTCCTGCACAACATCTGAACATACCAGGCTGTGGCCTATACCTGCCACCCGGGGACTGGTGCTCATTATAGTGGTACAAATGCACACCAGCTCTTTTTAGGTCGAGTGCGCAAGCGCTCTGACGTGTTGTAATCCATCTGTGGGCTTTTAGCCACACCCATCACTATCACTAATTCATGGCCTTGCCTTTCAAAAATCCTTTATTATTGATAAATGCTTTACATTTGTCCCTTCTTTGGGCAGTTTGTTACTGCCCCTGTTACATGGATAATTGCACGTTTGCTGATACGTTTGACTGCGAGCAAACTTCTTTTTCCTTTTGTCTCACCCCTTCGCGCTCATGGCGGCCGTGGTGCTTTGAATCGGCTCGCTCATGTCATCTGTTTTACTTTTCATTTTCAATTTATGTGGCAATGAAAGTCCAGTTAGGAATTTAAAATGCTAATATCTCTAACTCAAGCAAACGGGAGACCCATTGCATTGCAAATGCTTGTTCTGAGCTACGCAAGGAGGCCATGTTCACTCTGGCAGCTGATGAGTGTAAGGTGTGGGGGAGGAAAGGGAACAGGATGGAGGAATAAGAAGTTAAAGAGACAAGTAAAATTAATGGAAGGGATGCAACTGGAAGGGGTGAAGGGGAGGGAATGTATTGCATCAAAGGGGAGGAGAAAAGAAGCAGCTGTATATGGACAGGAGGAGTGACTAGGACGGTGCTGGCACTAAAATGGGAGGGAAGGTGTAGGGGGGGATATAAGGTAGGTACAAGAAAAGACGGGCAGAAGAAGTAGAGTTACGCTATCCCACAGCGTTTGTGTTTTGCTTTGCTTTTGCCGCCCTAAGTGCGCCGGGTATGCCCAGACGTGGGTCCCGGGCTCACTGTGCCACTAGATTCAAGCTAGCCTGGCTGATGAGGGGTGAAACCCCGAAACCGGTCCCAGGATGCTTGTTTCCGGTCCAGGAAGAACCTGGCCTGGCAGTTCGGGCTGGACTGTTCCCATGAGGAACAGGGTCAAGACTGATTTGCATATGGCTGGGTTCAAACTGGGGTGGCATGGTGAGCAAAATAATGGATGGATTAAACCCAGATCTGTGACTGGGGGTGAATGTTTGATTGGTTCTGCATTCCGTCCATCCAGTTACCCTATCCCACAGCGTTTGTGTTTTGCTTTTGGTGTGCTAGGGCGAGACAGGAAGTGGGTGAGGGGAGTGAAACAATAGGGAAGGGAAAGAAAAGCTGTCCATGTGGTAGGGGGGTGGGGGGGGCAGAGGAAAAAGGAAGTGGTGGAAGGAATGGGGTTTGAAAACGGGGGATGGACAAGGGTTGGGGAATGGTTTGGCGAGAGAAGGGGGTGGGAATGCAAAGGAGAAGAACTGTCAGATGAAAGGAACTGGAGGCTAGGGGCAGAAAAAGGATGTGGGGGAGGAGCGGGGACAGAATAAAGATGTGGGGGAGGAGCGGGCGCTGAGGGAGAGGAAAAGAAATGGTAGAGGTGGGCGGGATGTAGATGAATGTGCGGGTGCAGGAGAAGTGAGGGGACCGGGGTGGGCTGCAGGTAAGGGCTAGGGTTGGAGAAGGAAGTTAAACGAGGGGAGGGGGGGGGTGGAGAAAGGGAACAGAAGGGTGGGGGGGGGGAGAAAGGAAGGGAGGGAACAGGAGAGCAAGGGATTTGATTGAAAAAGAATCATTAGGTGAAGAATAGAAAACAATGGATTGGCAAGGTTGAGAGTGAGTGACTGAGTGAGTAAATGTGAGTGAGGAAATTAAGAATTAAGGTAAATGGGGATTTCAAGTCAGAGGCCATTTCACCACGTCATCACACATCACTTCTGTGGTTGATACCACGTGCTCCATGTTTACAGGGGGACCCGGGCAAGGCGCGACCACGATCTTATTTCTTGACAACATTCCATTCCCAGGGTTCTGCTTCCGGTGCTGCAGTGAAGGCCTCCAGACATCACACTGCAGTGCCTGTGAGATATAAGTGTTTCATTCCCAGGGTTCTGCTTCCGGTGCTGCAGTGCACGCCTCCACCCATCACACTGCAGTGCCTGTGAGATATAAGTGTTCCATTCCCAGGGTTCTGCTTCCGGTGCTGCAGTGAAGGCGCCCAGACATCACACTGCAGTGCCTGTGAGATATAAGTGTTCCATTCCCAGGGTTCTGCTTCCGGTGCTGCAGTGAAGGCGCCCAGACATCACACTGCAGTGCCTGTGAGATATAAGTGTTCCATTCCCAGTGTTCTGCTTCCGGTGCTGCAGTGAAGGCCTCCAGACATCACACTGCAGTGCCTGTGAGATATAAGTGTTCCATTCCCAGGGTTCTGCTTCCGGTGCTGCAGTGAAGGCGCCCAGACATCACACTGCAGTGCCTGTGAGATATAAGTGTTCCATTCCCAGGGTTCTGCTTCCGGTGCTGCAGTGAAGGCGCCCAGACATCACACTGCAGTGCCTGTGAGATATAAGTGTTCCATTCCCAGTGTTCTGCTTCCGGTGCTGCAGTGAAGGCCTCCAGACATCACACTGCAGTGCCTGTGAGATATAAGTGTTCCATTCCCAGGGTTCTGCTTCCGGTGCTGCAGTGAAGGCCTCCAGACATCACACTGCAGTGCCTGTGATACAAGTGTTCCATTCCCAGGGTTCTGCTTCCGGTGCTGCAGTGAAGGCGCCCAGACATCACACTGCAGTGCCTGTGAGATATAAGTGTTCCATTCCCAGGGTTCTGCTTCCGGTGCTGCAGTGAAGGCGCCCAGACATCACACTGCAGTGCCTGTGAGATATAAGTGTTCCATTCCCAGGGTTCTGCTTCCGGTGCTGCAGTGAAGGCGCCCAGACATCACACTGCAGTGCCTGTGAGATATAAGTGTTCCATTCCCAGTGTTCTGCTTCCGGTGCTGCAGTGAAGGCCTCCAGACATCACACTGCAGTGCCTGTGAGATATAAGTGTTCCATTCCCAGGGTTCTGCTTCCGGTGCTGCAGTGAAGGCGCCCAGACATCACACTGCAGTGCCTGTGAGATATAAGTGTTCCATTCCCAGGGTTCTGCTTCCGGTGCTGCAGTGAAGGCGCCCAGACATCACACTGCAGTGCCTGTGAGATATAAGTGTTCCATTCCCAGTGTTCTGCTTCCGGTGCTGCAGTGAAGGCCTCCAGACATCACACTGCAGTGCCTGTGAGATATAAGTGTTCCATTCCCAGGGTTCTGCTTCCGGTGCTGCAGTGAAGGCCTCCAGACATCACACTGCAGTGCCTGTGATACAAGTGTTCCATTCCCAGGGTTCTGCTTCCGGTGCTGCAGTGAAGGCGCCCAGACATCACACTGCAGTGCCTGTGATACAAGTGTTCCATTCCCAGGGTTCTGCTTCCGGTGCTGCAGTGAAGGCCTCCAGACATCACACTGCAGTGCCTGTGATATAAGTGTTCCATTCCCAGGGTTCTGCTTCCGGTGCTGCAGTGCACGCCTCCACCCATCACACTGAAGTGCCTGTGAGATATAAGTGTTCCATTCCCAGGGTTCTGCTTCCGGTGCTGCAGTGAAGGCCTCCAGACATCACACTGCAGTGCCTGTGAGATATAAGTGTTCCATTCCCAGGGTTCTGCTTCCGGTGCTGCAGTGAAGGCGCCCAGACATCACACTGCAGTGCCTGTGAGATACAAGTGTCCCATTCCCAGGGTTCTGCTTCCGGTGCTGCAGTGCACGCCTCCACCCATCACACTGCAGTGCCTGTGAGATATAAGTGTTCCATTCCCAGTGTTCTGCTTCCGGTGCTGCAGTGAAGGCCTCCAGACATCACACTGCAGTGCCTGTGAGATATAAGTGTTCCATTCCCAGGGTTCTGCTTCCGGTGCTGCAGTGAAGGCCTCCAGACATCACACTGCAGTGCCTGTGATACAAGTGTTCCATTCCCAGGGTTCTGCTTCCGGTGCTGCAGTGAAGGCGCCCAGACATCACACTGCAGTGCCTGTGATACAAGTGTTCCATTCCCAGGGTTCTGCTTCCGGTGCTGCAGTGAAGGCCTCCAGACATCACACTGCAGTGCCTGTGATATAAGTGTTCCATTCCCAGGGTTCTGCTTCCGGTGCTGCAGTGCACGCCTCCACCCATCACACTGAAGTGCCTGTGAGATATAAGTGTTCCATTCCCAGGGTTCTGCTTCCGGTGCTGCAGTGAAGGCCTCCAGACATCACACTGCAGTGCCTGTGAGATATAAGTGTTCCATTCCCAGGGTTCTGCTTCCGGTGCTGCAGTGAAGGCGCCCAGACATCACACTGCAGTGCCTGTGAGATACAAGTGTCCCATTCCCAGGGTTCTGCTTCCGGTGCTGCAGTGAAGGCCTCCAGACATCACACTGCAGTGCCTGTGAGATATAAGTGTTCCATTCCCAGGGTTCTGCTTCCGGTGCTGCAGGCCTCCAGACATCACACTGCAGTGCCTGTGAGATACAAGTGTTCCATTCCCAGGGTTCTGCTTCCGGTGCTGCAGTGCACGCCTCCACCCATCACACTGAAGTGCCTGTGAGATACAAGTGTTCCATTCCCAGGGTTCTGCTTCCGGTGCTGCAGTGAGGGCCTCCAGACATCACACTGCAGTGCCTGTGAGATATAAGTGTTCCATTCCCAGGGTTCTGCTTCCGGTGCTGCAGTGCACGCCTCCAGACATCACACTGAAGTGCCTGTGAGATATAAGTGTTCCATTCCCAGGGTTCTGCTTTCGGTGCTGCAGTGAAGGCGCCCAGACATCACACTGCAGTGCCTGTGAGATACAAGTGTCCCATTCCCAGGGTTCTGCTTCCGGTGCTGCAGTGAAGGCCTCCAGACATCACACGGCAGTGCCTGTGAGATATAAGTGTTCCATTCCCAGGGTTCTGCTTCCGGTGCTGCAGTGAAGGCCTCCAGACATCACACTGCAGTGCCTGTGAGATATGTGTTCCATTCCCAGGGTTCTGCTTCCGGTGCTGCAGTGAAGGCCTCCAGACATCACACTGCAGTGCCTGTGAGATATAAGTGTTTAATTCCCAGGGTTCTGCTTCCGGTGCTGCAGTGCACGCCTCCACCCATCACACTGCAGTGCCTGTGAGATATAAGTGTTCCATTCCCAGGGTTCTGCTTCCGGTGCTGCAGTGAAGGCGCCCAGACATCACACTGCAGTGCCTGTGAGATACAAGTGTCCCATTCCCAGGGTTCTGCTTCCGGTGCTGCAGTGAAGGCCTCCAGACATCACACTGCAGTGCCTGTGAGATATAAGTGTTCCATTCCCAGGGTTCTGCTTCCGGTGCTGCAGTGAAGGCCTCCAGACATCACACTGCAGTGCCTGTGATACAAGTGTTCCATTCCCAGGGTTCTGCTTCCGGTGCTGCAGTGAAGGCGCCCAGACATCACACTGCAGTGCCTGTGATACAAGTGTTCCATTCCCAGGGTTCTGCTTCCGGTGCTGCAGTGAAGGCCTCCAGACATCACACTGCAGTGCCTGTGATATAAGTGTTCCATTCCCAGGGTTCTGCTTCCGGTGCTGCAGTGCACGCCTCCACCCATCACACTGAAGTGCCTGTGAGATATAAGTGTTCCATTCCCAGGGTTCTGCTTCCGGTGCTGCAGTGAAGGCGCCCAGACATCACACTGCAGTGCCTGTGAGATACAAGTGTCCCATTCCCAGGGTTCTGCTTCCGGTGCTGCAGTGAAGGCCTCCAGACATCACACTGCAGTGCCTGTGAGATATAAGTGTTCCATTCCCAGGGTTCTGCTTCCGGTGCTGCAGTGAAGGCCTCCACCCATCACACTGAAGTGCCTGTGAGATATAAGTGTTCCATTCCCAGGGTTCTGCTTCCGGTGCTGCAGTGAAGGCGCCCAGACATCACACTGCAGTGCCTGTGAGATACAAGTGTCCCATTCCCAGGGTTCTGCTTCCGGTGCTGCAGTGAAGGCCTCCACCCATCACACTGCAGTGCCTGTGAGATACAAGTGTCCCATTCCCAGGGTTCTGCTTCCGGTGCTGCAGTGAAGCCTCCAGACATCACACGGCAGTGCCTGTGAGATCATGGGTGATCTCTAAGTCACAACCACCTCTGTCTCGGACCCGTTTCTCTGGTTCAGTCATGTTTAGTAATGTCCCTACTCCTTTCATGGAGTGTAGATTTGAAAAGAGTGTCGGTCGAGACTCGTAGGGACACTAAATATAAAAGTTCTCAAACTGTGATTATTTAGTCCAGGCCACGGAAAGAATGAGTCTCTCCTCTGGGGGGGCTGTAGTTCGAACCCTCCGCCCTCCTGGTAGATGCCCCAACAGACTCTAGCGCTTGTGGTTGTTCGAGGCGCTGATGACGTGCTCTGCTGCGGCTCGTGCACTTCTCTATTCCTTCGGAGGTGTCCTCCTGTGACCTGCAGGCCTCGGACTGTCCCCATCTCTCTGGTGCGGCTATTTGTGCAGTCACCTCCCCTCAAGGACGACTATAGCTGAGCGATTCCTTTATCTCTTAATCTTCCACATCTTTACTTCAAATGAAGAATTCATATATTTGGGGAACCACCATAGGTTTTGAATAGAGAAAATATACATCTAGGTACTAACCTGATCATTTTCAGAAAACAAACTCCCTTCAAATATTTGTTTCACAAACGCTTAGCTTAGTTCCCCTATTTTTTCACTGTAGCATTTTCTATCGTCGTGCTGTGATGTACCTTCTAGGCGCTATCGAGTTCACCAGCTCAGAGTGACGTATCTCTTTATTACGACCCTAGCAGGCAGTGATTGTTCACCTTTACTTCTCACGGTCTGTGAAAGATTATCCCAGCACTTTCGTGGTATGACATCACTTTGGTGCCACTAGACACGTGGTTAAAATGTGGGGTGCGAGTCAGTGACTTCCTATTAGTCTCTGCATTTCACCCACTTATCCTTTTGCTGTTGTCTTCATAACGGGCTTGTGAGCCAGCAATGACACCCAAACCACAAGCTGAAGTTCACACTAAGAGCAGACACTCGCATGACGTAAACTACGTGGCTTCGGGAGAGCGCATCTTTACCATTAATGTTCAAATTCATTCCCTGAACTAGGCTTAGCTGCTGTGGATGGGAGTGGGGCACATTTTTCTGGATTAGAGTGGGGCAGACTGTTTTGAATTAGAGTGGGGCAGACTGTTTTGAATTAGAGTGGGGCAGACTGTTTTGAATTAGAGTGGGGCAAACTGTTTTGAATTAGAGTGGGGCAAACTGTTTTGAATTAGAGTGGGGCAAACTGTTTTGAATTAGAGTGGGGCAAACTGTTTTGAATTAGAGTGGGGCAAACTGTTTTGAATTAGAGTGGGGCAAACTGTTTTGAATTAGAGTGGGGCAAACTGTTTTGAATTAGAGTGGGGCAGATTATTTTAGATGGGAGTGGGGCAGATTGTTGTGGATGGGAGTGGGGAAGATTTTTTTGGATTAGAGGGGACAGATTATTGTGAATGGGAGCTGGGCAGATTATTGTGGATGGGAGCTGGGCAGATTATTGTGGATGGGAGCTGGGCAGATTATTGTCGATCACTGTACAGGAGTGGGGCTGATTTTTCTGGATTGAAGTGGAGCACATTGAAGTGGGTTGAATTGGAAAGAGTGGTTTGCACTGGAGTGGGAAGGATTGGATTGGAGTGGATTGGGGTTTACTGCGCCATTATGTGTTAAAGCATAATTAAAAAAATTACACATAAGAAAGAAACAATAATGCTTTACAATATTTAGAACAAGATAAGTTATCGTTTAAGAACAGCGCCCACAAGCAAAAACAAAATATTAGTGCAAACTGAGAAAAGGAGACTTGGCAAAATAAAGCAAAACATTAACTATATAAAACACAGCTTTGCAATTATGATTGTCCTGCTGAGCACGTTTTTGCCAGTGACACGCCTTCTGTTTGCAGGGCACTAGAAGTTAAAAAGAACGAAATAGTACCTCAATCAGATGTGGAATAATATAGCCTTATAGCCCACTGTAGAGGGCTATACCGGCTATTAAAGGCCTGCTACAGCGTTAAAGGTCCAAGCCGAAGGGAAGGGCCTTTAACAAGGGAGTGAGTCTTTAATGGCAGGATAGCCCAGGTATGGCAGGCTATAAGAACATTCTTCCCCTAGAGGACAGAATGTTCTAATAAATAAAACACAGGCCTCACGTAACCTGAGGGGATTGAAATCCACCCCCGCTCAGTGAGTCCTTTGTTCACAGCAACAACTGTGAAGGACAACATTGGAATGTTAGAGCTCAGGGCCTTTACCAGCCATTAGAAGCCCGGAGCACTCCATTGTTTTCAATGGAGCTCCCAACATTCCAATGTTCTAATATTAATAAAGCCATCCTAGCACATCTCACCACTATTCCTCCCTTTAACTTATGCCTGCTCAGGACCATAAACTTTAAACAATAGATCTCAGAATGGACAACCCATTCAGTAACCAGTTAGGTAGACTAAGAACTTAGGAAATATCATAAAGGAGCTGCTCAAACCTGCCAGCTTAAGGAAAACGGTAAACTGTACGCCTATCTCGCACTTCTTCTTCCATCACACTGCTTAGAGCAGAGTCCCATAACTGCACCTCGGTGGTCATCACGCAGGGCATGGAAACGCTTCCCACAAAGGATCAAAACAAAGACTACACAATTCCAACCACACATCCTACATGGTGTAGCAGGTCACCTCTGTATGCAAGCACATCATAGCCCCACAAAGGGGTAAAAAGTGCTATATAATTATTGAAATGCAATACAAGTTTGTATATGTGATCAGTGAAATAATGACCAAGGCTTCAATGAGGCAAGATAAACCTGCAGTAAAAGTAATCCGCCACTAGGTGGTGCTAACTTACAAGAAAATGCATGACTTTTTATCTGGGTTGATAGGGGGTGGTCAATTGACAATATGATGTATTGTCTTGAGCACCATAATTCCTTGAGCTGCTCTTGGGTGTAAAAACTACAAAGCCACACTTTTTTTGTTTGCCCTATGCATAATAAGTGTTAGAAATGGGGTCTCTAATTGCCAGTAGTTTGTACCGTGTCCAAGTAGGGACCCTCACTCTAGTCAGGGCAAGGGAGCCACACAGCTAAGATAACCCCTGCTCACCCCCTTGGTAGCTTGGCACAAGCAGTCAGGCTCATCCCAAAGGTAATGTGCAAAATATTCACACACACACAGACAGTGAAAACACCACAAACGTACTCCACACCAGTTTAGAAAATTAGCCAATATTTATCTGAAGAAAACAAGACCAAAATCGACAAAACTCCAACATACACACGTAAGGATATCAATTTTTTAAAGGTTTAAAAGTCCTAATCCATATGAGTCAATGGTTATATCCTTTTAACACATAGTACCTGGGATGTGTAAAAAAACAAAAATGATGTGGGCTGCAAAGGAGGAGATGCGCCAATTCTTTACTGCGCAGTGCGATGTGTTGATTCTTTCCTCACAGATGAGGCGATGCGTCAATTCCTTACTGCGGTGCGGGGTTGATGAGCAAATGACACCCAGGGACAATGAGTGGAAAACCCAGACGTACTGTGTTGATGAATCAAGCTGAAACAGGCGCTGTGTTGATTCTGCTGCAAGACCGATGCAGGGTCGAATTTTCAGCCATGGGGCAGGCACTGCGTCAATTTTTCTGCTGTGGCGCGCCGATACGTGGATGTTCTTCTTGAGGTCACCAGCTTACACTTCCAAGGGCCCAGGGGCTGGAGTCGGTACCATCTGGCCAGTCGGGACTCCCAGCAGAAGAGCCCAGGCACTGGTAGATGACGTCTTTGATGTCCCCGAGACTTCTTAACAGGAGACAAGCTGAGTTCAAGGCCTTAGAGAACCTTGTTAAGCAGGATATAGAAAGCAAAGTCCAGTCCTTCCACTCCTAGGACAGAAGCAGAAGGCCAGCACAGCAAAGCGACAGACAGAGTGGCAGTCCTGCGTACAGCATCCAGCACTTCTTCCTGGCAGGATGTCCTCAGTCCAGAAGGATTCTAACTATGTGGGGTCAGAGGTCCAGTATTTATACCTATTTCTGTCTTTGAAGTAGGCAGACTTCAAAGAGAAGTTTTTGTAGTACAGAAGTCCCTGCCCTTCACTGCCCTGGCTCCAGACACACTCCAGTGGGTTGGAGACAGCTTTGTGTAAGGACAGGCCCTATCCAGGTACAAGTGTCAGCTCCTCCCATCACTCTAGCTCAAGAAGACCTGGATAAGGTGGGCACACCTCAGCTCCCTTTGTGTGACTGTCTAGAGTGAAGTCACAAACAGCCCAACTGTCAGCCTGACCCAGACATGTATTCCACAGACAGGCAGAGGCACAAAAAGGCAAAGCAAGAAAATGCCCACTTTCCAAAAGTGGCATTTTCAAACTTACAATTTAAAAACCAACTTCACTAAAAGACGCATTATTAAATTGTGAGTTCAGAGACTACAAACTCCATACTTCTATCTGCTCCCAATGGGAAATTACACTTAAAAGATATTTCAAAACAATCCCCATGTTACCCTCTGGGAGAGATAGTCCTTGCAATAGTGAACACCAAATATAGCAGTATTTCACTATCAGGACACGTAAAAAAACACCAGTACATCTCCTACCTTTTAAATGCACTGCTCCTTGCCCATGGGGCTTCATTGGGCCTACCTTAGGGGTGACTTATATGTAGTAAAAGAGAAAGTTTGGCCTGGCAAGTGGGTGCACTTGCCAGGTCAACATGGCAGTTTAAAACTGCACACACAAACACTGCAGTGGCATGTCTGAGACAGTTTTACAGGGCTACTCGTGTGTGGCACAATCAGTGATACAGGCCCACTAGTAGCATTTGATTTACAGGCCCTGGGCACCTCTAGTGCACTTTACTAGGGACGTACAATAAATCAAATATGCCAATGATGGATAAACCCATCACAAATACTATTTAGACAGGAAGCCCTTGTACTTCAGCACTGGTCAGCAGTGTAAAGTCCCTAGTGTCCAAAAGCCAGCAAAACAAACTTCCGCTTCAAGCCATCACTATACAAAGTGCATGTCATCAGGGATTCAACGCAGGCCCCTGCAGCCCTATCCCTTCAGGGGCACCCCAAACCCTTCAGGAGGTCCCATTCAGCCCAAGGTAAATTAATATCTGTGGGACATGGGAAACTCAGGGGCCACTCATCACATTCTGCAAGAAGGAGACATCATTTTGTGTTACCATTGCATGTCACTGTACATTGGGCTCGTCCTGGATACCAATTACATTTTAGAAAGCCTCTAAAATCCTGACAGCTGCAGAAGCAACACCTACAGACAGGAGTCCCAGGGCTCTTATAATGGTACAGACCCTGTAACGCAATTCGGGGCAGTAGCTATACCATCACAATAACCGGGTGTGTTAACAAGGCGGCGCAAAGCAAAATAAAATGTAGCCTTCTACTTTGCACCTTTGTTGCTCTCATTCACTCGCAGACTGCACTTCCGGTTATGTTCTGATGTCACTTCCTCTTTCAGGGGTGGAGGGCAGTTCACACGCTTGAGAGCAGCTCAAATAGGGAA
Organism: Pleurodeles waltl; assembly: GCF_031143425.1. Taxonomy (NCBI): domain Eukaryota; kingdom Metazoa; phylum Chordata; class Amphibia; order Caudata; family Salamandridae; genus Pleurodeles; species Pleurodeles waltl. The sequence continues at coordinate 1,047,339,836 of NC_090449.1, forward strand.
GCAGCTCACAAAATGTTCAAATTAAATCACACTGGATCAGTTTACAGACTGGGAAATACCACAAGCAAAGTGAAAACCTTTTTTAATAACACTGTTAAAAAACCTCAAATTGCAGCTTTTTACATAGTTTCCTAATTACCTTAAGCTTCTCTGCTTAGCGAGTGAAGAGAAAGGCGCAGAAAATGGTGCAATTACATTTTGACCACTGAGCCCTTCAGAGCTGAAAGTAATAATCCAACTTTTATATAGTGCTGGACACTGGTGCCGTTTAGCCGGATTGTGTCAGGACACTTTTCTCACCATCACACAATTTTTGTCAAATTTGGAAGATGAAATTAAAAACCCAGGTCTCGTTTGCAACGTGAATAATTCAGCAGTTGGACCAGATTTTGTACCAAGATTGTATTGTATTGTAATAGTATTTATATAGCGCTTACTACCCCTGACGAGGCATCGAAGCGCTTTTCGGTGAGTAGCATGCTACTCTGGAACCCAACAGGAATTAGTGATTGATTAGTATCTGGAAATATGAGTACAGTTTTAGTATTATTATGAGTTAATTTGAGCCGCGGACATGAGAGTTTGTTATTTAGATTGACTGGAGTAATGGAGGGGTGGAGGAGGAAAGAAATCCAGAAGTGTTAATTGGGAGTATATCCCTCATTTACTCATCCCAAAGGCTTGGGATGAGTTAAGGGGGATGGAGGAGGGAAGAGTCTGTGGAAGGGTTAAGGAGATCATAGCAGCAGGGCGAGATAAATGAGGGAGAATTTAGTAGGGTTGTGTGGGAGGTCATGGTAGTAGAGTGAGGTTTGGTGAGTTAGATGTGGAAGTGGAGGGAATAGCTTAGGCAGAGTTATTTAGGGGATTAGAGTAGTAGAAGGGATTTGGGATGAGTCAGAGTGGGAATGGAGGATAGTTTGATAGAGACATGACATATGATGATGGGTAGATAAGTGTGATAAGATGAGAGCAGGGATTCATAGATATCTAGTATAACAACCCACCAAGGAGCCATGCAATGATCCACGAACATGCCAAGCACAGAAACATATATATATATATATATATATATACACATACATGAATACACACACATATATGTACATACACTACATTATTAGAACCACGGGTAAATATATAAGGTGTAAGTACCTAGGGTACCCACTACAAACCAGGCCAGCCTCCTACAACAGTACCTTCTGTTCGGTTCACAAAAGGCTACCAAGAACACAGTTTTAGACAGAGGTTTAGTGATCTTAGTTTAGAGTTTATGGGGTGCTTAAATGTCAACTCCTGGCAAAAGATTTCAAAATTACAGCACATGGTTTGGGGTAGCAAATTTAGACATGCATACAGTTTACAGGACGGATGTGTAGAAGTGTGCAGATTATATTGGCAGTTCTCACATTTACAAGAGGCTCAGGAGACTGGAAAGCCTGATCAAATACCTCATACTAGATTATCAGTATTCCCCTTAGGATTTTTATGTGGCTACCCATTCAAATTGTCGGCTTCAGCTTCTGGTAAGACTTGTGTAGACCAGAGTGACTTTAATCAGTTTAGTGCCAACATTTGCCCTAGTCATTCATTCATATATATTGCAGTTTTCTAGCATGCAGACAAGACTTAAATTGGGGGGCGTGGGTCAAATAGCTTTACACAGGACGTAATTACAAGTGAGAACCAACAAATCAAAACGTTGGACTATTATTTTATGAGGCCATTTCCATGGCTCTATATAGACTTGTCACAGGTGAGTGCGATACAGAAGTAACTGATATTTTGATCCCCTTTAGAAGGTTTTGAAGAAATTCTTTTGGCACTCACTCAGGCAAGGGTTGTCAAAGTGTTCCTTTCATTTGGAAGGCTGTAGCTCAGTAAGGAGGATACAATATGTTCAGTTTACTCAAGGCTAACATATAGGCCCATAATGCACTGGGAGAAAGATTTAGTCACACTGGCTGGTGTGAAAATGTAAGAGGTGGAACGAGCCAGCCCATTTAAACTTCTATGAGCTGGTCAGATAACCTCCGTTACTGTTGGACACTTGTGTACAGTTATCACCATGAATTGGAGAAACTGGTAACACCTAAGCATCCATATATGTTAGGTGATGGGCTTCACATCAGTCTGCACCTTCTGCGGTACATCCGCCTTATTGTTCAGGCCAATGTTAAATTAGTGATTGATGATTCCAAGAAGCCAGCGTATCCCAAATGCTTTCAACTGCGCGCACATGTCCGGCAAAACGTCCTTTGTTAAGCGAGTGTATTGATGACAGATCATTAGGTAAGTCGGGTAAATCCTTTACTGAGCAGCCTCGTAGTACGCAGGTAAACATGTCCGTCCACAGGTACTTCCCAGCTCCACCTACCCCAACTCCCCAAAACGTTACCTTATGTACAAGGAACATGCTAAGCACCCACAATCCAAACTCTGCACGACACATCCACATTGTACCTCAACATTACAGACACCTAGCCAGGAATTAACACACACACACACACACACACACACACAATGCATTTTGGCCCCTTTTAGCGAATAGCTCGGCCAGTACCTTTGGAGGCTTGAAGGGGTACTCAGGCGTGAAGGTGATGTCGAGGAAGAACACGCCTCCTTCGTACACGGAGCCGGGGGGGCCGAGGATCGTCGACCGCCACTCGTAGATGTTGTCGCCTTTCGGACCCGCGCTGTGGAGGAAAATACACAACATTATTAAGAGGGTTTCATAACATTCACTGGCTCGCGTGATGGACGTCACTTCAAAATGCCGGCAGCAGCGACAATGAATCTAAGGTGTGTAAAGGTTCGACAAACTCCCAGGAAGGATTAACCCCAAATGTTCCCTGAGGAGTGTGGGTCGGCACCGGTTGTGAATCCGAAGTCGGCACCGGTTGTGAATCCGAAGCCAGCACAGCCCTTTCTTTCAACTTTCTAAGCGCTATACAGATAGTGCAGTGTTTGTTCGGCTGACGAGCACCACCAGACAAATAGTGCAGTATTTGCACACTTTGCACCTAGAAGAGGTTAGCATTAAAAACACTGCACGCAGTATCTGCCATACAAGTAGTGTGGCACAGTGTAGCTCTTAGAGGCAGCCTTTGTACAGGGTTGAGTTAGGTGCATGATGCAAGGTGCAGAGATTACTAAGCATTTTGGAATTCGGTTTACAGGTGTGGTGTTTACAGGATGTGTACCTGACTCAGGATTCAAAATGTGCAGTCGGTCACTGTGCCCAGCTCCACTGAGCATATGTTCCAGGTACTGAGTACCCTTTACAGACTCAGTATCTGGCTGAGGTAAGCAGGATTATAAGGATACATCAGTCACCAAGGATCTTAATAACGCTGCAGAGGAACGAGACCAAAGGCAGGGTTCCTTTATAAAGTTATGGAACTATGAGGTGACTTGCAATACCCTCATGATGTACACAGGGGGTACTTTACCCCATATAATACATGGTCGGACCACCTTCCCCACAAACCACTTAAAACCTTGGTGCTGGCTCTTGCATTATGAAACAGTAAGTCTGTTTGAAAACATGAAAAATAAAAATAAAACCTCCTGTGCAAAATTAAACACATCAAAAACCTGTTAGATGTTTGTTGCGATCAGATTAGAGAAACTGTTAAAATACAGGTCAGTTAAAAAAAAAGCTGCAGTAGCTCAAAAGGTTTAGAAAAATGCAGTAACATTCTAGCTTTTCTGATTCTATGAGTCCAAAAAATAAACATTCTCTCTGCTTGTCATTATAAGCTAAGAAAATAGAGCAACAAAAAAAATGTTCCATTTGCTGTGCTCAGTAATCTGGCATGACGTTCACCTCCGCTGCTGGCAGCAGGCATTCAGAAATTGGCTGTAACAACTTCAAATAGTCCACTTCTGATGTTTTTTCATTACAATCGGTGCTTCACAAGTCGTTATACAGAGATTACAGAATCCCATGTACTATACAAATATTACAGTATTTACAGTCTGCCTCTGAGCCAGGCTGCACTAAGCATGTGATACAAATAATAGTGTTTACTCTCTGTCCCTGAGCGAGGGCTTACTAAGCACCTGATACAAATAACACAATATTTACAGCCTGCCTCTGATCCAGGGTGTACTAAGCACATGCAGTGTTCACTGGCTGCCTGTGTCCACCTACACCAGACGCATGACAAGTACTGCACTATCTACAGGCTCGGTATAAATATTGTGCTATTTACAGGCTACTTGTGTCCACCTACACTAGACGCATGACAAGTACTGCACTATCCACAGGCTCAGTATAAATAATGTACTATTTACAGGCTACCCGTGTCCACCTGCACTAGGCGCATGACACAAGTACTGCACTACCTACAGGCTCGGTATAAATAATGTACTATTTACAGGCTACCTGTGTCCACCTACACTAGACGCATGACACAAGTACTGCACTATCTACAGGCTCGGTATAAATAATGCACGGTATGAATAATGTACTATTTACAGGCTGCATGTGTCCACCTACACCAGACGCATGACACAAGTACTGCCATCCCTACAGGCTCGGTATAAATAATGTATTATTTACAATCTACCTGTGTCCACCTGCACTAGGCGCATGGCACAAGTACTGCACTATCCACAGGTTTATTATAAATAATGTACTATTTACAGGCTACCTGTGTCCACCTGCACTAGACGCATGACGAGTACTGCACTATCTACAGGCTCAGTGTAAATAATGTACTATTTACAGTCTGTGTCCACCTACACTAGGCACAAGATACAAGTACTGCACTATCTACAGGCTCGGTATAAATAATGTACTATTTTCAGGCTACCTGTGTCCACCTGCACTAGATGCATGACACAAGTACTGCACTATCTACAGGCTCAGTGTAAATAATGCACGGTATAAATGTACTATTTACAGGCTACCTGTGTCCACCTACACTAGGCGCATAAGACAAGTACTGCACTATCTACAGGCTTGGTACCTGCAGGGGCACGCATGGTACAGATAACTGCATGGCAGAAACAATCACATGAAACAGTACAATATTTAAAGTGTGCCTCTCTGCCCAGTGAGACACAGCAATATTTACATTCTGTGCCCGCCCACCTTGTACACAGGTACCATTCCTGTTTACAAGGGATGGAAGGGTGCCCTCGAGGGCACAATAGTCATTCAGAGTACCCTAGTGTGGCCCTGACCAGCAGCTGGGGGATTGGTGGGGGGGGGGGGGGGGGGATCCAGGTGGAAGTCTAGGGGGAGGTTGTTGCAGAACTGATGGTCAGCAGTGAGAAGCCCCAACCTCAGCCGTTCCCACATTAGTTTCTGGTGACAGTTTGACGACAACATGACACAAATAGTCCTGTGCATGCAGCCTGTCTAGACCCAAACAGCACTAAAAACTTAGGGGCATATATAGGAGGGGGTTGCGCCTTGCTTGCACCATGCAATTACTGCAATGTTTTCTCCTCGTTTTTTCCTCTTTCTAAGTGTGCTGCATTCTGCAGCACCAAAGCCTCTCAAGGTGGTCTGCAAACCCTACTCAGGAGGTCCACGACTGCTTAAACAAGCCCAGGAACGAGTGAAAGTGATGGGCGTGGTTAAAGGCCCAAAGTACTTACAACAGGTCAAAGCGCTTGTGCGCTTAATCCTAAAAACGAAATAATATATTAACAGATGAATAATGTGCATATAATAAAGCAATATCTAAAACTGAATATTTCAAAACATTCTGTAACTGTGACTGAACTTGAAATTCGAGGCCAAAATAAAGTGAGTGTCCTCGGATTTCTTCCTGAGAGCTGTGCAAGTGTATCAAACAGGATAGACCACGGAGAGGGACTCCACTCCATTCAATTAATAAAAGCTGGAGCCTTACCTTTTAAATTGAAGTTTTTAATTTGTATACTGGTTTGTGAATTAAATAAAATATTTAATAATTCGGGTATTTGATGACTGTGTGCTTCTGTATTGTTTACGTATTCTTTTGGGGTTCAAATCATCTAAAATGCATAGGCTGGGGTCCCTGGCTTCCAGTATTGAATCAGTTGGGTTCCCCGGATTTCAGTAATTATCCACGGAGGGTCCCCCCGTTTCAGCAATAATTGAGGGTCCTCAGAAGTTAAAAAGTTAAGAATCCTACTGGCTTATGTTATGAATACGAATAAGTACACCAAGATTTGGTACACCCAGAGATTGACTTGGGACCAGTTCTCTTCACCCATTGGCTGACTTTTGTTTTTGATGGATGGCGGGGGCTTCCATAGTTGTCCAGGTAAAAGGTACAATCTGCCATTAGGTTTGTCATTTGGTTTCAGTGATTGAATTGGGGAGGGTGGGGGGAGGACCTGGGCTCAGCAAGTAGTTTGTTTCTGACAGTGCAGATGGTTGTAAATTACAGATACTGTCTAGTTCGTAATTTGTTTACAAATGCTGTTCATTTTATTGTTATTGATTTTGTAAGTCTGTCCTTGAAGAAATCTTCAGCTATTTCACCAGTTTGTTTTTCAAAAACTTTCATACGTCATATACACATAAAGGGGCTTTTCCTCGGTGGACGTCATACTTTGGTCTGCCTGATTATATCAGTTTGCTCGCGCCCCCAGGTGGGTCAGCCATACACATTGGCTCCTTTTAACTTGAGTGACGGCCTAAACCAGTTCACATCCTCCAAAAATAGTTCCTTTCTCGAAAATCAGGTCCAAAGTGAGTCTCTTTTTGTCACATGTTTTCATATTTTTGGTATTAAGTGCTGATTACTTATTTTGTCTGCATTTCCCGGCCCAGTTAGTTGATTTATTTTCCATCGCCTTTTTTATGTTTGTGTTATAAAGTTATATATTAACATTGCAGTTCTGCCTGTGGTTTATGTGCTGGGTCAGGTGGTGATCTATTCCAGTCTGGTTCACAACAGACACTAATAAAATTCATGACTCAACTGAGAGGCTTGTTATTTAAAAAATGCTAGTGAAACAGTTACATCTGCAAGTACAAGGCAGCGACTGTAGATGGAGCCCTATTTTCTGTTTCTTTCTGTGCCATATGCTTGCAATAAAAGATACAAATAAATAATCATAACACCAGTTTGCCAAGAGCAGACCAGTTGGCTTTGCCAGTGCTTGCTTGCCTGCAAGGCAATTAAGAGAGTGACACAGTTAGCTTTGTCAGTGGTGTCTGCTCGAATGAGACATTACAAACACAAACCACCACACAGGTCGTACACACACAGACATGCAAAAGTGATGCTTAAATGTGTCACATAGAAAACCCAACGTATTTACAAATCCCTGTTTTCACCTGTGTGGAATTCCCAGGCTGTTGCCACGACCTGGTGAAATTCACGTGGAGTTGAAAATTCAGAAAATTTAACCAAAGAGACAAAATAATTCCTTTCCATATGTGTAAAAAAACAAAATTGGAGGTAGATTATTGCCCCGCTGCCAACTGGGGCAAGATGCACTTCGGACCCCTCACTTGGTCATGCTGTTTCAATTAGACAAGCGAAGGCCATGAAAATCTAAAGTGACACCCCCTTTAACCAGAAAGACTCATTTTAAGATGCACTTAATTGCTTCCAGTACAGAATGGGACAAAGGACAACTAGAGAAAACAAGCAACAAAATTTTAAGGCACAGTCGACTTAGCTTCATGTTCTGTGGTCTCGAGGTGTTTCAATCCACTATGAGAACAAGCATTTGCAATGCAACAGGTCTCGTGTTTGCTCGAGTTCGAGCTATTAGCGTTGTAAACTCCTAACTGGACTTTTCTTGCCACATAAATTGAAAATGAAAAGTAAAACAGTTGACGTAAGCGAGTGGATTCAAAGCGCCACAACAGCCGTGAGTGTGAGTGCAAGAGTTATTGGCTCCTGAATGTCTAGAAAGGATCGCGGGTGCGCTGAGAGGGAAACCGGAACCGGAGGAGGGGCCATCACACGCTGTATCAGGAGGACGCGCGACGCAGTGTGATGGCCAACAAAAATGTTCATTTAGTGAAATGGCCTGTGAGAGGGAACTCCACACACAAAGGAGGGACATTTCACAATGCACCAATAAAAATGGAACAATTAAAACAAGCACAAAAAAACAACAAATAGCAAGAGTGGGTGTGTGCCTACAGAGAGATTACAACAGGCCAGAGCGCTTGCTCGCTTGACCCTTAAAAGAAAAAAAGAAAAAAAAAAAAAAAACACAAAACTAACCCAAGTCGTTAACAACGGCAAATCTGACGCCACATAATATAAAATTATTTCAAGCCTCAGACCATAACTATTTGCTAGCTTTAAATACAGTGCCATGGTCTCTGATTTTGGGAGAATATTTCTTCCCGTTGCGCCACTTTAACACCACTCCTGAGGTGGCACAGGAACCTGACGCATTTCCAGACTTGTAAATATGGGAATGCGTCAGATTCCATGGGTGCTACTTGGGAACACGCACAGCAACACCCATGGAATTTCCCTTTCACACAGTGTTATGCGTGAAGGCGGACATATTTACAAGGCCGTGAAAAGCGTATAAACATGGGCCAGCACACTCCACCACGGGAGCATCAGTGGGCCCCCAAAGCCTTGTAATAAGGGCCTGCCAGGCCCTCGCCAGTATTTAAAAAAATAGAGAACATTGGCTAAAAGCATAAATACTTTTTGTCTTGGTAACCACATTACCACCCTGGCAAAGAAGGGGATTACACTGTATGCGGATGTGCGCCTTGTGAAAGACCAGAATTCCATCACTCGCAGTGAGGTTAGCCAGCAGCTGGAGTGGGCTGACCACTGTGGGAGTTTTCAATCACTCTCACAGCAACACAAGCCTCACTTGTGCAAAACGAAATCAATTTGCGGGTTTAACATGAAAACAGATCTTTCAGACACACGTGAAACTGGTTTGCATGAGGCAATGATGGTTGTGGTCTCTGTGGCTGATAAGTCAGCTGCGACTGTGGTGAGACGTGCAGCCCTAGTGTGCAAGGCAAGAATGTTTATTCACGTTTAGCCGGGATGTTTGACGGCCATCTTATCAGCCCTTAGAACATTGTTTCTATCACATGCTTTAGCCCAGGTCACTGACAGATTATATATATATATATATATATATATATATATATATATATCACACACACACACACACACTTATTTATATTGCGTTTGTTTTGGTCAGATCCACCAGTCTGTAAATACTGCATTATTTTACATTATAACTGCAAAAAGTCCTGCTGGGCTTAGCCAGACCGTAAATACTGCTCTATTTATCTCATTTGATTTGTTCAGCCCAGCAGTCTCTCTACACTATTTGCACAATGCTTGTTGTGTAGCAGGACTGTGAAACACTGCACTGGAAGGAGCGTCGCCCCACTAGCTGAGCCAGCAGCTGAAAAATAAAACAATATTTTACTATCATTTTATTTTTCAGCTGCTGGCTCAGACAGCATGTGCAGGGAGGGGCGGGGCTGGGCCACGGGAGGAAGAGGGAGGAGGAGGAGTGGCGTGAGGGCACTAAGTGCGCATGTCAGTTTGGCCGGCCATCTTAGGCCAGCCAAACTGACATGCGCACTTTGGTTTCTCCAGCTGGGTTGGAGAAACTGCATAGACTCCAGTGCACTGTCTGAGCAGCAGACCAAGCCGCTTAGACCAATCCGAGTGCTGCTGTCATGCTAGGCATAGCATGAGAGCAGCATCAAGACTGCATGTGGAGCCTGTGCTAGTGTCCCAGCAGCTGCTGGGACACCATCGGAAGAGGAGTGAAGCGGCCGGAACAGGTAAGCCTGACCCTCACCTTGAGATTGCGGCAGCCGCCACTGCTTAAATCATGCTTGATTCAGTCAGACACCTAGATTCTGAGATCTGCCCTCTTTGCATTGAGGCCCAGATTTATGGGCTGTGTGGTGCAGGGCAGCTCAGCATACCCCCTTGCTGCACTGCCCTGCGTCACACGGAAAGTGCAGGAATGCGCCGTATTTATACAAATCAGCACATTCCTGTCCTTTTCCCCCTGCGCTGGCGTACTTTTGGCTGCCTAGCACCAATGCAGCCACCCTTGCACCTGCTTGGCAGGCAATATTGTTTTTTTTGCATGCAGGGGGCCCCTGTAAGCAGCGTCAGGATTGGCCGCAGGGCAGGCTGGGAGCCTGTGCCTGCAGTGACGAGGAACAGAGGAGCGGCGCGCAGTGGAGGAGGTGTTTTTTTTTGTTTTATTTCATTTTTATTTACACCCCGAGTGCGTGCCACCTGGCCCCTTCTCGTTGACGCGAGATGCAACTGGTCAGATTTCTTTGAGTATTTGCACAAAAAACAATTTAAAAAGCACCTAACTTTGTAATTTAATTCTTTTATAGCGCTACTCACTCCGATTATGTCACATGAACACATTACACATTGACTAATCATACAATTATTTAAATCAATATATTGGATGTTTTGCAAAACCAATGAGGGTTTCGATGCACGGGCATCAGAAATCGCTTTTACTGGTAACTGCAATTTGTTAAGAGTTTGGCCAGGGGAACACAGCCTCTGGATTTAAAACTAACGCAGTGCTGGAGGTTCTTCGTACTAATACGATTTTATAACTACCCAAACAACCCCTTTTTATCAGCTTTATAATAACAATAGATTTAGAAGAAACAATAAGGGTCCAAACCCATGCCTCACAGGTTTGCATACAGGTCCTTGATGTTGGTTCATAGCTCACTGTGCTGTGTCAGGATTGCAATCTATGAACTGCACAGTAACAAAAGTATCTCCATCTCGAAAACAGAGACTCCCCTTACCCATTTACTTTAAAAAACAGACCTGCATGTTATATTATATACTTTGCAGGAGGCTTGTTAAGACTCTGCTACTTTGAGCCAAGTGACTAGCAAAACTACAGATCTCTGCAGTAACTGCATTAACCACCTGAGCTGCCTCGCTATTATTATTATTCCCGGAGATTTAATTGATATTCCAAGCCCTCTGCACAGGTGCCTTAACCTCATAAGATATTTTAAAATGCAGCCTTTACAGCAGTTAAGCCTGGCAGATTTACTGTCATGTTTCTCCTTGTTGCCTATTTCTCTGTGGACGTTTTTTTTTTTTTTTAAAGAAACAAATAAATCTATGAGTTGATTGTGAGACTGCTTTTCAGGACTCTGCCTCTCGTGACTCCACCCCCTTTTTGTTACTACAGCCCTGACTCCCAATTTATGGGCTCCCGGAGTAAACGTTCTCCAATTCCAGAAATGCGCCCCAGAATCTTAATTTATTCCCCAACTCACAACGTTCCATTCTGGTGCAAAGACATCACTTACCGCCTGCATCTTAATTTGACTGTAATTTATAAATTACACTGTGGAGTACAAAACAGTCATTTTACATTTTTGAGGGGCGGTGACTGCCCAACACATTCTGCATGGACTAGAAACAAAGGAAGGACTGTCCACACCGGCACATGACACCCTCCGGGCAACGTCCGGCGCCCAACTCTGTTTGGAGGGCGCTGCCTTTAAAAATAACTTTTGGTTTAAAAGCACTTTGTGCACAGCAGTTTTCAGACAACGATAAAAATATCAAGATAACTCTGGTGACTAATGTTCCTACTGACGAAAGGTCAGAATTTTGTCCAGGAGCAGCTGTGGCTCATCAAAGTAGCGTGGAGGGTTAATGTGCCTGCTGCAGATCACAGAACTGCTAGTGAGCTATGAGTAGCGCTTCAATAAAAGAATACAAAATGTGTGTCAAAGAGGGGCTAAGGAGCTGTGAGGGGCACTGTCAGAGTGGTAGTAATGGAATCCATGCAGAAGGAGGGGCAAAACAGATTGTCGCAAGGGGCGTCCCCAGCGCTGAAGCCGGCCCTGCTCCAGACAGAGTGGTTTCTAAGAATCGGGCCCAAGAAAGGCCTTGGAACTGTTCCCACAGAACTACCCTCTGTTGTGGTGCGGGGTCTCCGGGGTTGTAAACACTGCCTGAGACACTTCACCTCACTACCAGCCCTAGAGTCTCAGGCAAGGACGCGCCCTGAGGCCAGGGCAGAAACCACCAGGAGCCGACTATTTGCGAGGGAGTTTCTGATCAGTTTTGAGAGCCCACGGGACATGCCCATGGCAGTGCCAGGAAGAGAGCTCTGTGGGTTAGTGCGCCAGCTGTCGTGTACGTGCAAATGACCGACGTGTGACTGACTCTGTGCCAGCCACACCGACCTTCCATGACACCAGCCTGCAGAGAGACCCCCGCTTCTAAGAGCCACCCCCCCTTCCCTGTGTACCAATGCACGAACTGTCGCACCTGTGTCTGTCTGAACGCGGCCCTCCAGTGGTTGCTGATGCAAGAATGCCAGGGGAGGTGGGGATACCTGCGAGGAGAGAGAGGATGCGCACCTGGTGTCAAGGGAGGCGCTAATCCACCGCTTCACACCTGTGCGCTGAAGAATCACACCCAGTGCATTTAGCTCCCAGAGCCTGGCCCTCGAGGCGCGTCCTGGAAGCGCCTTGAATACTCAACGACATTTATGACTTCCTCTTAATAATTGACTGACCGGTATTTAATCGATTAGATATTACTTGCTGCCGCCCTTCCAAAGCAGTGCAGGACAGGCCTTCTCTCCTTATCAACATTAAAAGGATGAAAGGCTGAGTCCGCCCACACAGATCCCTTTAGCAGACTCAGTAGTCCACTGAGCCAACTCCTCCTCCGGGTGTAGCCCCATCTCGTGATCCTCTGTGGGAGAACTAACCAATTAACTTAGAACCAAATACGAGATGACCTGCTTCTGAAACGAAAGGAATTCTGCGCCCTAGGTCCTGCGGCTTGTTTTCAAGTTTAACAATTTAAAGCTTAAACTTGGCAGGTGCCATCTTTCGCTCTCTGGCTGGTCTCGGATACATTTCATCTGAAAGAGCGTCACATGTTAAGTCATACACAGCGCTAATGACGAGGCCACGACTTTTGGCTCTTTATAGGCTGCAGGCCCTGGCAGTATTGGGACTCTCCCATTCCAAGTCACTCCAGCTACACAGTGGCCATTGATAACGACGGTATCTATGGCGATAGCTGTTCGATTACCCTCAATCTTCCGATAAAATCAGAGGTCGAAGGGTACAGGAACCAGCGAGAGCTGCATCCCATGAACCTAAATGTTATACAAAACCCTGGCAAAACATTTCCCATCACAGTGCGGAAATGTGCAGGTCATCGCCGGGCCAGGGGGCCCAGGGGGCCCCTAGTGAACAAAAAGTGACCACAGGAAAAACGTTTCCTCTTTTACCAAATGCATTCATAGTACGTGTCCCTTCATATTGTGCGGCAGCCTACTGTATACTCTGTATATTACTATTACAATGTTAAATTAACGACTTGCATTATATTCAAAATCCTTTTTATAACAGACTGGGGTGTGTGAATATATATATATATATACCTTACAAACACCTGCGTAGATTGCATCAACCAGTTGAGGTCTAAAGAGTGAATTTCCACCTTCCACTTTAACTTGCATTCATTTTTTATTGAAGCATGCGTTTTCTTTTTTCCTAAATACCCAGCTGCCTGAAGGTGAAAACCCAACAAAATTGGTACAGAACATTTTGCTCTTTTTACCGTGCCCCCACACTCACTTGCCCGCATGGCACTCAGGACCACAGCTGCCATACCTTTTTTATGCAGTTCAAGCCTGAAATTCTGGAAGTCACTGAAAACAGCCAGAGTATCCTAGAAAAGGCAGCGTCTCCAGTCTATCCAAATATATACATATACACACACACACACACACACATATATATATATATATATATATATATATATATATATATATATATATATATATATATATCCCAGATCTACCTATTCAAATATCCCTGTGTTAATTAACATTTAAGAAATTTCTAGGAATCCCTTTGAGGGCATGACCCCACCTCTCAAAGAGATTAATCAATCGTTATTTTAGAATTTGGGGATATTCGCACAAAAATGAGGGGGTTTTATTCTTGTAGCCACATACAATTCTCTTGATACATAGAAGAATGAGGATAATAGCAACGGCAGTCACTCAATATTTGGACAATAGATAACGGAGATCCGATGACCTAAATTTGTTTATTCTTTGTTCCTCTTATCTGAGAAACCACTGCAAACATGTGTCTCGCCTTGTTATGGCACAAAGATCCCGCCTTCTTATCTTACTGCCCAAGACTGATGTTCACAGACGTACTAGAGACTGACATGGAGAGGACACGCTAGAGACTGACATGGAGAGTACACTTTGTATTCTAAACCGCTATTACAGCCCGCCGACTCTAATGATGCATAACAGATTTGCCTTGTGGAATAAATAGAGCTAGTACCATACGGTTTGAATGGTTATTGGCAATTTTGCAGAATCAGAGCCTTGAAAAGGCCCCACGTCTGCACTCCATGACGGGGCGAAACTCACGTTGGCTGTTTTTTCTCAGATCTCCATTACACATTTTTTCATATATTGGATAAATGTCTTTATCATCCATGATATTTTATGTATCAAAAGAACTGTGTGAGACTACAAGGATTCAACTCCCTCATTTTGGTGCAAATATCCCCAAATTCTAAAGTAACTTCTGGTTAAAGTATTTTTATATATGTGTTGCTGAGTTTTTACTAATTAAAAATAATGCATAACTTAGACGTGGTTCAATTAGCATGACTAGGCCTCAGCTAGCTTGCAACGACAGCTATTCTTGTTTGAAGAATAAAAGTACACATTTGTTTTACATCAGCAAGCCTTTCTCGCTCTGTATGCTTGTCTGTTTTTCCATTTCTGAAAAATCATTGAAAAAGAAGGCTCAAATGTGCTGTCTAATGTAATGCTTGTGCTCATTCAAGGAGGTAATGCTCAAGTTGTTTCTTTATTCCGTGTCTTTCCACGGTTTCCTGCTGATGTTCCGTGAATGTCATTCACTAGCTGAACAAACCATTGTATTGCTGTGTGTTGTCAATTTGTTTCCTTAATTAGTTATGCATCGCCTAAGCAATGGAATGTATTCAGAAGCAGGTGTCGCTAGAAGTATCTTATTTACTAGAATACTGACTGGTTTATGTGATTATAACATTGCTAGTCCAAACCTGCCATGTCATAATATACTCTGAAATGTGTGTGGCTTCTGTACCCTAAAACGTCATTATAACTGCTTTAGTCTGAAGAAGAGTCAGTCCTTTCTGGGCTTCCTTTGGGAGCAGACTCTATGCCAGTATGTCTATTTTATTTATGCGTACTTCTTTCCTTGGGCTTTCTTCAGAGGCAGACCTTACCTCAGTCCTCTTGCAGAATATTAATCTGACTTTTGATTCAGCTGATTCCTAATTAACTAATTATGTTTTGCTTTTTGTGACCATATTTTTATATAAACTCAGTTTTAATGTTGAACCCTAAGTTACACAGGTCTGTGTTTATTAACCTTAGACTAAGTTTTACGAAAATTTAGATAGTCCCGGTCTTGCACATAACAAGAGCATCAACATATGCATTTGTATAGCACAACCCTAGCCAAACGGTAGTGGAGTGCTGTACATGGCCAAAGGTGAGGACAGTCAACAAGTGATTGCAGGGGTAGCTTGGTTCTTGCGGCAGAAGCGGCCTCTTAAGGCATTTATGTAGGTTTCTTTAATAGGATCAACTCGTTCCTAAATTTGAGCTTTGTTCGGGCTGTCCTGATGGATAACGGTGCACTCTTGTCGACCCTGGTCAAAAGATGGAGAAGGTATGTACAATTCTTCATAATTAAAATAAACAAACTAGAAAGACACTGACTGCCTTGTGGGGACTGGACGTATTAGAAAAATATTCAGCATTTTTTAAATTTTCACTACAGTGTTTCCTATGAATATTCAAGGCCACAGGAAATAAGCAAATGTGTGGCTGAGAAGTTTTCTACAGATTTGTCACAGTTACATAATCCACCATTTCCTGCGTAATTTTTATACGTCATTTAAAAAGGTTTCTAGCGTAAAGGGGGAAAAAAAGTTAAAAAACAAAACAAAAAAAGAAGCATGGTTCAAGGCAGTTCCTTAGCAAAGGTTATCTGGTCATCTTTCCTCTTGCAGGTGTATCTTGATTGTGCTACCGAGGTGCTGCTACCTTTGGCCGTACAGTACTGATGTGTTTACAAAAATAACGAAAACAGCAAAACGATACTGCCACAGAATGCGCTGCAGTATGCTGTATTACTTGCCTTTTTCATGTTGTGAAATGCACGTGAGAATCTAGATAAAACTAGGACCTAGTGGGACTAGTCGAAAAGCCAGATCTTCAGCTTCTTGCAGAATTCAAGAAGTGAGGAGGGTCTCGTGCGTAGTGGCAGGCCGTTCCGAGCTCTGGGAGCGATGCAGAAGGCTCGACCACTGGACGCGGTTTCCCATATGGGTGCAAATAGGAGTCCGGGTGAGCAGCGGTGTGTGGATGGTTTCTGAAAGCAGACGAGATTCTTGATGTATGCTAGGCCAGTGTGATGTAGTGCCTTAAAAGTGTGGGTGGGGAGCTTGAGTCGTGCTCGTTTGTGTATGGTAAGCCAGCGGAGCTCCTTCAGGTGTGGTGTGGTGCGACTGCACATGGGGTTTGAGAGTGATTCTAGCCACTGAGTTCTGAATTGTCTTCAGCCTTCTGGTGAGTTTTTTTTTCTTCCAAATACGTTTATTGCTTTTAAGCATTTATATGAGTAGTTGGTAATCACATGCGGCATAATTGACTTGACAGTTATTCAGGCAGCAATAATGTTAGATGTGTGTTTTCCACTATTCACCACATTCAGTCTGAATGATTACAGCGATGTTAAGAGCCGTATAACAGCAGCAGTGGCAATTACATATTTGATGTTTAGGAGAGAACAAAAACTGAACAGCAACGTATGCCCATCCGAACAGCAGTAAGGGCCTAATTACGAGTGTGGCGGTCCTCGGACTGCCACACTCGCATTGGCTATCAGACCGCCGCTGTTGTGGTGGTCCGACCGCCACAATAAGAGTTTGGCGGGCAGCCCTGCCAACCTACCGCCGTCTCCACTGCAATCGGAGATCCCGATGGGCTGACGGCGGTGCAGGTTGGAATCAGCCGGGACGGTGCTGAACTCAGCACCACCCTACTGATTACCACCTGGTTCTCCGCCAGCCTTTTCATGGTGGTTTCACAGCCTTTTCATGGCTGGCATACAAACAGGTGCAGGGGGCCACAGGGGGGTGCCCCTGCACAGGGCAGTGCAGGGCTCACCCTGCTCAGCATGTTCGTAATGCGCACTGTCTGCAAACTGCACAATACAAGGGTACTGGTGCCCCCTGCGGGCAGCAGCATTGCTGCAGGCTCAATTATGAGCCGGTGATAATGCAGCCGCCACTTTCCCGCTGGGCTGACCCGTCAGCCCAGCGGGGAACTCTTAATGGAGCTGGCGGGCAGGTAGCCAGCACGTGGCACCCACCCCATCTGGAGTTTGGCAAACTGGTGTTCCTGTCTGCCGAACTCAGAATCCGGCCCTAAATGTTTGGATGTAGTAGACCACAATAAGTGACCCCATTGATGCTTGGAGAGTATATTCTAGTGTTGAGTCCTTTGTTCACGCAGTAGTGTGAGAACAATGTGGTGTGACGGCTCTCTCACATGGGGTCTATATAAGTGTCGTATTCCGAGGTTATGTGGCAGGCTCCTCAAAAGCGTCCACGATGTCATTCCATATACCTGTTATGGAGTGTTTTCGGAGTCCTCGACTTTCCACAAAATGTAGGGCAGGTGCCTCCTGCTCCGGCTGATTTGCTAACCTCATGTCTCCCTCTACAATGAGGTGGTCTATTCGAGGTTCTCCAGTGTATCACTATGGCGCAACAGGCCTGTACTAAAGCTAGGTCCGTGAACCTGTTCAGAATTTTCCACAGCTGGGGCTGGGGATATAGGTCCAGCAAACAGGTCTCCGCGGGCAGTGTGCACGGTCCTACCACCGCCCTTTCCATGTCTGTCAAGATCTTCCGCCAAAATCTGGTTATTATGGGGCGGGTCCAGATCATGTGGAGGAAGTCTGCGTCCTTGGTGTAGCGGCGAGAGCGGTGTTTGTCAGTCTTTAGAGAGATAACATTCAATCTGTGGGGTGTAAGATATGTACAGTGCGGGTAGTTAAACTGTGTGTAGCGGAACCTGGTGCTCCTGGATACCTTCAAGGGTGAGCTAGCATGGAGACACCCCCGCCCCCTCCCTTTTTCCAATTCACAGCTAATAGCACCCTCCTAGTAGGATCTCTGCTTTGTAAGTGATGTGAGTCACATCAGCTGAAGTGATTTGTAGAGCCAGGATATAAGTTTGCGCCCGCTTCTGAAGGTAAATAGGGTTTTGCGAGTCTGTGGTTCTGTTTGGGCGATGTCTCTAGTGCGCTTACCAGAGCCCCACACACCAAGAATTGCGACTCTGGGAGGCTATCTTCATCAGTCAGGGAGCGCACGTCTCTCAGGTGGCCCCCCCCGTAGAGTAGTCCCCCACAGTGATCAG
Source organism: Pleurodeles waltl (assembly GCF_031143425.1). Lineage (NCBI taxonomy): Eukaryota > Metazoa > Chordata > Amphibia > Caudata > Salamandridae > Pleurodeles > Pleurodeles waltl. Next base: position 1,047,358,292 of record NC_090449.1, read on the forward strand.
TCCTGCAGTCAGCCACTCCTGCATGCTTCAGGTAGCCCCTGTGTGTGAGGGGAGGCCAGCCAGTCACTGGCTCAAATTAAGCACTGGGGTAGGTTAACAAGACGGGGAGGCCTTGGGTCCCGGGCTTAGCTCCCAACAGCACAGCCACCAACGAACCCTCCCAGCGCTTGTCTCAGTTTTTTGTTGATCCAGGCATAGAGGGTGCTCCCATAGTCCAGTTTGCCACATAATTTCAGTTTCATGCTACATTCGAGGTTGACTTTTTTAGGGTCGAGCCTGTGTCGCATGCGCTTGCGCATGCGTATCGCTAGCGAGACGCTTTAGGTATTAGAAAAGGGCTCGGAGCCCCGTCGACGTCAGGTCAGTGTCTTTCATTGGCAAGTTGGCTTGCCTGTTAGAATCCGCTTCTTTTGATTAGTGGAAGGCACGCACACGTCATGCCTTTTCCGGTGGTTAGCCCTCCTCGAGCGCAGCGACCAAGTACAGAAAACATGCGAGGCTCGCTGGGTTTGTGGACTACTTTTTCTCTGGTTTCGCAGCGCGATCTCGCTGGGCAGAAGTCGAGCGCTTCGCATACTATCGACCTTGTTACTCAGTTAATTGCACTTTTGCCGGTAGGTATTAGTGTGAACTGTAGCAGCGCGAAAGCTTGTTTTTTTTTTTTTTTAATGCAAGAAAAATCCGGTTGGGAGTTTACAACTGTAACTCCGACAAATGCGAGACCCTAGTGCATTGCAAATGCTTGTTGTTTTATGCAGCGACGTAAAAATAAAGCTTCCCGTTTTTAACAGGACTGCTGCGCGTAAGGATGACTCCCGGAGCGCGCACGACGCCCTTCACAAGCACTATGTGAAATAATAAACACATTAAGAGAAAATAGGGTCGGACAAGCGCTAATGGGGAATCTGTGATCGTTCACACAAGGCCCGACGGCGCTAAATTAGACATTTCACAGTCGGTTCCACTGCGCCAATTGGACACATTTTAATCGGATATCTGCGGAGACCTCATCACCCGAGGAGGGCGGGGAAGCGACGGACGCTGCATTTATGGGGTAAATGCCCTCAAGTAGGCCGCAGCGGGCGCTTGTTTACTTAAATATTTATTTGCCTTTTGCCACCGGCAACCGAATGAAACGAGTCTTTTCTGCATCAGCCTTTCCACAAACTACGCTGGACACCTTTTGCCAGTTTGCTGGCTACAAAGAGTGACGCGCATTTCTGAGGTACCCCTACTTTAAGTGGCATCCGAGGGTGGGTACCATCCATGGAGGCAGCATTTCAAGCACCCAGCGTCGTCGATGTGACATCAAGCTGCGCCTTGAAGGCCGGTCTGTCACCATGCAGGGGGCCAAAATGATTGTTTAATTCGCTTGTCACATGTTCGTCCTGAAGGGTGCCATTGTTTTTTTAATTTAGCGTCGTCTGTACTAATAGCAGCACACTGTGCCTTTTTTTTTTTTTTTAACATTTATTAAGGTGGCTGGGGAGCAAGCAACTAGTTCTGATTAAGAAAGATAATAGGGCAAAGAGGTGACGTTATTTTCCCAGGATCATAGTGTTGGTAAGGTGAGGACGCTGGGATCTGAACTTCACTATCCTCGCTTTCAAATCGACACCTTCAGTGCCAGGATGAGCGTACTCGCATCGGGCAGTACTAGTAGATACAAAAGGAAAACCAGGATAGCGGCCATGATGGGATACAAACAATGGTGCACTTTGTTGGCCAACTATTTATGAACTAGAAACTTTTGACAATTTAAGGATTTACACTTGGAAACAAGCAATCGCCTGATTAATGCAGCCCTGATGAAGTCTAGTGGGAGATATATCCCTGACGAAATACTTGTTGGCTGAATTGAGGAATATAAGATTCTTATTACGGTGGCGATTTAATGTGAAGACAATGTGACTTGGATTTGGAGAATAATAAATGGATTTTGATGGACTCTTTATGAATTAAAAGGATCGCAGTGGATGCCACAAGGGCATTTATATATGGACTGAATTTTTTTTTAACAATAAATATGGTATAAAATGATGTAATACTGATTATTTACTGTGAATCTTGCTAATTGTTAATGACTAGCTGGAAGAGTGCTTGATAATAACTAAATGTACATCTATCAGTAAAAATGTTGCTGGTACACAAGGTCTTTGGAGGTATTCACCCTGCTCAGTGCACCACCCGAGCTAGTTATGCTTTGAATTAAGGAAAGGCAGCGCCAATGCACTCATTGAATACTTCCCTGATCATACCAATACCTTCAGTGCCAGTGCTATCATACAACCGGAGAGTGATTGGCTACTCTCGCCTCTTAGCTTTTGACCCACACTATGCATGCTGGGAATTGTAGGTTTGCTCTTCCGTTATAACTAGGGAAGTGGTCTCTCCTGGCTGGTTGCTAGTTAACAGTCATGCCGCACATAAACTGCTCATCAGTTTATAATAAAGGAGCTGATATGGTACATTTCTCGAAGAGAGCTAAACTTCTGGTAACAAACAGCCCCCGTAATGGGTCATCAATGTGGGATTTAAAACATATTATTTGCATTTGAGTTTTGTACAGCGCCGCAATTTCACAGCGCTGTGTTTACAGCGGGTACAAAATGAAGCGAACATGGGCACTCCAAGGTCCCCCGGATGCAAGCACTGACCCTTACCCAGTATAAGGCTTTCACTATCCTTTTCTATGTGGTGGACATTTATGGGGGAAAAAAAAAAATCCGTGTTATTAAAAAAAAAAAAAAAAAGATTTCACAGCAGAGCAGCTGGAGAGCGTGGAGGATACGGAGGGTCAGCTAATCCGATGCAAGGAGGGACAAGCAACCCCAGTGGAGAGTTTTAGAGCCTTACTCTTCCAGAACCAGCGGGTCAAGGTTCTGTTCCGAAGGGAGGCCGCGAGAACCTCCGAGTAATCATCGGAGGTCGGGTCTGGCCTGTGGGAGGTCGACACGGAGTTGATATTCCACATTTCATGCTGAAACGCGCTGCTGGGGTTGCCCAAGAGGGTGGCAGGAAGGTGGTCTCACGGCGATAAAACAAATGGACACAAGGGGGCGCGAGATTGTCACAAAGAGACTCTGCGCTGAAAACAATACACCGCGTGGAGATGGGCTCCGACCAGTGCTGGTGGAACAATTTTCAGAGTTGAGGGTGGGGGATGGGCGGGGGGATGCTGCCATCAATATTGCTTCACTGGATTCATAGAGATTGTGAAGAATCCAAGTGTCACACAATGAACAAATGTAACAAATGAGCCCATTTATCAGGAGAGGTAAGGGTGTGGTATGTAGCCCGTGGTGCATTTTGGAGTACACTGTCACAAATATATTACTAAAGAAGGCGTGGCAGCACATTTTCCATTGAAATGGCCACAAAACTCACAGGGACAAGCAGTTTTACTGCTATAACTACATAGTGCATAAATTATACTGTATAGAATTCAGGTTTCAGCAAACCTGACTCATTTGCACATCACCGAGCCAACTATCTTGGTTGGTTTTGATTCTATTAAAATCTTTGTCTCCATCTCACTTCTGAATTACAGAAAATATGCTTTATTTGTGCTTTCATAACTCTTGATACATTTTGAAATAATTGTACAGTTGATTTACAGGTATTTAAATGTTCTAGGTTATGGAAAAAAAACTGACATCCTACAGCCAGGGGCTTAACAAAGGCCCCCGAGCTACAGAAGGCCCCCTCAGCACAGCACCTGGCCTGACTGAGTCTGGAAGGGGGCTCCCTCTATGCAATTTGCAGAGGGGGGGGGGGGAGGGCTCTCCAGTTTCCTCACGCCACTGCCTACAGCCTTTCCTATCACACTCCCTGTACCCCAGCAAGGTTGTCACACAGTTCACTTTACAAAATTCTTTAACTTTGCAGTCAGAGAAAGACAAGTAAACACCAATCTAAAGAATAAGCATTAGTTTGTTAGACGACAAAAGTAAGAAGATAAATACAAAAATTAAGGGCCTTTATTGCTCATCCATCTTCTGACATTCGGCATTGTTATGGGGGTCCTGCAGCACCCATACTTCCAGGCTTGGGGGTTTACAGATCGATAAGCTAAGGCAGTACCCGGACGAGGCTATAGTAGAGAGTAAGAGGAAGCGACAGAAGATGAGAGGAGGGAAACTGAAAGAACCAAAAAAAGAGGAACAGAGAGTGTGTGAGCACCTCAGGGGTGTAAGTGCTGATGTGCGCAGCTTTGCTCATGCCGTGGCCCAGCCACAAGGACCTTACTCTGTTCCCAAACTTTTATGCTGAAATAAATGTCAGACTGTGCACCCGCCTATACGAAGCAGGCACCTCAAAGGAACATCCATGTGCAGTGTGCACATTCATCATGTGAGTGAATAATGCACAAAACTCGCAAGTAACTTACAAATACTTTAGAAATAACCGGAGAAAAGTGTGAACACACAAGCAAGTGTCCAAAATCACAAGATAGAAACGAAAGTACAATAACAGCTGTTGGTGGACTCATGCAAGTGAAACACTGACATCCAAGCGGTAAAAGACTAACTTTTTTAGGTCTGGCTTACAGACAGCTTAGTTCTTTCACTCACCTTATGTAATAACATAAAAACGAAAAACAATACCTACATATAGGGGCCTTAAATTAGGACTCTTCTTCCATTGGTCTGTTCAAGTGTCATTCATATTTTGCTTCTGCTCACAACAGCATCCAGAATGAGCCAAAAGGGCAGCCCGCCTCAACACTGACTGCATTGCTCATTGAGTGATGGCGTTTTCCTGATCACATGAGACCATCCACCTAACATCAGTGCCCTTTAGTGCCAGGGTATATGGGCAATCTGTGGGCACATGTTCTAATTTATTTTTCTTTTCTTTGAACTCTTATTACCATCAGCTTCAGACAGCTGTATTTTTACTTTTTATCTGCTAACATCTACTGCATATTCTTGCAAAAACATATAATAAAAAATGCATGCTTGCCAAGGTCTGACCTATTGGCTCCCCACTTCTTGTTTTAAGAGGTTTCCTTTTATGGAGGGGTGACCGATGTATGTCAAAGAGACCTGGCTCAATGCCAGATAAGAGCAATTTAAATACCATGAAGGTAAATTGTAATTTTCACTGGTTATCCTGATAATCCGACATGAATCCAGCCTTCCGGAACCCAGGTTGGACACTCCTGTTTTATAGCCAGCGAATCCAGGTTAAGAAAGGGCACTCAATTCAGTAACCCCAAAACAAAAAAGTAAGTATCTGTAATCCAAACTCTTCAGGAGGGTGCCCACGAGCACCCCTCTTTCCATTCCTTGAATTAGACAAAACACCTGAGATCTGTTGGAAAGGGAAGCTGGCTATGAGTTTCATAAATATACTTTCAGAAATGTAGAAAGTCACTGGTACAGTGTAGGGACCCTGGGAATGAGTTGTATAAATATAGACGGTCCCTGGTACAGTGAAGGGAACCTGGGAATGAGTTGTATAAATATAGACGGTCCCTGGTACAGTGAAGGGAACCTGGGAATGAGTTTTACAAATATAGGCGGCCCCTGGTACAGTGAAGGGGCCCTGGGAATGAGTTTTACAAATACAGGCGGCCCCTGGTACAGTGAAGGGGCCCTGGGAATGAGTTTTACAAATATAGACGGCCCCTGGTACAGTGAGGGGAACATGGGAATGAGTTGTATAAATAAAGACGTCCCCTGGTACAGTGAAGGGGCCCTGGGAATGAGTTTTACAAATATAGGCTGCCCCTGGTACAGTGAGGGGAACATGGGAATGAGTTGTATAAATATAGACGTCCCCTGGTACAGTGAAGGGGCCCTGGGAATGAGTTTTACAAATATAGACGGTCCCTGGTACAGTGAAGGGAACATGGGAATGAGTTGTATAAATATAGACGGCCCGTGGAACAGCGAGGGGACCCTGGAAATGAGTTTTTTTTAAATGTAAACAGCCCCTTGTATAGTAAAGGGACTCCTGGGCTGCAGAGCTCTCAGGCCTGTTCATGTTACGTGCGAGAACCGCATCCAGTCCTTGAAATCGTTGAATCCTGAAAGCAATAGTTTAACTTTTCCACGTGAACAGATGTAAAACAATAAATCTCAGATTGTCAAAACAAGAACAGAACCGTGCAAGCTACCTACACCTGATGTGTGGCCTGCTTGAGGTCTATGGGCTTGTACAGGGATCGGTGGGTTGCCCAGCTGCAGAGCACACTTCATATTTTGCTCTTTTTTTAATTATTTTTTTTAACTGTTTGCTGAAGTTTTGCAAGCAAACAACCTCTTTGGAAATGCCAGCTTACCCCCAGCATTTGCCCAAAGCACTTTGCCTGCTGGAGCTTGGAGACCTAGGTCTGTATTGGAAAAAACAGACAACTACAGTTCCCAGCATGCAATCTGTGCCAGCTGGGACACTAGACCGTGCTCCCAATGAACGGGGGCAGCTGGTAATTCTGCGTTGTCTCGTGACTCCAAGTTTCTGCAGGTGGATGCATCAGGTGCAAAAAGACTTAAATACAACCTGTCTATTTAAAAGGGAAAGCTAGAGCCAAATTTAGACGCAGTAATGCCCGGGCGTACTCGGGGACCAGTCCCGCCTTCCTATGGCGCCAACATCACCGGGAGGACTTGGCCGGGTTTGATGCTAATATACGGGCCGTAACCACCTTCCTGGGCTTGTAGATAGCCGGAGGGGTACAGAATCCACCATGTTCACCTGGTCTGAAAGACATTTGTGCAACAGATCCCTGGTCTCTGCCACTCATTTAGGACCCCCCCCCCCCCCACCAGGGTTTCAGCCTCCACCACGTTTTAAGCATCATATTGAGCCTGCATCCGGTTTACTTTAAAAGCCACCCGTCGTCTTCCACCGATAGGCAGGCGATGCCCAGCTCTGTGCAAAGGTCGATGCCACATAGGTTTGATGGACTTGTCACCTGCTTCACAGGAATCCTTCTGAGATCCCCGAATCAACTCCAAATCAGAGTTTCTCTTACTGTTGCACCACAACATACATGAAGTCCCAAGAGAATAGTTTCATTGCACAAACCGACCTCGACCCTCCCATTTGTTTCGGCTGAGTTTTCAAGTGATGCCACACTGTGGTGCCCACCTCAAACCAGGGATAAATCAATTGCTATGCTCACCCTCTTAGCCTCCTTACACCGTCTCTCTGTACTCTGTGGGGCGCACCTTGCTGTCCATGGACCCTCACCCTTGTTTACTACCAAGCACACCACTCAGATAGTCATCAGCTTTTCAGCCGCGCATGCCCAACTCCTACCAGTCTGTCTTAGTGGTCATAGAGTCTCCACACCGGCTCCTGATGGTTGGAACTCCTTTCTTCCAAGCTTCTGTTCAACGCCTGCTCCTAGGACCTTTCAGGAAGCTCCTAGGGACAGGCTCTTTAATAAGGGGTTACTAATTGGGTTTGGTCTTTGACGCAGGGCCATATTTACGGCCTGATTTGCGTCGCTCTTGCACCACGCAACGTAAAACAAGAATGACGCAACCCTTAAGTGAGATGTATGAAACCATGCAAGGCCACCTTGCGTGTCCCTGCATGGCTTCATACATCTGAGTGAAGCAATGCCGTGCAAAGCGCCGCGTTACATTACTCTGCGCCAGGGAGGCGTTTCCATTGGTGTTACATGGGTGTTCTGAAGCAAAATACATGGATTTTGACACTCCCAGATTTACGAGAACTTGAAAGCCTGGGGATGCCCCAAAGAGATGCACCTCCCCTGGAGAGGCGTAACAAGTAGAAATAGGTTTATTTCTCCTCCTGCAATCTGCAGCACACCCAGAAAGAGGAAAAAGCCTCTCAGGATTGTTTTTGTGGAGGAAGGTGTCCCTTCCTGCACAAAATCAATCCTGCATGCAATGCAGGCACACTTGCACCTGGGTGCAAGGGTGCCTGTGTTGGCGCTAGGTTGCCAAGAGGGTGCCAGCGCAGGGGGAACGAACACTGCTCGAAGAGCCAAGTCTTGAATAGTTTTCTGAAGGAAAGGAGGTCCTGGGTCTGTCGTAGATCCGGCAGAAGGGTGTTCCAGGTCTTGGCTGCGAGGTACGAGAATGATCTGCCGCCTGAAGATTTGCGTCGGATGTGGGGGACGGAGGCGAGGGCGAGGTTAGCGGAGCGGAGATGTCGGGTGGGGGTGTAGAAGCTGAGTGTTGTTCAGGTATGATGGTCCGGTGTTGTGGAGTGCCTTGTGTGTGTGGGTGAGGAGCTCGAAGGTGATCCTCTTGTTGGCGGGGAGCCAGTGAAGGTCTCTTAGGTGGGGGGTGACGTGACAGTGGCAAGGGATGTTGACGATGAGTCGGGCGGAGGCGTTTTGGATGCGTTGGAGGAGTTTGGATGGCATACCGGTGTAGAGGGCGTTGCCGTAGTGGAGTCTGCTGCTGACGAGGGCCTGGGTTACTGTTTTTCTTGTTTCTGTTGGGATCCATTTGTAAACTCTGCGAAGCATGCAGAGTGTGTTGTAGCAGGAGGAGATGGCGCTGACCTGTTTTGACATGGAGAGTGAGGAGTCGAGGGTGAAGCAGAGGTTTCGTGCGCTGTCGGTGGGGGACCCAGTGTGGACGGCCACCATGAGTTGTCCCAGGTGGAGGGGGTGCGCCCAAGGATGAGGACCTCTGTTTTGTCAGAGTTCAGTTTTAGCTGGCTGTGTCTCATCCAGTCGGCAATGGCTTTTAGTCCCTCGTGGAGGTTGGTTTTGGTGGTGTGCGGGTCCTTGGTGAGGGAGAGGATGAGTTGGGGTGTTGTCGGCGTAGGAGATGATGTTGAGGTTGTGCTGGCGGGCCACTTTTGCGAGGGGGGCCATGTAGATGTTGAACAGCGTCGGGCTGAGCCCTGGGGTATGCTGCAGATGATGTAGAAGGCTTTGGATTGGTACGGGGGGAGGCGGACTCTTTGGGTTCTGCCGGCGAGGAAGGATGCGGTCCATCCGAGGGCTTGGTCCTGGATTCCTGCTGCGTGGAGGCGGTATTTTAGGGTGTGGTGACAGACGGTGTCAAAAGCGGCTGATAGGTCTAGGAGGGTGAGGGCTGATGTTTCTCCATTGTCAAGGTGGCTTCTGATGTCGTCTGTGGTGGCGAGGAGGGCGCTTTCAGTGCTGTGGTTGCATCTGAAGCCGGACTGGGAGGGGTCGAGGATGTTGTTGTCTTCAAGGTACCGAGTGAGCTGAGTGTTGACGATTTTCTCGATGACCTTCTCCGGGAAAGGGAACAGAGAGATGGGCCGGACGTTTTTCAGGTCCTTGGGGTCCGCCTTTGATTTCTTGAGAAGGGCGTTGATTTCGGCGTGTTTCCAGCTTTCCGGGAATCTTGCAGTTTCGAAGGAGATGTTGATGGCTTTCCGTAGGTGTGGTGCGATGGCTGTGTCTGCTTTGTTGAAGATGTGGTGTGGGCAGGGGTCTGATGGTGATCCGGAGTGGATGGAGTTCATGGTCTTGCGGGTATCGTCGTCGCTGATGTTGGTCCAGGAGGTCAGTCGGCTGGAGTTCGTGGTGGGTGGGGTAGGAGCCTCCGGAGTGTGAGGGGAGTTGAAGCTTTCGTTGATGTCCGTGATTTTTAGGTGAAAGGCAGTAGCTAAGGCGTCGCATAGTTCTTGGGAGGGGGTGATGTCGTTGACGGTGGCGTTTGGGTTGGAGAGTTCTTTTACGATGCTGAAGAGTTCTTTGCAGTCGTGTGCGTTGTTTTCTAGGCGGGTTTTGAAGGAGGATCTTTTTGCTAGCCTGATGAGTTGGTGGTGTTTGCGTGTGGCATCCTTGAATGTCAACCCTTTGGGGACAGAACTGATGCTCTAAACTTTAAATAACTGACAATTAGATTTATGCAGAAGTCTTTCTGTTAAGGGTGATCCCATACACTTGTTTTCAGGTCTCATGTTTTCCAAATAAATGCTTTTAAAAATACATGCATATTTCAAGGGGCTTTCGGCCAGCCTCTTAATCTCTTCGTCTATTCGACATAATCCATTGATCTGTCACTCACACTTTGCTCCCGCCCTCATGAGACAGTGGACCAGCGCACTTCACCCATTGGCTGTCTTGCACTCTGAAGAACACCAGTTTGCCCGATCACATGCACAGAGCTGGTGATCCTTGGCAGATGGGCCATGGCTTTATTTTTAAATATTTGTCACCAATTTTTGAATATTACATATGTTTGCACAAATAAATGAGAGAAAACACAAGGTGGCACACTGGCAAAGCCAGACCTACAAAAAAGATGTGACCAGGAATACTGGTGTTGGTTCAACGCTGGCAGGCAGATCAAGGGATCCTGGACTAAAGACAGAATACGTGATGGAACAAATAGGTTTGCGTATCAAGGCGATTAGACTGGTAATTTAGAACCTAAACACGAAGCTCAACCTAAGCCTCCCCTAAACCAACCTTGCTAACTCACCTCAAAGTAAGCACATCCTCGCATCAGCATCTTGTGACCCTCGTCTCATCCTCCCATCAGATACATCTCAACCCATCTTTGCCTCCCACCTGTTCAGCTTAGTTCCCTCGGACGCATCTCCTCGCCGCCCCAGCACCTCCAACTCTCCCAATCCTATTCTTGTCTCTGGATGTCTACAGATGAGGGCCATGGTGTGTCAAACGCCGTGGTCCCTGGAAGATGCGCGCATGCGCGCAAAGCCTTCATTTCACAGCGCCAAGTGCCAGTCCTGGCGCACTCCCAGGCACACATCAAAAGATACTTCACCAGTGCTCGTGTCAGAAGACGTCTTGTTTTCTCCTTTGAGCACGTTACATTTTTCTTAAAAACAATTTAACAGTTACTTTTCCGCAGAATTACTTATTTTCTGCTGAAAAGGATGTACCGTATTGTAAATTTCCGTGAACCTCGGATGACGCGGTTTACGATCACCATTTAGTGATCATTTCCGGATCATCAGGACAGGTGGGAGTCCCTTGAAATTGCCAGTTCTGACATCGAGAGACCTCAGGGAGTGGGCTCAGGGACTTGTTAAGATGAAGTTTGCAACTTAAACGGTTTCTCTTTTGTGTTGTGTACTGTTCAGAGGAGTTTTATTTGTAAGCATTTTGACAGGTTCCCTTTTATTAGTAGAGTAGATCAGTGGTTCCCAACCTGTGGTCTGGGGACCCCTGGGGGTCTGCAAAGCCTCCTGTGAGTGTCAGTGACTGCCTAGAAAATTAAATAATAGTAACATATTAATAAAAGTTCATACAAACTGAAGTGGCTAAATGGGCAATTGAACACTTTAACATACTGTAAATATCAAGGAATTTGAAATTGGAGGCTACAAATTAAATTATTATCCTCAGATTAATTCCTGGGAGCAGGGCAGATGCAAACAGAATACAGTATGGACGATGTGTGGCTTCAACTACATTTAGAAAAGCTCCAACTTTCCTATTAAAATTTTATTGTTTGTATTTATATTTGTTTACAAATAAAATAAAACATGTTATCATTTGTGTATGTGTTTGCTGAATGTTTGTTTCTGTATTTTTTGTGTATAGTTTTGCAGTTCAAATCATCGACAATGTTTAGGCCGGGATCCCCGGCTTCCAGTTATGACTCAGTGGGTGGATCCCTGGATTCCAATAACGATTCAGTGGGGGACCCTGGGTTCCAGTAACGATAAAGTGGGGTTCCACAGATGTCAAAAGGTTGAGAACCACTGGAGTAGATAACAAATGCACCAAGACTGTTCACCTTATTTATGTCATTAATGCTAACTGCAGATCATAACATTGAATAGTAAGTTAATATTATTATTATTATTTTTTTTTTAATCAGACTGTTCCTAAATTACCATTATAGGGGGAGGGGGATTATTTTTATAAATGCCATGCAACTGTTATGCATTTACTATCCCTGAAGAGGCCTTTGAAAGATGCTTCTCTGGCCTCCCTTTTCACTCCAAGTGTGTGTAATACTTACGAGAAAGGCCTCTATCTCACTCTTAAGCCCCCCCCCGCTTTACCATATGCAGCCTTGGGGTGCTTGTAGTCATACAAGCACCCCACGTGCTAGGACATTCCTCACTTCTCTATACTCCCTCACACCTCTGTATCCCTCCAGCACATGAGCGTAGACCCAGCATGAACCTATCAATATACAAACATCAAAATTATCCCAGTGTCCTCTTTTCCTCGCTCCCCCCTCCTTCCCTGTTTTCTCGCTGTGTTTTGAAGCATCGGGCGGGTGTAGCCTCAGCACTACACCAACAACAAACATGCAATAACAGTATCCATTAACCATCGCTCAGCTGTCCTGTTCCCCTTCCTCTTCTCACATAGCGCTAAGAAGCAGCCTTAGGTTGAAAGAGCAGCTACGCGAGCAACAACCATGTTATATATCAAGTAACAATGAGGCAACAAGTTGGTGGCATTAGCATAACTGGTTTTCAGACCATTAGTCATGTCTGAGACGGGTCGTTTCCATATTCATGGGGCGTGGAAGCCACAGGGGCAGCTCCTGCTCTATGGTGGAGAAGCGTCGCCCCACCCCCCCTGCAACAGCAGCTAAAAAACTTTTATAGTAAAAATATAATAAACTCTATTATGTTTTTACTATTAAAGGGGCAGGACCACGGGCATGACAGGACTCCCTCTCAGTGCGCCTGTATGTTTGGCCGGCCGTCTCGGGCCGACCAAACATACATGCACACTAGGCTCTCTCCAACCCGGAACTGCGTTGCCGGGTTGGAGAGAGCAGGCAGAGGCCCCCACACTCTGCCTCGGAGCGCCCTGGCTGGGTGCTCTGTCCAATCCTACCGCTGCTTACATGCTGCCAGCAGCATGAAAGCAGCGGTAGGATTGGACGCAGGGCAGGCTGGGAGCCTGTGCCTGCAATGCAAGCCAGAGCAGAGTAGATGGAGCGGTGCGGAAAAAAAGAACTTTTTTTTTGCCCCACCGCCACGCGCCACGCCACCCCTTTTCCCTCCCGCAAGCTGCGCCTTCACAGGAGAAAATTATGCAAACTGTCAATGGGTTGGTGTGACCTTTTTAAATAGTGTTAGGGTGACATTAGGATACACCTCAAAAATGTTTATTCATAGAGCTACATTTTTATCACTTTGCACATTTTTGCAGTGATTTTGTAAATAACTGTTTAGCGCAGATAATACCATTGACTTTAGCAGGTCGTGCACTGCGCTTTCTTGAATAGTGAGGTATTACGTGTCTTCGGAGCACGGGACTCTTTCTGCAGTGCACAGAGACCCTTCACTGCCGCACACAGAAGAAAAAAATTAGAGGGAACTTTGGTCAGGAGTCTCTGCAAATCTGGCTTTCCTGATCACCTCCCACAATCCTAACATCTACAAAGTTCATTCCAAGATCCATCACTGATGAACCTCTCCTCTTTGACCCATGAAATTCTGGTCTGTACCTTCAGAGGCAGGATTAGGTTTTCAAACAACAACCTCGGGGCTAGGATGATTTCCCAGGCTCTATGTATCAAGACTAGCAAACAGTGCCCTTGTTCCTAGGAGTAAGTCAGCTGAGAAATTGTAGGGCAATTTGGTGGTGTGAAGGGACTGTTTAGGAACAACACTAAAAATTTGTAGAAAGAAGCGTCTAATTTTAGAATCTATTACATTTGTAGAACAATGCAGAATACTTCAAATATGGCCTCCAGAAATGGACGCGACACTCCATATTTGGGTTGCTCTTCTATTCGCCTGGCATGGTGTTGACCTTCTGTAAGGCCATCCAATACGAGAGCTCAAATATGGTGAGGGTCATGAGATGCTTGTAGTGTTGGTCCATGAACTGTAACTATTCTGTGGCTATGAGGAAAGATTAGGCTGCAAGAGCCTGAAGCAGGTGCTGGTAGAAGACAAGCGAACACACCTTGATGGCTGTACCTTCAGAACAGGGTTCCGTAGGCAGGGCTAGAACGACGAATAGGGGAGCTGCATCATTTACAGGTCACTGCTACACGCAGCCCCACAAGGGCCTACCCTAGATTGTTAGCGGAACAGATCGGATGGCCTTGTGCGCTCTACTCCATCGCCGCTTGTTTGTGGACCGTAGCACCGTATCTGTGGCACAGCGTGCTTCTGGACCACAGCACAGCGTCTGTGGATCCCGGAGGAGGCCAGGAACAAAGAACAGAGCTTCTTCACTCCCGCTTTCTGCCCACCCCTTATGTCCGCGGTGACCGGAGACGGGAAGGACATTCATTGATCTCCAGTGAGCAGTCTTTCTTCTCGACAGAGTAGACGCCGGTCCCTGAGGGTTATACAGGATTCAGACGCCCGGTGGTGGTGACCTAAATAGAGAGGCACCCCATCGAAGCTGTGCAAGCGGAGGCGCGTTACTCCCTTTTTTTTTTTTTTAGTCTTTCTTCAGTTTTATTCATGACGCCCATGGGGCGGAGGCACTGCGCGTAGCCCCGCTGCACAGAGACGCCACAAGGAGCAGCTCAGCCCCTCTTGGTGTCACTTTGTTGCCAATGGCTGGAGAAAGATGATACAGTTTACAGGAAGGAGCCGTGAATGCCAAAACCAAACCAAACTCTGCAGGAGCCAAACAGCCACTGCCAAGGAGCTGTAGGCACAAAGCCAAGCCTAGAAGGATCTCCATGGAGGGAAGCAACTGGCTAAGGGAAGGCACACGACATGCACTGAACCAGAGGAGGGAGTGTCAGTGTGTGTATGCTTTAACTGCTGCTGGCAACCTGTACCTTGTGTCTGAATGAAGTCTGTGCTGCTGGTATCTGTCATACACTGGTTTTATGCATGTGTGAGGGGAGCTGTTGCCCATACTCAGGGCCGAAGGAATTATACTATTGTGCGGCTGTAGTGATTTTTGCATAATTATAGATTTGCTGAATTTGTCGCATAGTCCATTTTCTGCTTCATAATCTGCAAATTGTAACAAAAAATGTTTCTAGCTCAAACAGTTCAAAAGTGACTAAAATACAGTAACAGGGGTTGCTGCGCACTGGAAGGCCCTTTACAAAACCGGACTGTCACCTTTCTGTTGGTTATTGCTATGTTTGAAGGTTAATCTGGTAGTGATAAGGTGCAACCAATGCTCAGACAGTGTTAACTAGTTTAAAAACGACGAAATAATGAAGTAATATTACAAAATGTGGCACACTATGCCACATAATTTGTGTTTTTTTGACGCAAAATTTACTCAACCCTGCTGTATAATTTGGCCCTCTCTGACCAAATAATTCCAGTGGCCCTGCCCATACTGTTCCTTTCCTGTATGTGAAGGAAGCCTGTCCTGCTGACGCTTGTAATTTATCAGCCTGTGCCCAAGAAAAGCATGGGAAATGTTTTCAATACAGAAAGGCTAAACTACTGGCTTTGTCACGGATTGTTTTTGGAAGCCGGACACCCTGTAAAACAAAGTATCCCAGAAGTAATGGGTGTCAGAGGCGTTCAAGGGGCGGAGACTCCACCAGGGTTACACATTCAGCCCACACAAGACCCCAGTATGAGCAGGCCTGTCAGGGTTTCTGCTGACTCGAGCTCCCCTAGAGCTCTGGGGGGGGGGGGGGGGGGGGGGGAAAGAAGAGAAGAGCAGGAAGTAGACCTGTGGCCTGGAGGAGGCTTGGATGAGTCAGACTGCTGAGCCCAGAAACCCCCACAACTCATGGACACAGGAAGAACTGGTTGTAAGCACAGATCGACTGTGCCGGGGAAAACAGGTGGTTCCCTGGTACGGCTAGTGCCGCCCAGAGACCGAGGCCCGGGGTAACCTGGGAAAAAACAAAATAACAGTCATTCACAACCGATTAAGGCTGCCGTGGATGTGGAGGCTTCCAGTTTTTTGTGATTTTTACAGAGAAATACAGACAGAAAACAGTATGTTTCCTGTGTGTATTTATTTTAAAAAGTGGAAAAATACAGAAATTTTTGCTTCTTGGGAGTGACTCTCTGTGCTGTCTTTCCTGAATCCCAGGACAATAGCTGAGCACATAGCACAAGGAGTTTGAAATATAAACAGGTTGAGATTTCCCTAAATACAGGCACGTCTTAACCTATATTCGTAGTATAATGTTGATATTTACCTGTGGGGGTAGTGGTGTGCTATAGTTGCTGCTTAATTTGCTAAAATGTGACAGGCATCATTGCGTGAGCGTATGTTTATCACTTAAATGTGGAAATATAAAATTTTAACGGGGGTTATGAAGGGAAAACTGGTGAGGCACTACGGGTGCACTAACCCTCTGATGTCATTGGGGGTTCAAGTGTGTGATGTCATTTCCGCCGCCCCACATTCTGGTAAATCTACTTCCCATACATGTGATGAGCAGTTCCAGGGGCCCTGTGAGGGGTAACTGCTGCGTACATGCCAACATTTTTAAAGAGAACACTGGGAGATTTCTAGAAAAATTTCAGGAGAATGAATTTCCCCCCCTTGATTTCTATTGGGGCCTGAATCGGGTTACTGTTATGTATGGGATTTGCAAGTCGCTGCTGCAGGACTGCATATTAGATACGCAAATGTACATATTTTTTCCTTACCTGTCAGGAGAAAACGCTATGGCTGTCAGGTTACCGGCAGGAGAGAGAGGGAGATAGGGAGAGAGAGAGATGCACACGCTGTGCCCTGGCCTGCAGGAGCAGGTTACCGGCAGAAGGGAGGGAGAGGGAGAGAGAGAGAGAGATGCACGCGCTGCGCCCTGGCCTGCAGGAGCAGGTTACTGGCAGTGCATACAGAGAGCAGGAGCAGGTTACTGGCAGTGCATACAGAGAGAGAGAGTGATGCAAGCGCTGTGCACTGGCCTGCAGGAGCAGGTTACCAGCAGTGTATATAGAGAGCGTGATGCAAGCGCTGTGCACTTGCTCGCAGGAGCAGGTTACTCGCAGTGCATACAGAGAGCGTGATGCAAGCGCTGGGCAGTGGCCTGCAGGAACAGGTTACTGGCGGCGCATACAGACAGCGTAATGCAAGCGCTGTGCACTGGCCTGCAGGAGCAGGTTACTGGCTGTGCATACAGAGCGTGATTCAAGTGCTATGCATTGGCCTGCAGGAGCAGGTTACCAACGGTGCATACAGAGAGAGAGAGTGATGCAAGCACCGTGCACTGGCCTGCAGGAGCAGGTTACTGGCGGCGCATACAGAGAGCGTGATGCAAGTGCTGTGCATTGGCCTGCAGGAACAGGTTACTGGCGGCGCATACAGAGAGAGAGTGATGCAAGCGCTGTGCAGTGGCCTGCAGGAACAGGTTACTGGCGGCACATACAGAGAGAGCGTGATGCAAGCGCTGTGCACTGGCCTGCATGAGCAGGTTACTGGCAGTGCATACAGAGAGCGTGATGCAAGCGCTGTGCAGTGGCCTGCAGGAACAGGTTACTGGCGGCGCATACAGAGAGCGAAATGCAAGCGCTGTGCACTGGCCTGCAGGAGCAGGTTACTGGCAGTGCATACAGAGAGCGTGATGCAAGTGCTGTGCATTGGCCTGCAGGAGCAGGTTACCGACGGTGCATACAGAGAGAGAGAGAGTAATGCAAGCATTGTGCAGGAGCAGGTTACTGGCAGTGCATGCAGAGAGAGCGTGATGCAAGCGCTGTGCACTGGCCTGCAGGAGCAGGTTACTGGCAGTGCATACAGAGAGCAAGTGCTGTGCATTGGCCTGCAGGAGCAGGTTATTGGCAGTGCATACAGAGAGAGAGAGTGATGCAAGCGCTGTGCATTGGACTGCAGGAGCAGGTTACTGGCAGTGCATACAGAGAGAGAGAGTGATGCAAGCGCTGTGCACTGGCCTGCAGGTTACTGGCAGTGCATACAGAGAGAGAGAGTGATGCACGCGCTGTGCACTGGCCTGAAGGAGCAGGATACCAGCGATGCAGAGAGAGAGAAAGAGAGAGAGTGATGCAAGCTCAGTGCCCTGGCCTGCAGGAGCAGGTTACCGATGGTGCATGCAGAGAGAGAGAGTGATGCAAGCTCTGTGCCCTGGCCTGCAGGAGTAGGTTACCAGCAGTGTACATAGAGCGCGTGATGCAAGCGCTGTGCACTGGCCTGCATGAGCAGGTTACTGGCAGTGCATACAGAGAGCGTGATGCAAGCGCTGTGCAGTGGCCTGCAGGAACAGGTTACTGGCAGTGCATACAGAGAGCGTGATGCAAGTGCTGTGCATTGGCCTGCAGGAGCAGGTTACCGACGGTGCATACAGAGAGAGAGAGTGATGCAAGCGCTGTGCAGTGGCCTGCAGGAGTAGGTTACCAGCGATGCACAGAGAGAGAAAGAGAGAGAGTGATGCAAGCTCTGTGCCCTGGCCTGCAGGAGCAGGTTACCAGCAGTGTATTTAGAGAGCGTGATGCAAGCGCTGTGCACTGGCCCGCAGGAGCAGGTTACTGGCAGTGCGTACAGAGAGCGTGATGCAAGTGCTGTGCAGTGGCCTGCAGGAGCAGGTTACCGATGGTGCATACAGAGAGATAGAGTGGGATGCAAGCACTGTGCCGTGGCCTGCAGGAGCAGGTTACTGGCGATACACAGAGAAAGTGATGCAAGCGATGTGCACTGGCCTGCAGGAGCAGGTTACTGGCGATACACAGAGAAAGTGATGCAAGTACTGTGCACTGGCGGCAGGAGCAGGTTACTGGCGGTGCATACAGCGAGCGTGATGCAAGTGCTGTGCACTGGCCCACAGGAGCAGGTTACTGACGGTGCATACAGAGAGAGAGTGATGCAAGCGCTGTGCCCTGGCCTGCAGGAGCAGGTTACCAGCAGCGAATACAGAGAGCGTAATACAAGTGCTGTGCACTTGCCTGCAGGAGCAGGATACGGATGGTGCATACAGAGAGCGTGATGCAAGTGCTGTGCCCTGGCCTGCAGGAGCAGGTTACCGGCATTGCATAGAGAGAGAGATAGTGATGCAAGCGCTGTGCACTGGCCTGCAGGAGCAGGTTACTGACGGTGCATAGAGAGAGAGAGTGATCTAAGTGCTGGGCCCTGGCCTGCGGGAGCAGGTTACCAGCAGTGAATACAGAGTGCGTAATGCAAGTGCTGTGCATTGGCCTGCAGGAGCAGGATACCGATGGTGCATACAGAGAGCGTGATGCAAGTGCTGTGCCCTGGCCTGCTGGAGCAGGTTACTGGCGGTGCATACAGAGAGCGTGATGCAAGTGCTGGGCCCTGGCCTGCAGGAGCAGGTTACCGGCATTGCATACAGAGAGCGTGATGCAGGTGCTGTGCACTTGCCTGCAGGAGCAGGTTACCGGCATTGCATAGAGAGAGAGAGATAGTGATGCAAGCGCTGTGCACTGGCCTGCAGGAGCAGGTTACTGCCAGTGCATACAGAGAGCGTGATGCAGGTGCTGTGCACTTGCCTGCAGGAGCAGGTTACCGGCAGTGCATACAGAGAGCGTGATGCAAGTGCTGTGCATTGGCCTGCAGGAGCAGGTTACTGGCAGTGCATTCAGAGAGAGAGTGATGCAAGTGCTGTGCACTGGCCTGCAAGAGCAGTTTACTGGCGGTGCATACAGAGAGATAGTGATGCAAGCACTGTGCACTGGCCTGCAGGAGCAAGTTACTGACGGTGCATACAGAGAGAGAGTGATGCAAGTGCTGGGCCCTGGCCTGCGGGAGCAGGTTACTGATAGTACATACAGAGAGAGTGATGCAAGTGCTGTGCCCTGGCCTGCAGGAGCAGGTTACTGGCGGTGCATAGAGACAGCGTGATGCAGGTGCTATGCACTGGCCTGCAGGAGCAGGTTACTGACGGTGCATACAGAGAGAGAGTGATGCAAGCGCTGCGCACTGGTCTGCGGGAGCAGGTTACTGCCAGTGCATACAGAGAGCGTGATGCAGGTGCTGTGCACTGGCCTGCAGGAGCAGGTTATCGGCAGTGCATACGTGGAGAGCGTGATGCAAGTGCTGTGCATTGGCCTGCAGGAGCAGGTTACTGGCAGTGCATTCAGAGAGAGAGTGATGCAAGTGCTGTGCACTGGCCTGCAGGAGCAGGTTACTGGCGGTGCATACAGAGAGATAGTGATGCAAGCGCTGTGCACTGGCCTGCAGGAGCAGGTTACTGACGGTGCATACAGAGAGAGAGTGATGCAAGTGCTGGGCCCTGGCCTGCGGGAGCAGGTTACTGACAGTACATACAGAGAGAGTGATGCAAGTGCTGTGCCCTGGCCTGCAGGAGCAGGTTACCGGCGGTGCATAGAGACAGCGTGATGCAGGAGCAGGTTACTGACGGTGCATACAGAGAGAGAGTGATGCAAGCGCTGCGCCCTGGTCTGCGGGAGCAGGTTACTGCCAGTGCATACAGAGAGCGTGATGCAGGCGCTGTGCACTGGCTGCAGGTTACCTGCAGTGCACAGAGCGTGATGCAGGTGCTGTGCCCTGGCCTGCAGGAGCAGGTTACTGACAGTACATACAGAGAGAGTGGTGCAAGTGCTGTGCCCTGGCCTGCAGGAGCAAGTTACTGGCTGTGCATAGAGAGCGTGATGCAGGTGCTGTGCACTGGCCTGCAGGAGCGGGTTACTGGCCGTGCATAGAGAGAGTGATGCAAGCACTGTGCACTGGCCTGCAGTAGCAGGTTTCTGACCGTGCATACAGAGCGTGATGCAGGTGCTGTGCCCTGGCCTGCAGGAGCGGGTTACTGGCAGTGCACAGAGCGTGATGCGGGTGCAGTGCCCTGGCCTGCAGGAGCGGGTTACTGACGGTGCATAGAAAGCGTGATGCAGGCGCTGTGCACTGGCCTGCAGGTTACCTGCAGTGCACAGAGCGTGATGCAAGTGCTGTGCCCTGGCCGTCAGGAGCAGGTAACTGACAGTACATACAGAGAGAGTGATGCAAGCGCTGTGCACTGGCCTGCAGGAGCAGGTTACTGGCGGTGCATGCAGAGAGCGTGATGCAAGCGCTGTGCACTGAGTGCAGGAGCAGGTTACTGGCGGTGCATGCAGAGAGCGTGATGCAAGCGCTGTGCACCGAGTGCAGGAGCAGGTTACTGGCGGTGCATGCAGAGAGCGTGATGCAAGCGCTGTGCACCGAGTGCAGGAGCAGGTTACTGGCGGTGCATGCAGAGAGCGTGATGCAAGCGCTGTGCACCGAGTGCAGGAGCAGGTTACTGGCGGTGCATGCAGAGAGCGTGATGCAAGCGCTGTGCACCGAGTGCAGGAGCAGGTTACTGGCGGTGCATGCAGAGAGCGTGATGCAAGCGCTGTGCACCGAGTGCAGGAGCAGGTTACTGACGGTGCATGCAGAGAGCGTGATGCAAGCGCTGTGCACCGAGTGCAGGAGCAGGTTACTGGCGGTGCATGCAGAGAGCGTGATGCAAGCGCTGTGCACCGAGTGCAGGAGCAGGTTACTGGCGGTGCATGCAGAGAGCGTGATGCAAGCGCTGTGCACCGAGTGCAGGAGCAGGTTACTGGCGGTGCATGCAGAGAGCGTGATGCAAGCGCTGTGCACCGAGTGCAGGAGCAGGTTACTGGCGGTGCATGCAGAGAGCGTGATGCAAGCGCTGTGCACCGAGTGCAGGAGCAGGTTACTGGCGGTGCATGCAGAGAGCGTGATGCAAGCGCTGTGCACCGAGTGCAGGAGCAGGTTACTGACGGTGCATGCAGAGAGCGTGATGCAAGCGCTGTGCACCGAGTGCAGGAGCAGGTTACTGACGGTGCATGCAGAGAGCGTGATGCAAGCGCTGTGCACCGAGTGCAGGAGCAGGTTACTGACGGTGCATGCAGAGAGCGTGATGCAAGCGCTGTGCACCGAGTGCAGGAGCAGGTTACTGGCAGTGCA
The DNA here is from genome assembly GCF_031143425.1 of Pleurodeles waltl. NCBI lineage: Eukaryota > Metazoa > Chordata > Amphibia > Caudata > Salamandridae > Pleurodeles > Pleurodeles waltl. Next base: position 1,047,379,974 of record NC_090449.1, read on the forward strand.
TGCAGAGAGCGTGATGCAAGCGCTGTGCACTGAGTGCAGGAGCAGGTTACTGACGGTGCATACTCCGAGTCACACAAGACAGGCCCAGTCAGCTGAAGGCCGCTGAGGAATCAGGTTTTGACATGCAGGAATCGTGAGACTAGCCTTGAAATAGGTGGGGGTTGACATGATGCTGCTGTGCAAGGCCAGTCTGCCTACGTCACGGCTGCGTCTTAAATAGGACGCACCACTTGCTAGGCCTGTTCTAACACAGCGGATGGTGCCCCAGGGGATCCTGCTGGCACAGGGAGCCCCATAAAAACATAATTGCAGAGAGGAGGCCTTTCAATCTTTTTCACTGCGAATGTTTCCTTTGCAGTTAATGGCAACGTGAAAAACTGCAGTGGATTTTCAGAGCCCAGACGCCCCCTCCCCCTCAGGTGCACAAGACGGTGCACACAGCGCCGAGATGTCACGGGATAACTTCTGACCGCAGGCAAACCGAAGAGGCTGCTTCCATTTTCCCCAGCAAAGCCCACATATAATTACACGATGTTATTACAACATTTCATCGCCAATTACAGCCGCTGGAGTGGGAGGAAAACGCCATCTCAGCTCGAGAAGTGCTCGCCTGACGTCAGCTGCCGGGGAAGGCACACAAGAGGCGTTTTATCCCCGGGTGCCCCCTGGACTGTCGTTCCCCAGGTCTGCCCCAGGGGCCTACACATGCCTGAAAGAAGAAACCACTGCTGAAAGCAGCTCTGGAACCGGCCCTGTCCAGCAACTCGGAAATGGCAGGTTACCTTAGCTTTAAGGCTCCCAGTTTCCCGTTTTACTGATTTGTACAGCTAAATGCAGTCAGAAAACAATGTATTTATTTTTAAAAGCGGTAAAATACAGAAAAAATATATTTTGTGAGAGATCTCCATACTGACCCAGATTAACATATATTCGTATAAAATGCTAATACTTATCTCTGGGTGTAGCGTTTTGTAACATTTGGCTGCTTAATTTGCCTAAATGCATCAAAGGTCATGGCATGTTTTTCAGTTAGCAGACTATGGAAATGTACCATGTTAGACTCCTTTAATTCTCAAAACTCTAAACAAATATGGATAAATACCAGTAAGATGACCAAAAAATAAAAAGGGATAAATACAGATGAAAATGTTAAAAAAATAAATGCCATAAAATCATGAGCCCTACTTATGATGGGTCCCTTATAAAGCGCTAAATACATCCATTGGACACCTCAAAGCGCATAGTGGCGAGAACAAGGGAGCAAAAATAGGACAATAAAGAAGGGCTCTTGTGAATATGAGCTTCACAAAAACGCTCACATCACACCAGGTGAGCTGCATTACGAGCAGGGCCAATAGAATTATGCGATTGTGCAGCTGCTGCGATTTTTGCATAATTACAGATTTGCCGCATTTGCCACATAATCCATCAACTGACGTATAATCTGCAGATTTTGACAAAAAATGTGTTTCTAGCTCACATGGTCCTAAAGTTACTTAAAGTGCAGCGACACGTGTTGCAGCGCGTTGAAAGGTGCTTTGCAAAACTTGACTGATCACCTTTTTGTTGCTTATTGCTCTGTTTGGGTATTAAAAGGGTACTAACGAGATGCAACCAATGCCCAGTGTTATCAAGTTTAAAAATGTTTAAATAATGAAGTAATATTATAACAAAGTGTGCCACATTATGCTGCAAAATTTGCATTTTCCTGCCACATACTTTACTAAAACCTGCCACATAATTTGGCCCCCTCATGCCGCATAATTCCAGTGGCCCTGATTATGGGTCACCAACCTTCAGCATCTGGCCGGCCAGACAGGAAGGTGAGAGAGGCCTCGGTGGGCAAATTCAAAATGACTATTGGCAACCTGGGGTGGGGTTCTGTGCTACAGGCAAAGTATCATTTTGCTGGGCTGGTCAAAGAAAAAGGCAATTTTTTGGCTTATCACTGCAATTTGGACTCACCATGAGATGATGCCTCTGGGCTGGCACCCTACGTCGCCGCAGAGATCACATGCGGCCCACACGAAGGAGCCAAGCCGCTCTACAAACGTAGCAGTGGAATGGTCTTATAATCGAAAGGAACCTTCTACCTATTAAAATAACATCTTTACAAATACAACTCAAGAACTATAAAGTGTTGAGAAATGAAGTTCATGGGAGAATTAAAACAAACACTAGCAAAGCCAATAGGTCTAGTTTGTATTTTGAGCCCTCACTATAATATTAGGGATGTGTGCTGCAGTGAGAAGAAAAAATAAGGATACTTCAATTTACTTTTGAGAAGTAACACAGACCCTGGTGGAATGATGCACCAAGCAGCCCACAGCATGAGGTGAGACAGAATTACTTCACTTGGTGCAAGCAAAGCCCACAGTATGTATATTTTAAAGAATTACGGACAATAGGTTTTGCAGACAACTGCAGGTCATAAACTGGGGAAACAAAACCAGCCTCATTGGCAATAGGACTGAACAGTGCCAGCTGTGACTGGTCGTCAACACCAGTGGTAAAATACCAGCAAGTGGAAAAGGTAATAATGCCTGTCTGTAGGAATATCTACTCAGTTACAGTAGCCCTGGTGGTGAAGATGCAGCCGGCAATTATCGTAATACAAATGGGTTAATCACAGTATCAGAGAACTAAATGCCACCTGTAACTGGTAGAAGTTGCTTCTCTAGTAAAGATCAGCACAGCTTCAGGTGTGTGTGGTCACTAAATGCAGAGGTAATCTGCCTGGAGAAGTGGTTTATCTCGGAGTGGTCTTACCCCTTCCTGTGAGGTTTACCCAGGTTCTCTTAAGTCCTAAGTGGAGTAATGCATCTATTGTAGGGGCCTGTGTTTGACATCATGGTCACATGTTCAAATTCCGGCAGGGCCATTCAGCCTTTTGTGCTTCTGAGGTCAATACAATGAGTACCATTGAGTTGGGTAACAATAAACATCTGTTATTGAGTGCCAAGATACCCTTCTGGGTGAACATGAGCTTTACAAATTCACATTATGTTACCCCACCCCTGAAGTTTACATCTGCTATGATTGGCGCTGGCACCAGTTAAATTATTTCGAGTACATTTTTACCCCTCGCGGTTTTAGCGTAGTTTCTGGAAATGTACAAAAGTCTGTATTTTACCAGAGATAATCGGCCCATAATAGCAGCGTCATCCAAAATATCTCCTTGGTTGGTGGCAACTTCTAGGTTACTTCACACAGCAGACATCCGATGAATGATGTCACAAGAGGTCTTAAAACCCATGCTGACGTCATCAAAGTAACATTCTAGGCCGCCCATTGGCGATGATAGTTAGAGATGCAGGACTGGGTAAAGACTACCTTTTTTCTCTACAATGGGTGGCCCCTTTAAGTAATAAAGTCCAGACTTTGGTGGAAAACAATCTCCAGAAAGTAAATCCGACAAAGTACTATATGATTATTGTCAATACAGAAAAGTATATAAAAATAAAAATACTGAGATAGTTTTAAGAACTGCAGAATCTCTCCCGAGGATCTCTAACTTACCAGAAAAAAACAGATCCACCTCCCAATTCACCCCAAGTGCTAGGGGGTGCACAGAAAGGGGCGGCCACTCCCCCGCACTCAGCATCATTTGCAGATGGGAGGAGCTTTAGAGGTGAATGTAAGTGGTTGGTGCTTTTAGGGGTAAGAGGAGGCAGCAGAGAAAATAATGCATTCGTCTTATATGCGGGGTTTACACCAGAAGCTAAACCCGTGGGTCTAAAAGATGTGTAATGTAAGTTCTAGGCGACTTCAGAATAAGAAAGCATATATATCAAATTGGAAACTTACCTCTGGCTACTTTGCCACAAGCAAAGAGAACAGAGATACTCTTGAGCTTATGAAGAGTCTAAAGGTTACAGACCTTTTTAAAGACCAGTATTTTTTGGGTAATAGCAAATTTAAATACTTAATGCCAGTCGCGGCTCGCTGCCCTCTGAAGGGGCGAGTGCGGCGCACCAGGGAGAGGGTTACTTTTAATAAAAAATAAAAAACACCTTACCTCCTCCGTTGCCACCGCTCCCCTGTCCCTCGCCGCTCCAGGCACAGGTTCCCAGCCTGCCCTGCAGCCAATCCTGGCACTGTTCAGAGCAGCGTTAGGATTGGCTGGGCGCTCCCAGGCCGACTGGGAGTCTGTGCAGGCTCTCTCCAGCCCGGCAACTGTGGTGCTGGGCTGGAGAGAGCCTACGGCACCATGTGTGTTTGGCAGGCCCGAGACAGCCGGCCAAACATACCTGCGCAGTGAGGGGAGTGTACAGTGCACGGCCCTCACTGCTCGTCACCCCCATGGCCCCTTTAACAAACGAAACAATAATAAACATGGTTTATAATCATTTAGTTTGTCAAAGGTGATATGCAGCGGCTGCTGCTGGCGGGGGGCAACGCGCCTCCGCCCTAACCGAAGAGCCATCCCTGCTTAGTGATCAAACCATAACATTATTTAATTGCTGTTCTGTAAAGAGGAGAAGTGGTCCCACTTGATATTTTTCTTTATTTAAAAATAAAATAATTCTGGAAAACTATCTCAAAGGGGTCATTAAGAAGGGTAGTGATATTTAATTTTCAAAAAGCTTAATTTCAGAAAAGAACTGCTGAAGAAGCAGAGGTAGAGCAAAAACATGAAACTTGAATCGTAAATGAGTGAGTGAGTGACTAATCAGACTCTCTCATTAGTATCCACGATTATAACGAAGGCTCTCAGTTTCTATACTCACCGTCTTCTGCAGCTAAATAGAGACAGAAAACAGTCTGTTTCCTGGGAGTTTTTTTTTTTTTTTAAACACAGACCATTTCTGTCCCTATCGCCACATGTGCTACCTCATAATCACTCCACCCTATGCACATTTAGCAGGTAAACACATGTGAGAGTATACCAATAGTGAAATGTATGTTGAAGGTTAAGATGGAAGAATACAAAGAAGTGTACAAAGAGAAAATTCTCTTTACCAGGGGCCCCTCAGAAGGTGGGGGCCCTGTGTATTTGCCCACACTTTAAAATGTTTGTGCAAAAAACGGGAATCGAGGTATAAAGGGATTCTTTGAGCTGGGTGTAGGATAGGGTCACATTATCCACTGCTTTAAAAGCCTGTGTGAGACCCCCTCCAGAGTACCACGCGCATCTGGATTCTGACGGAGGCAGAGAGTAGGGTGTGGGACATCTTGGTTGATGCTGGTTCGATGCTTCTTAATTGTGTAGTCATGGAACGAGGAATGGAAGCCACTCCCGCCGGTGGCGACGACACTTTGTGGTTTTTCATTTTAAAAAAAAAATCAATAAAATAGGTTAAAAACCCTCATTGTGCTTCACAAACCCTGTAAATTTGGCATTCCCTGTGGGTCAGTGGCATGTTTGCCATTCTACCTCTTGGTTCTATCTTTGTAAGTATGAACGAGTGGTTCGTGTGTATCTAACATGACAACAATTACACATGTGACACTGTGGGCCCCATTACGAGTTTGGTAGAGGGGATTATTCCGTCACAAACGTGACAGATATCCCGCCCGCTGTATTACAAGTTCCATAGGATATTACTGAACTTGTAATACGGCGGGCGGGATATCCGTCACGGTTGTGACAGAGTAATCCCATCTGTCAGACTCGTAATGAGGCCCTTAGTCTCTCACTGGTGACAAACACAGGCAATAGAGGCGTCTGGGAAACGCAGAGAGACCTCCCTTGGTTCATCAAACATTTATGAACAATCATTGGCAATGCCGATAGGTCTTGCTTTAAAGGAACATTGTACGGTAATAGGCAGCATTACGAGTAAATAGCATAGGAATAGATGGATGTTAGTGACTGCCCTCCTTCCATTTGTGCTTTTGCCAAAGAAAATACACCATACATTATCTAGTTATCTAATACTCTAATAGCATTACATTGTCATGCCTGTGGCCCTGAAAGATCAAGCTTATGCAGCTAGATAAATAAACAAAATGATCACAGCTGCATGAAGGGCAAGCACTTTTTTGTGGAAGCACACTTCTGCCCAATGAAAACATGTACTCCTGGCTCCCACCATGTGGGCGGAGCCAAAGCCCCTCTCTAGTAATGCTCACAAAATTGTCTTGCAACAGCTGCCGAGTTAGACCTATTAGCGTTGTAAATTCCGAACAGGACCTTTCTTGCCACATAAATTGAAATGAAAAGTAAAACAGTTGAGATAATCGAGCCGATTCAAAGCGCCATGAGCATGAGCGCGAAGGAGAGACACAAAAGGAAAAAGAAATTCACTCACAGTCAAACCTATCGGCAATCGTGCAATTATCCATGAAACAGGGTCGGTTCCCAAGGCAGTAACAAAATTGCCCCAAAGAGGGTCAAACGTAAAGCATTTACCAATGATAACATAGGCTTTTTGAAAGGCAAGCCACGAACCAGTGAAAGTGATGGGCGTGCGGTGGGTGTGATTAAAAGCCCACAATACTTACAAGTCAAAGCGCTTGCGCGCTCTACCTAAAAAGGAGGACCATACAATGCTTTCCTCTCACCCCCCCAACAGACCGCACTTGCTTCACTTTCCACAATTACGAGGCAGATTGCACAATTACAAGGCAGACAAGGCTAATGCCACAAATAAGCTTCGTACGATGGAATGGAATGCACCTAGAGTAACTGCTTCTGGTTGAGATTGAATTGTGCATTTTTACTCATTACTTTTTAGTTCCAAAGACAGTTGGCAGCACCCACTCTGATTTGTTTCCTTTAAGGTGGAGGACTGTGTCAAGGCAACTCACTTATCTTCTGCATTCTTATAAACGCTTGTGACCTGGCAGCTGAAAAAAACATGGTAGCGCAAATGTGCCATTTCTCGCGTAAATATTAATTTGTAACACTGCACAATCCATCCTCCCCGGCACAGTTTGCAAACATTAATAAAATAATATTTCTAGCCAGACAATTTACACTGTCATTAAACTGTCGTCATCATGTGTTATTTGCTGTAATTAGCTATTTAAAGTGGTTATAATGTTCCAGTGATAGCACTAATGTTTCCATTTCATGCCCTGTGTGTGTGTGTGTGTGTGGGGAGGGGGCTGCAGCTGTAAAAAAAAAAAAAAAAAAAAACATTAAATACTTGAATGTAATTCGATCAGGGTGGATAGGACTCAAGCTTCTCAAGTTTTTCCTAGCTTCACTATTAATACAAATTAAGGTTCACATCACACACTGTTCTCTTAGCTTTAGTTATGTAATCATGCCACTCAGGCCTTAGAAGAATCAGATACACTCCATCATTTTTAAACGCCTGGTGTCCTGAATCCTGAAGCAAATCCCTGCAGAGGTACAATCATTATTAATATGAAATGTAACACACTCTTCTGCGCAGCGGTTTCTTTTCTAATTAGAAAGAGGCACAGCATCATGGCCGCACAGTGTCTGTTCTAGCTGTATCATTTAGCCAATCCTGCAGCCACATGAAGAGCCTTCAGGGCTGAACAATTCAAGTTGCCCTGCGATTAAATAATAATACAAAAGGCAGGAGAAACTAGTGCACTGCTATTTCAGAAGAGCATTCGCTAAAAGTATCCCCGAGCAGTCCAATCCTTTCAACAAAATCTGCCATGTGAATGCCGCAGTGAAATCGAGAAGAAATGTTCCTCACCACATAAGCCTCAAGATCCCAAAACACACCTTAGTCAATGCAAAGTTAATAAGCATCTGCAATTCAATGTGTCTCTCGTTTGCTCGAGTTAAAGCTATTGGCGTTGTAAACTTTTCTTGCCACATAAACTAATAATGAAAAGTAAAACAGTTTCACATATGTGAGCCGATGGTCGCCATGAGCGTGAAGGAGACACAGAAAAGGAAACAGAAATTCGCTCACAGTGAAACTTATCGGCAAAAGTACAATTATCCATGTAACAGGGTCGATGTCATGCAGAGCGCTTGACTTCTGCCCAGCGAGAGCGTGCTGCGCAGGAAATGAAAAGATAAAGTAGTCCAGAAACCATACGGAAAACATGGAGCCTCGTATGTTTTCAGTAGTTTACTGGTGCTCTCGAAGAGGGCTAAATACCGGAAAAGGCATGACATATGCATGCCTTTCACAAATGGAATCAATTGATTTTTAAAAGGCAAGCCCACGAACTAATGAAAGTAATGGGCGTGACATGGGCATGGTTAAAAGCCCAGAGAGATATTACAACATGGTCCAGAGTGCTTGCGCGCACTCAACCCTAAAGAGATCTTTAGGTTGACATTTAACGCTGTTAATACACAGAGTTTCCTCGCTATGGTGCCTAATACAGAGTACATTTGAGTGATACCCTCCTGAGGAAGGCTGGCAAACAAATATCAGCCAAAACATGTCAACACATCTGCCCAGAGTCATTTCAGAGAAGGTTTAATGGTCACAGATTAAAACTTGGGCTTTGCCATCTTTGAGGCAATTAACATAAAACTTCATAAATACACTATTCTCTCATCTCACTACGAGGACTCGTGTGAATTTCAACAGAACACTGTATTCCCACTTTACAGTGCCACTTGTCCCTCTAGAGTTCTTCATGGCATGGTGGGCTTTACTCAAGCAGGGTCCATGAACCACTTAGGGACGTAGAAAATGCAAGCCTCTTTTACTGAAGGGTTGTGGGTGGACAGCTCATTTTTGGTCAGAGCCTTGCAGATGGTGAAACGGCTCGGGTTCAAGAGGAACAGGGATGGTGCATGCTGGCTCTGCACATCCCCGACAGTCACCACACTCTTCTCCTCAGAAGGTCTTACACCGGAAGAGGGGAAGTTACACTCAACAAAAAGGGCCCCTTTTCAAGGTTGGCTACTCCTCAGAGCTGCTGCCAAAATCTGACATCAAGTCCCACCTGCAGAAGCCCGCTTCTAGAGCATCCTAGATTTTCTGTCAATATATCGGGAGCCATGCCCATCTCTGGGGCCACATCGCGTCTGTCCACCTCTCCACCATGCTCACCTTGCCAGTCTCAGGGACAACCGCACCTCCTGCCCAATCTCTGGCACTACACCCATTCTGCCCAGATCTGAACCCTGACCATCTCTCTAACCACGCTCGCCCTGTCTCTCTCTGGGACCACGCCATCCAGCCAATCACAGGGACCCCACCATTCCCTCCCATGTCTCGGACTGCACATCCTAACCAGCCCTGTGGCACTTTAATTCTGCCCACCTCAGAACCATGCTCACCATTGCCCTCTCTGGGGAAAACACACCTCCTGCACCACCTCTGGAACCAGGCCCATCCTGTCCATCTCCGAACCAAAACAAGCCCAGCCTTCATGTGGCTTCCGTCTGCCACCTGCATTCTAACCTCATGCACCAAGAATTAAAGACTGATAATTGACTTTTGGCGCAAAAGGAACAAGGGAAAAAGATATACAATGTGGAACCAGAAAACCTGGGATCAATCTGAGCGTCCTCACTTGACCAAGCTGTGTGATCCCAGGCAACTGTTTGAATTCACTTTGTTTCTTTTTTATTCATTTTCACACAAGAGCACCTTCAAATACATGAGTTTGGGGTGTGCGCTGTACAAAAACCTCTCTGCGTTTGATTTATTAAACTATAATGTTGTTCCATGTATAACAACGGCCTAGGCCACCCCAAAGGATGCATGCGACAACTTGCCTCTTAGTTCACTAATAGCATTGTTGTATGGGGGGGTAATGAATGTTTGAAACTGATGTGCGGAAATCATCACCTTTAATAAATGCGTCTTGTCCTCGGTGTTTTTTTGCATAATTAAGGATTGGCTACATTTGCCCCGTAATCCACCATCTGCTGCTTATTCTGACAAAAAAAACCTTTCGAGCTCGGAGTGAAAGTCCCTTTCCAAAGCTTGACTGGTCACTTTTCTGTCGCCTATTGCTACATTTGGATGTTAAACTGGAACAAATGAGGTGCAGCCAATGCCCAGACAGTATTAACAAGTGTAAAAAGGACAGAATAATGACTTAATACCATCGTAAAATGTGCTGCATTACGCCACATAATTGGCCTTTTCTGGCTACATAATTCACTCAACCGCGCCTCATAATTTAGCCCTTCGCTGCCGCATAATTCAAGTGGCCCTGGGTGTCCCATGGAACTGTTCGTAGGGTACCTGCTTCAAGCACTAATCTCACAATGCTATTCCTGGAACGATTTTAGCATCTAATAAACTCACTTGCCACAAGCGATTTCCCTATTAAAAAACCTTTCCATATGTAAAGGAGCGAATACATTGCCCCTCCCCCAACCCAATCTCTACAGGCTTTTTTTTGGCTCTTAGAAGTTAGTGGCGGAGGGGACATTAGTGCCTCCTAGGTAGTGCTTGGCATGGAGCCCCGACTCATCCAAAGCCTTGCGCCCCCTCACATGGTGACATTTTTTTTTTTTTTTAAGTGGGCACGTCTGACCACAGATGTACTGCCTAGTCAGCACCCATCCACTCAGAAATTGGCCTATCTTCCAAAGAAATACATATATATTTTTTTATTATTTTGTGTAGCGCGGACATTGCATCAGGGGCTTCTTGGCGCTGTACAGCATGAGGCAATTAACACAGATGATGTCCTTGATACAGAGAGGCAGAGTGAAGAGCACCAAAAGGCCTAACTTCAGTCAGGTGAGCTTACAAAAATTGTGGCAAGCATTAGTGGCCAATCAGAGACGAGCCCACGCCCACGTCATTTACCCCATGGCAACAGTTAGACATGTCTACAAAGTAGTGTGTCGGCTACCACCACATCATCCCAACTGCTTTGGGAAAACTCAAGCGGGCTATCAAGTGAAAAGTAAAAAAAAAAAAAAAAAAAAATTTTTAAAAATGTTCTCTTTTCCAATCTTACATTATCAACAGTTTTCAGCATTCACGTGTTGTGAAATGTCCCTCTGTTTGATGCTGTCTGGCTCAACTAAGGAACCTTTTGGGCCACCTTTCACTGGATGGCCCCTTTAAAGCCATCCAAACGCCTGATAGTTGCAAAGTGCCAGCTGGCGCTGTGCATTTGCTGCAATGCAAATTGCATTTTAATTGTGTAAGGTAACAGTTTCCCAAACTTTTTAGAACCACGACCCACTTTTAAGAACTACAAACTTTCAAGAGCCACCTAGCTTTAATGGACATGAGGTGGGTGATTTTTTTAAGTAACTAAAGCATCCTGGGTAACGACTGACATTTACATACAGCACATTTTCCATTGAAATTATCACTACCATTTACTGATAAAACTAAATTGCTCACAAATGATGTGTGGAAATGTGGTTCCAGTGAACAATTATCATTTGTGCATCACCAAGTATAGTATATTTATCTCGATCCTATTAAATTCCTTCTTTCCATCAACTTCAGAATTACAAAAACGTCCTTCATTTTTGTTTTCCTAACTCCTGAACTTGAACACTTCCTTTACAGGTGTTCACAATTTGCTGTGTGTTACAATTATATCCTACTCCCTTTCCTTTCACAGTCTCTGTACCCCAACAAGAATGTCACATAATTCCCTCTACTTTCATCTGACTGCAAAGTAAAAGGGGTTTGTAAACACCAATCCCCATGTTAAAAAAATAACGAAATAAGCAGCAATTTGTCAGAAGACATAGCCTGACATTTTAGCCCACTGTCTTTAAAGTGAAACAAATGTGATAAAAAATACAGAATTTAAAGGCATCTTTGTTTATTGCTTGGACTTTCACAACCCACTAAAAACCCCATAGTGCTGGAAACACCACTCTGATGGAACATAACTAAAGTGGAAAATGTACCTGTCATTTCTCTGCAAGTTAACTGAATGTGAAGGTTTTCTATAAGCACAGCAGCAAATATTTGGGGCATTTTTCTCTGCAAATGTACCCTTTGCAGAGTTCTTCTATGCAGAATAACAAAGCCAAAGAAGCAATGGCAAATCTAATACGGCTCGCCTTTGGACCTATTGGCTTTGCCAGTTCATTATGGCAATGCTGTACAACATCTGCCAAAAGAGAATAAGCAATATAAAAAGGCACAATGACAAGGCCACATCATTCCATATGTGTGATGACATAGGTGCACGTATGCATGCCATCTAAATAATGAGTGCGCTGAGTCTAATGAAATTAGAGTGGCGAGAAAGTGCCTTTTTAGGTCGAGCACAAGGGCTTTTAACCACGCCCACCGCACGCCCATCACTTTCACTCGTTCATGGGCTTACCTTTCAAAAGTCCTTTAGCATCATTGGTGAATGCTTTACATTTGTCCCTCCTCTGGGCGGTTTTGTTACCGCTTGGGACACTGACCCTGTTGCATGATAAGTGCACGTTTTCCGATACGTTTGACTGTGAGCGAACTTCTTTTTCCTTTTGTCTCTCTCCTTCGTGCTCATGGTGGCTGTGGCGCTTTGAATCAGCCGCTTATGTGAATTTTTTTACTTTTCATTTTCAATTTATACGGCAAGAAAAGTATAGTTAGGAATTTACAGCGCTAATATCTCTAATTCGAGAAAAAGCAAGACCCATTGGATTGCACATGCTTGTTTTAATTGTGTTTGGTTTAACAAAAAGGTATTTAACCCAAACCAGGATGCAAGGGGTTACATTTGTGCAGGAGGTAAAATAATATTAAAATACCTTGTGCCTTTCAGTCCAGATATTTATTGTTAAATGCGATCTGTGAGGCAGTAAACAGCGTTTATCTTCTCTCAGTTTCACTATACTGTGACTATAGACTTCAATTTAACCTTTGCACTGTGGTAATAAATGTGCATTTAGCAGTGCACTAGCTCTAACAAACATGCTATTAACATTTGGCTTCTGCGCACCACAGAAAAGGCTAATGGACCAGCCGTTGGCTACCTTGCACCGAGTTATGGCTTTTTGCCTTATCAAGTATGCACATTTGCTTAAAAGGGACACTTTTGTACCAGGGCTGGTAACGCACAACTTTACTTTGCCAATGCTTTTTCTCTTTCCATCTATGTCTTCAAGTTACAGAAATTGTGACAATGGTATCTTCTCTTCATACCAACAAAAAACATATTATGCTGTGAGGTGCGTCATAAGGGAGAAGATTTCCCAGGCCTTTTCTAAGTACACATGTCTGCTGGGAAGCACTCATAATGCTCATTAAAATTATATGCAAAGGTTAACAATTTTCTTACATTAAAAATGTGTATTGCAGGCAAGAGGTCATCACATAAGGCAGAAGCCTATTTACATTTTCTTCATTTTCGTGCCCTATGCCTGCAATAAAACCATAGCTCCAGCATGCTGCTGCCACTGCTCTGGACTTTGCCAATGCTTGTTTTGTTTTGCCTTTGCTCTACACTCAGTGCGTCAATACAGGAAATTGAGTACAGGAACAGCAAAGCCCCATGGATTTTAGGGCAACAAGATTAGGAATCTACTTCCTTAAAAAATGCATTTTCTACATAACACCTTCACTGTTCAATAACTGTAAATCAAATTTTACAGAGTAGCTCCGTAATTTATTTAAAATAAAATGTTTCAGGTGCAGTGGTCGCCATGAAGGCTTCGGGGAGCTGTGGAGCGCATCACAAACGTAATCCCTTGCATGCAATTAAAAACCCGGAGGCCTTTTCCAGTGGTGAATAAATGTACCAGATGTGTGAAGGGCTCCCAAAGCACAACTTTTGCCGAGCTAGTCTGCACCACGCAGCCAAAACACACACAACATAACACACCTGTAAGTATAAGGCCGGCCATTGACGGGAACAAAGTGTGCATTTACTATTCTAACTCCGTGTGCGCCTCGATAGTAGGGAAGGTTATAACTGCATTTTTCGTTTTTTGATGGACTCATTCGAAATTACCTAAACACACTACGGGGACGGGTCCTCCTAACGCCCCAGTCCTCACAAGGAAAGTGTTTGTCTGGGCCCAACAGCGTTTACCCACACACATCCGCAGTACCACTGCCGGCGACAGATCATTCTCGCACCTCACCGCCAAGACGTGGAACACTCTTCCCACCCACCTCTGTCAGACCAAAGACCTCCTTACCTTCAGGAAACTTCTCAAGACCTGGCTGTTCGAGCAGTAGCTGCACTCCCCGCACCCCTTAAGCACCTTACAAATTCCTGACCGACTGATTGATTGACACACACCCCACACGCATACAGAGCCCTCCACACCCATTTCATTAAGCAACCAGGACTGTCACTTTGCCACTCTATTTACTAACTGAGCTGCTGGGTTGGGGCTCCTTTCAGAGTTGGTTGGGTTGCTATAGTGGTGCTGCTTTAAACAATTTTGTCAGTGATGATTTTGGTTTCCAAAACTGGCCTAGGAGCAAGCTCACAAACGGAAGGATGCTGAGCGGAAGACAGCTTGCTATCTAACTGGGATAGGCAGGTTGCCTTCTAGATTCCAGGCCCTGAATGACACTCTGCCCTCTCAACTATGTAATAACTTTCATAATCAGCTTAAAGGAGTTCACCAACCATCTGAACTTTATAAGACTACCCATCCCAGCAAAATTAGAACAACCATCCCAACACAAACTACCCCAAGGCGAGGGGACCAACCATCCCAAGGCGAGGGGACCAACCATCCCAAGGCGAGGGGACCAACCATCCCAAGGCGAGGGGACCAACCATCCCAAGGCGAGGGGACCAACCATCCCAAGGCGAGGGGACCAACCATCCCAAGGCGAGGGGACCAACCATCCCAAGGCGAGGGGACCAACCATCCCAAGGCGAGGGGACCAACCATCCCAAGGCGAGGGGACCAACCATCCCAAGGCAAGGGGACCAACCATCCCAAGACGACAGGACAGTCTTACAATATTTCTCTTGGAAACCAGGAGACCCCATCTATTCTTTAAAGCAGTGCTATCCTAATCATCAGTAATATGTAAAATTGTCATTTTAGAGTCTGAGGGAAGCTGCAAGCCCAATACCCCACCCAAACGGCAGAGTATCCTCCCTTAAAATGCAGCTATTTTATTACAACTCCAGACAGTATGTATTAGGTCACCACACTGTGACAAGAATCCCAAGCAAAGCAGGAAGGTCACCACTTCCATTTCCCATAATCTTTCAAGTGTGAAAAAGGAGCAATTCAAATATTTCAACTTAGAAGTTTCAACTTGACGGGACCAACTTGTTGAGAACCAGCATCCCACCTCGACTGGAACGAGCATCCCACCTCGACGGGAACAAGCATCCCACCTCGACGGGAACAAGCATCCCACCTCGACGGGAACAAGCATCCCACCTCGACGGGAACAAGCATCCCACCTCGACGGGAACAAGCATCCCACCTCGACGGGAACAAGCATCCCACCTCGACGGGAACAAGCATCCCACCTCGACGGGAACAAGCATCCCACCTCGACGGGAACAAGCATCCCACCTCGACGGGAACAAGCATCCCAACTTGACGGGAACAAGCATCCCAACTTGACAAGTCTAAGGCAAAACTGCATTAAAGGGAGTTTCCATTAGAGATAGACTCACAGGGTGTAGATGGGTGGTGCGGTGCATACAAGTGTACTCTTGAAAATGTAAAAAAAAAAAAAAGATTTTTGGCCTCCTTAAGGTAATTTTTGTGCATTTAAACAGTTTTGAAAGTATACGGCTGAGGTTTCCACAGGCCATCAAGTACCGGAGGGACCAAGTGTAACCAACCATTTGTTTCACTGAAGAGTCCTTGACAATGAGGTTGTAATACATATGTGTACGTTTATGTAACCACTATAGCCGGTAAGGAGTGCAGTGAGATGCCTTGAACGAGAGATTACACTAGAGCTGAGAGCCCTATTAGGAGGGACTTGATAATCTGGTGTGTCGTTAGCTCACACCAACACGGTTTCTACACTTGGAAGAATCCTAACACTCAACATTCAATTTCAACGATTCATACAATTTAGTTAAGTGTTTTCTCGGCTTTTCCTTCCAGAATTCCACTCTTCTGAATAAAAGCTGTTACTATGATTATCACAAAATTACCAGCCGGGAATCTGAGCGACAACACGTGGCAGAGAGGAGGAAAAATCCACCAGACAAAGAAAAACTTTACTCAATTAATAATAAATACAGCACTTTGGTGCTTATGTCTAAAAAGCATTAACTGAGCAAAAAACAGGGAAGCATTTACCAACCAAAACATAAAGGCAGTGCCTTTGCTGATATATATATATATACATACATAGTGACATTACTAGTAACAGCTAACGTTGTATTATGGGCCTATGTTACCACTGAGGGTCTCCTGTGACATTTACAATGCACAAGACTGAAAGCCTGTTACCTGAGACCCAAGAAGGCAGTCTAGGACCACACACTAAGTTACTGATCTAGTATTGTTTTATATTAGATTATTTATTGGTTGTATTACTCTTTAGGAGGACTTAAAGCATTTCAGCGTAATTTCCTTTGTATTGTTTGCTTGAAAATATAGATATGTCTGTTAATGTTTGACAAATGTTTATTTTTGTTTGGGGTGATGTGCTAAAATGTAAAATGTGTTTATGCACGGTAAATGTATTGCTTCAACTTTACAAAATGTAAGCCATGCAATGTACAACACAGGTTGGGGAATTTTAAACGAGAAATCATCATGACGCCACTTAAAATGCATTAAAAAAAAAAAAAAATCACTCATCCATTTTGTACTTTTGATTTTTTGTCTCCTTGCTATTGCAATTCAATGAACAACATTTCCCCTCCGTATCACTAAAATAATTTAAGGCCGGGTCTAAGATACAATCTAATCAAAGGAATATCAAATGTAAATGGGATGTCAATCTCAATAGAAAACCATACAGAATAAAATCACAAAATGAAGAATAAAATAGCATAGAAATACAGTGCAAGTCATCCCTGCTACTCTGAGCTGTGTAAACAATGATGCTATGATCGCAATCAACATGCATTACCACTTAAAAAAATAATTTATTAAATGAGGAAGATACTTATCCCATAAATCTCACTTAAAATATAATGAAATCTAAAATACAACCTTAACATAAAGTGGCAAATGAAATAGAATGTTAATCTCTATTGGTAGCTATAAAAAGCAATATAAAATGAGCTCAAGTGCAAATCATTCTTGGGGTCCTCAGCTGTGCAAATGAGATATGAAGACAGATTTTCACTAAGTACTTTTCAGTTTAACATTTCCCTCCCTTGCTTTTTAGGAAACACAGTTAGAGTAAAACTTGATTTGACCTGCTGTTAATATTGGACATTACAAGCACTGTACCTAATCTGAATCTTATATATAACAAGCTTTTTATTTTTTTTTATTTCTGGGAACGTCTGGTCCATGTACCGTTTCTAGAGGCAGAAAAATTTAAATTTCTGAAAAAGCAACATTTATTTGCTCCTCCGTTGTACTGAGTTATAGGGACCAGTATTTCTCTGTGATTAGCTGCGCACTCGGCTCAGGGTTGGTCCAAAACTCTGGGCAGCCTATAACTGCTGAAGAACTTGCACTGTTTGTACCTAGGTCGCTGGTGTGACTTACCACTTGTCCAAAGTTCAAGCGTAGGTTTCAAACTGCTCGCTCACCCCAGTTCCCACCATATTTGAATCAATCCAAGATTGGCTGCATGCTAAAAATCATTCCACAGTGACCATGCCCAATCCATCCAAAGGGTGGCCCGGGAGGACCAAAGCCTGAGCCATATATAGCAGGGGCTTTAGAAAATAGTTCTCCACACTTTTTGCATTTATATGTATGTATATATATATATATACACACACACACACATATATATATATATATATATATATATATATATATATATATATATATATATATATATATAAGATAAATCCAAATGCTCGAAATAGAACTTAATCGGCCCAAGCGGGGTGGTGCGAGAACCGGCTCGAGCAAGCCGGTAATTCATAAATCAAAAAATAAGAAGGTAATACTTGCACACTCAGGATTCAAGGGAATCCTGAGTGTGCGAGTATTACCTTCTTATTTTTTGATTTACACACACACATATATATATATATATATATATATATATATATATATATTAAACAACCTGTAAAACCACTGTAATACTAAGTTCCTTCCCCATCCAAAACTCTAACAACCATAGATAACAAGTCCTAATTCTCAATACTGACTGCAGTGCTCATGACCTCACCCTTGAATTTCAAATGACAACATCTTATTAGTCAAATTGCATAGTACATAACCATTAACACTATGAATAAGGCGACTATAAATCTAATATCAATAATTGTTTTTGTGATTAATAATGTTAATGTTATTTAATTAAGGGTGCTCTCTAAACGGTTGGTAATTGTAGGTATAACTATTGTGAAGTCAGAAGCAAAGCATTTGGTGTGAGTGTCATGGTTGGCATGGCTGTTGTGCGAGTTCTGAACTGCAGAGCTAAATATAAGTGAAGAATTTGTGTGGGTTTTAAGTTTTGATTTATAAAAATAACTTCATTTAACTGCGATTTTTTTCAAAAGAATTTCCAAGGATTTTTGACATATGTTAATGTGCTAATCATAGCTTAACTCGTAGTTTTTTTTGAGTGAATTGCAGGGATGCTTTTTAAGACATGCTACAACCCAACTTCTCTGGAAGTATCCCCTCACCCTCTGTGCACGACCTTTGACCTTGTGATTATTAAGAGTTGTATTCCTCTAAAAAGCCATTGTCATATGATTTCCAATACACAATAAGTGTTTTGTATTAACTTAGGGAGTATTGAGGTAATAAAATGGAATTTGCCCTTTGCACTATAATAATACATTTGGGAATGTGTGTTTATTAGTGCACTTCTTCCAAATAATGTGGGTATTGGGCCACATTTATTTTCACTAGGTAGGAGATATTTATAGATAATATACCGGATGAAGTACCTACTGCCCTGCAGGTTGCAAGTCTCCGAGGAGTTGCTCCATCATAGAAAGGGTCAAGGCCAAATGAGTTTTTGTGTAAGGTCATGGAACTCCGAGGTGACTTGCAACATGCTCTTAAGGCAAGACATACTGATTGTATTCCTTAAAATACATGGTCAGATCCTCACCCTTCCTACAAAGCCCTTAAATCCGGGGTTTGCTCTTTCATAGGAGAGAGAGAGTGTGGTTGCAGACCTGAAGAACAAAAGCAAAATCGGTTGTGTGAAATTAAAACAGACCAAATAACACCAAGTCATTTGTTGGAAAAAGATATCTGAATCCGTTCCCTGTAAATCACATTAAAGAACCCAGTAGTGAAAAATGCTGCAGGTCAGAATGTGTAGCAACAGGCAGAGAGATTCTCCTTCATGTAATGACTCCGAGTGTGAAACAAATAAAGAAGTTGCCTCCTTTCTGCTGATCTTTGCTCATTTTAGGAACAAAAACAGATCTATTTTCTTGTTTAAATTGCAGTTGTAATCATGCACTGTGACCCGCCTTTCACCTTGGCTGCTGGCAGCAGGTCATTTGTGACAATCAAATCTCTGCGGTAAAAAGTTACTACAATTGAGAAGCTAGAGACATCACAACTCGACTGTAATGAGGAAATTACATACAACCCTTTACACAGGCACTGAAGGAGATATACATATGTTAAGGTACGCTTGCCATACATTATAAGGGTGAGTCACCAAGGAGTCCCACAACCATATAGAGAAGACCGAGGCTAGAGGCTAAATTGCTTTATAAGGTTATGGAACTTTGATGGGACTTGCAATATCTTTTTAATGTACGGCAAGGGGTAGATTACTCGTTATAATAGACAGTCACACATCAACCTTGCCATATTCCCCTTAAATCTCTGGTGTCTTACTCTTTCATGCTCAATGCAGGCATAAAGAATAAATTCTGAATCTTTATTAATTATTCAGGATTTTTACCAAAAGATATTAGGATCAGTTTCATGTATGTCAGATTAGAAAAATGCTCTGTTGAAACATGCAGATATTCTATCTTTCCAGTATGCCTTGGAAAAAAGATAAACAATGTTGCCATAAATATATAATTTCTGCTGAAGCTTTCATTTTAGAAAAGCATATCAGAAGAAGGAAAAAGCCAGTTCCCATTTTCCTTGTTTAAACTGGGGTTCCTTGACCTGCCTTTCACCCTGGCTGGGGGCAGCAGGTATTGTGAATTCAGAACTCAGCAGCTAAAACTTAAGAGTTAAGCAGCTAGGTCACTTTTTTATTACAGCGGATTAGGTGCATCACAACTCTCCTGTAATAAGGAAATGTGAGACTATCTTTTAAACAGGAATCACAGGCTAGCATGCATTATTTACATATACTGCTATGAAGCAGTGAAACCGAGGTAGGAGGCACAATATAAAAGGATTACTATGAATATGAAGCCCTCTTTGGCAAAACATAGAAATCTCTCCCTTCCAGAATCACCTGTGTTTCAGAGAACTCCAATATCAACAAGGAAGCACTTAAATAAAAATAAGCATTGGCAATGCAATGAGTCTCGCATTTGCTCGAGTTAGAGCTATTAGTTTTGTAAATTCCTAACTGGACGGTTCTTGCCACTTAAATTAAAAATGAAAAGTAAAACAGTTGACAAAAGGGAGCCGACTCAAAGCACCACGGCCACCATGAGCGCGAAGGAGAGACACAAAGAAAAGGAAGTTCGCTCGAAGTCAAACGTATCAGCAACCGTGCAGTTATCCATGTAACAGGGGCAGTCTGCAAGGCAGTAACAAAACTGCCCCACGGAGGACAAACGTGAAGCATTTACCAAAGATGATAAAGGATTTTTGAAAGGCAAGCCCACGAACGAGTGAAAGTGATGGGCGTGTCATGGGCGTGGTTAAAAGCCCACAATACTTACAACAGTCTAAGCGCTTGCACGCTCAACCTAAAACAGTACACCAGCCATCATAACTGTCATCCTGTGTTGAATGTCTAAGACTTTGGGTTAGCAATTGTGATTCCTCGGGAGAAGATGTGCACTAGTGTCTTTGTTCTGTGACCCTAAACAATCACCATGGGTTTAATGCATGCAGTGTTCTTCTGTGAGTATGTGTGACTTACTCCTGGAACTTTGGAAGAGTAAAGCACAAGTACTGGCAGAAAACTATTTGTGAATTGGATCTTAGATCTCTGTACTTTAGTTTCTTCATCGCCTAGAAGTGGTTAATCTTGAGTCTCATCCAAGAAAATGCATCCATTCTTATCGATGCACATCTGTTTCCACCTCACCATGCGAGTGCCTCCCTCCCTTACTAGGACCCAGCCGATTTGAAGCTTGATCCGTCTATTCACATGAAAAAGACCAGATTGATATGAGGGCCTCTTGAGAGAAAGACACAGACCTCTATTAACTTCATGTGGTCCAGCCTCCTGTTTGCATATCATCGATAAAGGTCACTCAAAATTAATCCAGATGGTCTGGAGGTGCTTTCTAAATGTAAGTGCACAATGAAGAAATTGATAGTTACCTGGAATGTTTCTTACCCAATCAGTGAAACTAGCACCAATTAAAACGAATAAAAATGTATAGCAATATTAAACAAGCTTTTATTCCAAATTCACCATATTTGTGTCAAAAAGATGTACACCTCACAATATTGTAAGATGAATATTTAATAGAAATAGCATTGTGACTTAGTATAACTGCACACATCACAATTAACACAGAAGTAGCTCTTCCTTTTCCCGATACACAATGACAATACTGTGCCCATACTTGGACAAACATCTCAGGAGTACTTCCTTCTGTATGTCAGCATGAAATAAGCATGGGACCTGTTTCCCTACATGAGGGGTACCACAAGACTAGGAGGGAGAGTGAATGCAATAATCAGCATTTGATCCTGTGTACGGAAATTTTTCAAAATACTTTTTGTGCTGAAGAAGCCCACACGAGTAAGTTGTCAGATGTCGAAACAGTCATCACCAACCACCTGCAACGCCTGTAAATGAAGATAGCAGTATGCAGGAGACTTCATAGAAGTATCAAAGTATTCATGGAGCAGAAATCCTGCGAGGGTAGACACTCAACTGTGGTGCACTGTGATTCTATTAATACTATATATAGATTTTTTTCTGCTCCTCCACTAACTGGCACCAAAACTTACACCATTGCAGAAGCTGATAAAGTACTTTTCAAAAGTATGTGTTATCTCAAAACCTCTTTAAGCTAAATTTGCAATTTTACATAAATACCTGTTGCGAGTGTGGTAAGTTTACAGTAAGCAATAGTATGGAAGGGAGCTTGTATATTACTTAAAGAAAGCTGGCTGGGGTACTCATTACAACGACCCTAATATTCCAATAAGTATTTGCCTAATGTAAATATACACGTGTCAGAGGAAAGGCCCTGAAATGAATTGTCTTTTTTCTCTCAGGCAGAACTCAGAGTACACCTCCAGCCTTGCACCTCAAAACCCACAGATATCGTCTGCTGGGTCCCCCAGGGATTATCACCCAGCCCCACCCTCTTCAGCGCCTATATGACCCCTCTGGCCGAGACAGTCCAAAACCACAGACTCAACATAATCTCCTACGCAGATGACACAGCCCATTCTCGTTCTCCTTCTCTTTCTCTCCAAAGACACCACGATGACAAGGCCAAACTTCCACAACTGCATGAATGGCATTGCAAAATGGATGGAGGACAGATGCCTCAAACTCAAAACCGACAAGACGTAGGTACTACTGTTTGGTAATACCACCTCTCCTTGGAACGACTCCTGGTGGCCAGGCGAGTTGGGACCCCCCGTCCCTCCCACGAACCATGCCAGAAACCAAGGTATCATCATAGACAACAAACTAAACATGAAACAGCAATTCAACGCAATCTTCTCCACTTGTTTTCTCACCCTCTGCATGCTCTGCAGGATCTTCAAATAGCTCCCGCGGGAAGCGGGACGCACCGCCACACAAGCCCTTACGACTTGCCAGTTGGACTATGGCAGTGCACTGTACCTGGGGTTCACCACCACACTAACAAGACAAAAAAAATACAAATCATCCAGAACTCAGTCACCAGGCTCATCCTTGATCTCCTGAAAAGAACGCCCATCACCCCCTACCTAAGAAACACCCACTGGCTCCCCGTGCAGAAACGCGCTCCTGACGTTCGCATACAAATCCCTCCACAACCTAGGACCCGCTTGCTCAACCATCACATGGATTTTCACCATTCCCCCTCCCCCCCCCAGACGCCTTCGATCCTTATCACTCATCCTCACGACCGCCCCAAGAATTTGCTGCAGCATGTACTGTGGTCGCTCGTTCATCTAATTAGCAGCCAAGGCCTGGAACAGCCAACCCAACCCCTCCCCCCCCCCCCCCCCCCCCCACACCTAAGGACATCTCCCTCCATCCACAGATTCAGAGGAGAACTCAAAACCTGGCTATTCGACTGAGACAGATGCAGCGAAAATAGCGCCTGGATACCATCACTGGTGATTAGTGTTGTATATAAGTACGATGATTGATCGACACGTGTCTTCAGTTGGATCAAGTGTGCCCTCGGCTGCAACTGGCCTGTAAGTGTCATGGAAATTGCCCAGGCCTGTCCAACCATGAACACTATCCTTAAAGAACACTGATCACTTTATGAAGTGCTGTGGTAAGGGTGACAGACTATCTGCATTACATGCAAGGCTTAGTGGACCATGTCTGCCCTTCCCCGGCAGCTTGACCACTGCTCAATGACCCTTCCAGCAGCAACTACAGCTCGAGGCTCAACCACATTAGGCAATCTGAAGCCAGGTAGGATTTCTCTGCTCCAATCTGGGGAACCCCTGCCACAAGCAAAGAAATGTGCAGAACACTCGAAACCTCTCTCTCTTCAGGCAGCCATAACAGATTAGAAAAATAAGAAGGTCCAAAGACCCCTCGTCACCCGCCCCTCGTTGCAAAACACGTTTTTATGCACTTTATCCTACAAAAACTGCACAGCACTTTAAACATGTTTTAGATTTGCATTGCCCCGTACTCTTGAA
The DNA here is from genome assembly GCF_031143425.1 of Pleurodeles waltl. Taxonomy (NCBI): domain Eukaryota; kingdom Metazoa; phylum Chordata; class Amphibia; order Caudata; family Salamandridae; genus Pleurodeles; species Pleurodeles waltl. The sequence continues at coordinate 1,047,403,828 of NC_090449.1, forward strand.
TTTAGATTGTCTTGGCAACATTACAATGGTGGCTGCCATTGAACGGGGTGGGACAGGGCACGAAGGGACCCGGGGGTGGGGGGCTGTGGGGTGCGGGGGCATTTAGAAAAAAATAGAATTAAATAAAACACTTACCTTCGAGGGGAGATGCATTCGTCTCCCCTCCATCCTGTTTCCGGCTGCACAGGCTCACAGCCAATCGCGACGCTGCTCACAGACCCCTTCCCCTTTGGGAATGGGTTACCACCAATTTGAAATTGGTGGTAACTGCAATTGTTTTGCGTCCGCATTCATGGTCACAAAACAATCATACATACCTCTGTGATTCCGTATTAGGAAGGGACGCCCTTGACAAGCCCCTTTCTAATACCGAATCGATATGTAGTCGCAAATCCAATTTACGATTCGGTAACAAGTTAATGAATTGCAAATTGGATTTGTTACATACCAAAATGCATTTTTGCGATCGCAAAAATGTCTGTTACATCTGCCCCATATGTCTCAGACCATCCAGGGTCCTGTCACATACAGTTCCCTAAGAGTCCACTCCGAAGCGTTCTTTAAATATCTTCAAGATTCACCCACACAAGAGACTTTCTGAAGTTTTTCAGGCAGTAAGAAGGATACATTGTAATATTTAATGATTTATGAGCCGCAGAATTGCCACATTGCTAGAGAAGGGCGGGGCAAACATGTCGCCCAAGACATGCAAACACATTTGCAAATGCGGTCCTTGGTTTGCCCAGTGTGTACACTAAAACCAGTGTACACAACACAGCTCCATCCTTTGAGCATTGGGGTGTGAAGGCTCCAGGTACAAGGCGTGAAGAGGAGGCCACGATTTCCAAAATAGCTACATCTGGCAAGTGTTGATGCCTGATGAATTTATTTATAAAAAATAAAGCACAGGAAAATGTGACTAAAATAATTTCAAAAGAGATCTCTTGCCAAATTAAATATAAAGAGAGGCATGGCATTATTACTTGAAGCAACAGTAGGCAGGCTCAGAAGTGGGAGCTCTCAGCAGTCCTGCAATCTTTTCAGATGATATCATGTGAAATAACTCTTCTTTTTACCAATCTTGCTCATGATGCAAGTTCTGAGAAGAGATGAGCATCTTCAGTGGGTTGCTCTGCGGTGAAGCAAGGGGGCAGATAATCTTTCCATGCTATGACAACACAGGCGGGATATCCACCCACTCCCACTGAAAGAATTAACTTCAATGTTCTAAAGCTTCTTGAAAAAGGATTACAGAATTGTTAGTTTGGAGTTTCTTTTTCTTTGAGAGCACTTTGGTTGAGGGAGACTAGTACTTCTCAAACAAACTTTGCCGGGGTGTCTACAATCACCACCCATCAGTCTTCTCCACTTCCTGACTGTGGCAGGTGGTGAGTTATCAGATGGGGCAGCAGGAACCCTACCACGGGTTGTAACATGCAAGCAAAGCGATCAAGGAGGTCCAACAACACTAATGTAGCACAGAGAAGCCGAATGGGCCTCTAGGCACTGGTCTCATCAGACACTTCCTAATCAAGCAGACTAAACTTCACTTTTATCTTGAAAAGAACTAACAAGGGGTGCAGCCTTATGTCCCAAAGAAGGGAGCCCCAGAAAGCTGGTGGCTGAACTGAATAGGACCACCCAACCCGGGTGATTCAAATTAATCTGTCCCCCCTCCTTACCAAGTAGTGTATAAACTTGACCAGGAGGTGATCCCTGGAAAATTGCTTTTACAGCAGTTTTGAAACAATTCAGCTGGAAAGTTACGGGTTTTAGTGGCAGGTGTACACGGGGATACATGAAATATTCCAATAAGTCCACTCCTCAGGTGTGCTGGGCAGGTGGGAGCAGGGGAGGTCCCTCCAGGGCAAATTTAGAAAAGAATGGCACATAAGTGGCTTTGCAGTCCAACTACTGAATAAACTCGTTAAAAAGCCACAAACCTTACAAGCATTTCACCAAGGCCAGCACTGACTGAATTGTCATAAAAAGTGACCAAAATAGAGAAAAAATGACCTCATGAGGGTCATGAAAAACATGCATTGGTACGCACAGATGGCCAGAATTTTAGGGCTCCATTATTAAGCTGTAAATAAAATGTGGAACTTCACTTATTTTGACAATAAACATAATCTCCTCATTTTCTGGGGTGGTTTCCTTTTTAGGAAATACATTAATTTGTCCCTAAACATCTGCCTGCTATTTGTCATTTACTATGGCACCAGAAACAGGGTCTCCCACTCATTCTCATATGCTCATGTACCACCACAACACTAGGGCCCATCCTGGGAAGCCCACATCAAGTGTCACCCGCCATGGATGGCCACCAGAAACCAGACATCACCATCACATGCCTGGTCTCTTCTTCCTGCGACCAGGTACGTGGGCCCTCTCTCAGGTGTGGTATACAAGGCAGTACGTGATGCTTGCCATATGGACTCTGTAAATGTAGTGGGTTGTATACAACATTAGATTAATCTATTTGCAGGAGTAGTTTACTCTAGTCACAATGTGAGACACAGGTTTCTTTGTTACAACAGGAACCTTTGTTGAGCTCATTATGAGACCTCTACAGGTGTGGGATATACACACAGCTGGGGAGGTATATGTTACATTTTGAAGGTGCATGTCTGACAGATGCAATATGCCCATGAAGTCAATAGATGTCTCTAAATTTCATTCTCATAGGTGTTTTGTCAAATGGACTCTTGCCCTGAAGATGACCCAGTGAAATTAATGTGTGTGTCGAAACGTCGACCCTGCAGTTGGATTAACTAATATGGAATAGTTTCTATTCTTGAATCAGTATTTATACTGGACTGAATACGGACGCTGTGGATGCCCGCGATGTATATATGCATCATATTATAACTGTCTCACCACTGCACTTATGAGCACAGTGCCATCTGCAATTTGATTCATTTAGCACCTTTTGGAAGAACAATAAATTGTGATTAATGTACTTAATCAAGATTGGCATTTCAACTTCATGGGTAATCACCGTTGAGACCCATGGAATTATTTGCTCTTTAGGTTTCGCTGTTCTGGCACTGGGGTTTGGTCCTGCGTACCTTTCTATGATATGAGGTGAGCACCAAGGCAAAGGTTTGTTAGGGGCCACCCACCTGAAGTGGGGGCACAGGCCATTGACTAAGGACCAGCACACATGCAGCACCCTCGCAATAATTTTTACAGGAGCCGGTAAGTGTCTGCGGTGCAATCTGTATAACAGAATATCGTCAACAAGCCTCTGAGGCCACATCTGTAATACCAAAGTGCCCCGCGGAGCATAATGTGGCCACATATGTCAGGACACTTAGGCCCATATTTATACTTTTTTAGTGCTGCATTTATGTCATTTTTTTGGCGCAAAAGCAGAGCAAACTTGCAAAATACACTTGTATTTTGTAAGTTTGCATTGTTTTTGCGTCAAAAAGCGGCGCAAATGCGGCGCTAAAAAAGTATAAATATGGGTCTTAGTATAACATGGCCCCTGGCTGGGTCCCTCTCTGTCTCACAGGAGTGCCCCACAGGTACATACACCCCTAACACGTAAGCAGCTCAGCACTGTCTGCAGACAGTGGTTGGGCAGGATTTGCACAGAGCTGCAGCCTCTAGTGCGGCACGTTTATTTGGGACGGGGCTGGGGAGGTAGAGAACGGCCATCTTTAGTGAAGGGTCCCAACTGCCCTCCACCCTCGAGTCAAACCAGAGAGTTGTACATTTACAACAACAAAGTGGTCCTGCACAAGGGGTACAACTACAACTGATGGACCGACGTCAGAGGTACGAAGCGCTATATAAATTCTAGAATTTAAAAAAAATATGTTCATAGAGCAGGAACTTCCAATTAACAAGCATTGGCAAACCCAATACGTCTCGCCTGTGAGAGGTAGTGGTTTTGATAATGTGTTTTAGCCATGCTGTACAGTATCACAGTTGTTGTGCAGCACGGCTTAAGGTATAATTAAAAATAGATACAGTTTTACGGCCAAAAAAGACCATTGTTTTCTTTACTAATCCGAGCTGGATCTCTAAATAAAAAGAGAGCTAAAGTGTGGGTTTAAAACATTGCCTGACAGTGCTTTTTTTTTTTTTTAAAGTAAAAAAAAATTAAATCGTTGAGTGGTTGGTGGAAAGGGATGGGGAGGGGCTGGGGGATAAGTAACAAGATGGGTGGGTGGGAAGAAGCAACATGGCAGCCCGTGGGTGAAAAGCATCAAGAGGAGGACAACAGAGGCAACACAGAGGAACGTGGAGCGCGGGGAGGCAGAAGCACAGGGATCAGAGAGAGCAACGCGGTGCAAGGGGGGGCGCTTGGGCAAAAAGAGCTGGAGGGGTTATATACATGAGGAGGGAGAAAGCTGGAAAAAGCATGCACTCTCATCGAGTGAGCAAACAAAAAGTAGTTCCCGAAAACCAGAGGAAGCACTGAAGCCAGCCAATCAAAGATATGGGTAAAGAGACAATGCTCCAAGGGGGGTGGAGGTGGAAGGGGGAACCACCCACAAGATTGACAAAAAGGCCTTCAAATAAGAAGCAGCAAAATGAGACAGACAGTAAGGTCAACCAATGGTAAACAGTGGGAGGGCTCCAAGCCCCTGTATGTTTTTGGTAGTCCCACAATATGTCGTTTGCAACCAGACAGCTTGCGCAGTCTGCTAGGTTCAACCTAAAGAGCAAAAGCAAGTCTGTCATCTCAGAAGTCAGTTTAAGGTCGTCACCAACTCTGCCAAGTTGAAAACAGCACTACGTCCCCAATGAATAACAAAGACCTGATCAGTTAAAAATCATACGTAAGCGTAACTCGTGCACAGGCCTCGTCTCACGCCTCGAGCACAGCGGGAGCAGGGAGGCCTACGGACCGCTGGCGGGGCAGGAACAATAAGAATGAGGCTGTTGCCCAGTGATATAACCAGTGATTAATTTGTGCCGGTGCTTGCCGGTAGGGGACACCGGCACTCATTTTGGGGGACTGACACTTATTTGTCCACATCAGACATTTCCTGAGATCAACAGAGGGAAAAACAAACAAAACGAAAAGATGGAGGATGAGAAATACAGAAAATCCGTCACCAAGGGAGAAAACAGAAACTTGTAAGAGTGAGTTAACGAGGCAAAGAGTGGCCCGGTGAATTAAGGACTGCGCACTTATGCTATACACGTCCAACACGTATAGCCCAGCTGTGGGTGTCTGAGCAGCACTTTGGGCACCGGCACACATCATTTTACTGATAAAGCACAGGGCATAACTCACACTACAAGCAACCCTTGCGCTAAACTCTAAAGTGCTGTGGTACACTTTTTAATGCTACACTTATAAGTAAGTTACATACGTGTATCAAGTGCTGTATTAAAACAAACTGCGCTTTACGATTAACGAAGCAGTTGTGCAGTTTTCCGTCACTGAAAGCAAGTGACACTGCATGTTCGTGGCTCCTACAGCCAGAGCTCCCATCTCCGCAGTCACTGTTAATGAAGGAGGACATGGGAGTGGTAACAAAACCCGTAGAGATGTACTTACAACCTTACACTTCCTTACTAGACGCTAGATTAAACACAAGCACTATCAAAGGCACGCTGGATTCGTTGGTTTGTATCTATTTTTTTCTAGCCTTGAAGAAGTCAACTGTTGGGGGACGAAACGCGTGTCGGCTGTTTTGTTCTCTCTTTTCATCCAATAGACTGCTTGTTAAGCAGGGATATGTGTTGTAAGTAATTTTGAAATAAGAGATATCTTATCCAGAGAGAGTATTGTGTGTGCTGCCCTTTTAACATTTTCTAGTCACCTCCAGGGGAGGGGTGCCCCACCCTCTATTCCCGAGGCCACCCTGCTGTCTCACACCTTCACTCGGGACCTTTAACCTTTCTCCTCTGCAGGTCCTCGCAACAGTCGATGTCCCAAAAGGCCCAGAGCGCATCTCAAAGGACTTGAACCCACATCACCTACGCTGAAGCGGTTGTGGCGTTTCTTGGGAAGTTGTGCGCAAAACGTGGAAGAACAGAGTTCGAATCCCAGCGTCGCCATCCGTGTGATTCCAGGCAGATCGGTACTGGCTGCTGTATGCCACATCTGTAAAGCTCTTATAAACGCCCTCAAGTGCTGCCAGCCAATCCGAAGTTCGGTAGGGTAGAGTATATACGCAAAGGCGCAATTCAGTGCCATTATCACCACCTCCATTTTTGCTGGAAGCTGTGGGCTGAAGGAGTTTAATTGTGCTTAAAAAAAATAAAAAATAAAAAAAAGACAACGGGACTTTTTTTTTTTCTTCTTTTTTTCTTTTTATTGGAGAAGCAGTACCCTACACTTTCCAGAACTTCTTCGTATTATAAACATTTTTCTTTAAGGGAGAAAAAAAGCTTTTATCTCCAGTCTGTTCAACTACTGAGGTTAAATGTATTTAAAGAGAGACGTCTGTTCTTTAAAGCAACAAGGCTACCGCTTTCGTTTGCTGTCAGGTAGAGCACAATAATTACAGTAATTGCTGCTAGCGGCTCGCAGCTCCAACCCAGTGGGAGTCGCTGAGCGAGCCTTCTTTTATCGACCCCGGAAGGTTGATAGGCTGAGTGAACAGGCTGTCGTTTACAGGCAGGTATACAAAGTACAGTGATGACGCTGCCTCCTTCGCCTGTGACCTCCATCAAGACCGACCCATCCCTGCTCCGATCCAGGACAGCGCTGAAGACCGGTTTTAAAAACACACTCCATCATGATATAGGCCGGTTAGCTCTCAAAGCACTTGTGGGTAGAATTCATCATCTTGCAGCGTCTGCAGCATATGGTTAGGTTGGCGCTATATAAATAGCGCATGCATGCACACAAATGTAGGCAGCCAAAAGCTTGCTGCAACATGGAATTAACTAACGTTTTTTCCCCAGTGTCTCAGTATCCTAATATTGCTAAAAGGGGTTCGTCTGGGTAGAAATAAACTCTTATTATTAAAGCAAACCACGACCACTGGGGTACGTTTTAAGCCCTAAGTGTGTGCTTGTTCACAACAAACACTCTTAAAATATACTGCCTACTGGTATGGATGACGTGTGACTCCTACACCTTGTAATCCTATTTTAAGTAACATTTCAAGACTCATTTATGCATGTATGATTTAGTGTCTCTGTATAATGTGTGTGTTATTTAAAGTGCTCTGACACCCTACACTGGTACGAGTAGCGCTATAAAACAAATGAAATGCATGCGAGAGAGGAGCTATGGAGAGTTGGGGGCAGTGAGGGAATCCTAGGAGAAGGACGTCATTGGACATACCGCATCTGTGTGCATATTTGCGTGTGCATTTGCACATGTGCACATAACAGTAAGGTACTGCCTCTGGAAGACGTGTTTATGGTTTAAAATCATGGTTACACTATGGCTTTAAAGTATGTTGAGCTTACAAGGGCAATAGGTTAGCGATATTCTGTTTCAGGTGCTTTGCAACAGTTTCAAGGTCTTGGTAGTGTTTCTCGCTACTGAAATGTGTGTAATTTCTGATATTTATCTGTTCCCATAGACTTCATTGCCTGGTTTTGCTCGCAAGAATGTGCTATCCAAGTGTCACGCGGTTGACGTGAAATGTCACTCATAAATACACTGAGTCTATGAAATGTCACCCATAAACAATCTGACACGGTTTGAGCCACACACGCGTGACTCCAAAACACTTTCCACCCACACACTGGCATCTAATGTGTCAGAGTCCTGTGCCCCACTGCTTTCTGCTTCAACACAGACAAAAGAACAGAAACAAAAAACGGAAGGCCACAGCCCTGTTCCTCACACAAAAGAGGACACGACCCCACAGTCCGCATGGCAGGCAGACACCACCCCCCACAGGCATCTGCAAGTGCTGCCCCGAGGGTGCACTCAAGGAAAGAAATAGGAATACTGCCCATCAGCGCCTAGTGAGAGATATGACGCTGTAAATAAAGGCAAACACACAACCCTTTAGCAATGCTGCAGGCACATAAACGGCGACACTGACCTTTGCTAAAAAGGCCAGTAGTCACTGGCACAATATCACCCTCTCTCGTACGATGGTTACACACACACACACACGTACCCCCCCCCCCATTATGGGGCAATGTTAACATGTAACAAAAAACAACTGTGGAGGGGGGGCACGCGCCAGTTCAGCACGGAGATAGGCATCTTACATTCCGTCGACCGTGAACCCAGGTACAGGCATCTTAGCTCGGAGACAAACATTACATGTATATTTCACATTGTGGGGGCGAACAGTCACAAGCCCATTCCCTCAACTGCGAGGCAAGTGCTACTGACATATCTTTTAATTTAGTGCACATATTACAGTTTCTGTCACTCTCGTGCAATAGTTACAAACACATTCCTCAACTGTGAGAAAAGGATTACAAGCATTTCTTCTAGTATGGGGCACAGTTCACAGGCATAGATAGGCCTGCTACTCTCCGGAAATGATTAAACACATTCCCTCATCGAGGGATGAAAAGGTGCATCTGCCTACTACCATGATGAGAAAATTACAGAGAGTACTTCTAATGGCAGCACTAATTACAGACATAACGAGGCCCGTATTACAGGCATGTACCTTGTTTGTTACTGCACAGCTCACAGGCGTACCCCCTACTAGTCTTTGGCTATGGTCGGGGTCACATTCCCTCACGATGAGGCAGAGAGGTTTATTTCTTTTACTAGGATGTTACAGGCAGAGCGCTTCTATTTCTTGCCAATAGTTACAGGCTGTAGGAAGTTGGCTCTGTATGTGCTATTTCAAAGTAAGGAATAGCATGCACAGAGTCCAAGGGTTCCCCTTAGAGGTAAAATAGTGGTAAAAATAGATAATACTAATGCTCTATTTTGTGGTAGTGTGGTCGAGCAGTAGGCTTATCCAAGGAGTAGTGTTAAGCATTTGTTGTACATACACAGACAATAAATGAGGTACACACACTCAGAGACAAATCCAGCCAATAGGTTTTGTTATAGAAAAATATATTTTCTTAGTTTATTTTAAGAACCACAGGTTCAAATTTAACATGTAATATCTTGTTTGAAAGGTATTGCAGGTAAGTACATTAGGAACTTTGAATCATTTCAATTGCATGTATACTTTTCAAGTTATTGACAAATAGCTATTTCAAAAGTGGACACAGTGCAATTTTCACAGTTCCTGGGGGAGGTAAGTTTTTGTTAGTTTTACCAGGTAAGTAAGACACTTACGGGGTTCAGTTCTTGGTCCAAGGTAGCCCACCGTTGGGGGTTCAGAGCAACCCCAAAGTCACCACACCAGCAGCTCAGGGCCGGTCAGGTGCAGAGTTCAAAGTGGTGCCCAAAACGCATAGGCTGCAATGGAGAGAAGGGGGTGCCCCGGTTCCGGTCTCCTTGCAGGTAAGTACCCGCGTCTTCGGAGGGCAGACCAGGGGGGTTTTGTAGGGCACCGGGGGGGACACAAGCCCACACAGAAATTTCACCCTCAGCAGCGTGGGGGCGGCCGGGTGCAGTGTAGAAATAAGCGTCAGGTTTGCAATGTTAGTCTATGAGAGATCAACGGATCTCTTCAGCGCTGCAGGCAGGCAAGGGGGGGCTTCCTCGGGGAAACCTCCACTTGGGCAAGGGAGAGGGACTCCTGGGGGTCACGTCTCCAGTGAAAGTCCGGTCCTTCAGGTCCTGGGGGCTGCGGGTGCAGGGTCTTTTCCAGGCGTCGGGACTTAGGTTTCAGAGAGTCGCGGTCAGGGGAAGCCTCGGGATTCCCTCTGCAGGCGGCGCTGTGGGGGTTCAGGGGGGACAGGTTTTGGTACTCACAGTCGTAGAGTAGTCCGGGGGTCCTCCCTGAGGTGTTGGTTCTCCACCAGCCGAGTCGGGGTCGCCGGGTGCAGTGTTGCAAGTCTCACGCTTCTTGCGGGGAGATTGCAGGGTTCTTTAAAGCTGCTTCTCGAAACAAAGTTGCAGTCTTTTTGGAGCAGGTCCGCTGTCCTCGGGAGTTTCTTGTCGTCGTCGAAGCAGGGCAGTCCTCAGAGGATTCAGAGGTCGCTGGTCCCTTTGGAAGGCGTCGCTGGAGCAGAGTTCTTTGGAAGGCAGGAGACAGGCCGGTGAGTTTCTGGAGCCAAGGCAGTTGTTGTCTTCTGGTCTTCCTCTGCAGGGGTTTTCAGCTGGGCAGTCCTCCTTCTTGTTGTTGCAGGAATCTAATTTTCTAGGGTTCAGGGTAGCCCTTAAATACTAAATTTAAGGGCGTGTTTAGGTCTGGGGGGTTAGTAGCCAATGGCTACTAGCCCTGAGGGTGGGTACACCCTCTTTGTGCCTCCTCCCAAGGGGAGGGGGTCACAATCCTAACCCTATTGGGGGAATCCTCCATCTGCAAGATGGAGGATCTCTAAAAGTTAGAGTCACCTCAGCTCAGGACACCTTAGGGGCTGTCCTGACTGGCCAGTGACTCCTCGTTTTTCTCATTATTTTCTCCGGCCTTGCCGCCAAAAGTGGGGCCTGGCCGGAGGGGGCGGGCAACTCCACTAGCTGGAGTGTCCTGCTGGGTTGGCACAAAGGGGTGAGCCTTTGAGGCTCACCGCCAGGTGTGACAATTCCTGCCTGGGGGAGGTGTTAGCATCTCCACCCAGTGCAGGCTTTGTTACTGGCCTCAGAGTGACAAAGGCACTCTCCCCATGGGGCCAGCAACATGTCTCGGTTTGTGGCAGGCTGCTAAAACTAGTCAGCCTACACGGATAGTCGGTTAAGTTTCAGGGGGCACCTCTAAGGTGCCCTCTGGGGTGTATTTGACAATAAAATGTACACTGGCATCAGTGTGCATTTATTGTGCTGAGAAGTTTGATACCAAACTTCCCAGTTTTCAGTGTAGCCATTATGGTGCTGTGGAGTTCGGGTTTGACAGACTCCCAGACCATATACTCTTATGGCTACCCTGCACTTACAATGTCTAAGGTTTTGTTTAGACACTGTAGGGGTACCATGCTCATGCACTGGTACCCTCACCTATGGTATAGTGCACCCTGCCTTAGGGCTGTAAGGCCTGCTAGAGGGGTGTCTTACCTATACTGCATAGGCAGTGAGAGGCTGGCATGGCACCCTGAGGGGAGTGCCATGTCGACTTACTCGTTTTGTCCTCACTAGCACACACAAGCTGGCAAGCAGTGTGTCTGTGCTGAGTGAGGGGTCCCTAGGGTGGCATAATACATGCTGCAGCCCTTAGAGACCTTCCTTGGCATCAGGGCCCTTGGTACCAGAGGTACCAGTTACAAGGGACTTACCTGGATGCCAGGGTGTGCCAATTGTGGGATCAATGGTACATTTTAGGTGAAGGAACACTGGTGCTGGGGCCTGGTTAGCAGGGTCCCAGCACACTTCTCAGTCAAGTCAGCATCAGTATCAGGCAAAAAGTGGGGGGTAACTGCAACAGGGAGCCATTTCTTTACACAGGCCTACTGCTGCAACTGACATACTCCTGCAACTGAGGGTGTTTATGTCTGCAAATTCCTTCAACTTTCGGAGGACGCCCACCTGTACATCTCTCCTGCTGTAGGGCGACGGGCACAACAGCATTTCCTACCCTGATACTAACATTACAGGCAGTGCTTAATTTGTGCTTGTTGTGTCCGGTGGGGTGCACCGGCACTTATTTCTGAGGGCCGGCGCTTAGTTTTCTGTCTCAAGCATTTATTGCCAGCAAAAGACACGTGGGAAAGACGGAGGAAGAGAAAAACGAAAAAGCGTGGGAAAGGGGAAAAGCAGGAAGCTGACAGAGTGAGCTGAAGGGGCTGGGAGTGGCTGTAAATGGACTGAAGAGGTCCGATGTGGCTTCAGGATTACGCGGTCTCAGTATTATGTGCTCGCACATTTAATTGCAGCAGCCGCGTGTTTAAGAGGAGGGCTTTGAGCACCGGCACTTTTTATTTACAAATTAAAGACGGATTACAGGTGCATGAGATCATAATTGATCAATGATTATTGGCATCCATCATCCTGCTTAAGCAAGCAGTTATTAAATTCACATTCAATGGGTTGTGAATCAACTAATGAACAGGCGCTTGTTGATGGCCTCCCAGAAGCGCTGGTCAGCAGGAGGTACAGGGCAGCCCCCACCGCTCTGGCCCCCACCTCCTCACAGTGACCCACTCAGGCATGAATGTTGAGAATAGGTGCATCATTGTGCAAGACACCGGACTCTGCCGTCAGCCCCTCCCTCAGATGCACCCCTGAGGGGCCACTGGCTCTTGAGACGTCCCATGGTGGTGCAATGCGCGTGCATGTGTAGATGTGACCTCAGTGCAGTCACCGGGTGCAGCGCCACCTGCTGGCGGGCTCCATGATGGCGACCGGAAACAGGATGTCTGCTCAGAGGAGGCACCAACAGGCCCAATGGGCTCACCCGGTGCTTGGCAGCAAACAAGGGCTGTGGAGGAGGGGGGTGGGAGAAAGAGTGCCACACTCACCATTTACGTAAGAGAGCCCCCGTGCTTTACTGGGAAATACAGACGTGCAGGTACTCTCTACTACCTGCTTGCTCCTGGGACGTTCCAGTACTCTCCCATGAAATGTACTGCAGCAGTGCTGAGAAGTGCAGGTACTCTCCCACTGAACATGTTAAGGCACTGCTGAGAAGTGCAGGTACTCTCCCATTAAACAGGTTGAAACACTGCTGAGAAGTGCAGGTACTCTCCCATTAAACATGTTACAACACTGCTGAGAAGTGCAGGTACTCTCCCATTAAACATGTTACAGCACTGCTGAGAAGTGCAGGTACTCTCCCACTGAACATGTTACAGCACTGCTAAGAAGTGCAGGTACTCTCCCATTAAACATACTGCAGCACTGCTGAGAAGTACAGGTACTCTCCCCATTAAACATGTTACAGCACTGCGGGGAAGTGCAGGTACTCTCCCATTAAACATGTTGCAGCACTGCTGAGAAGTGGAGGTACTCTCCCATTAAACATGTTACAGCACTGCTGAGAAGTACAGGTACTCTCCCCATTAAACATGTTACAGCACTGCGAAGAAGTGCAGGTATTCTCCCATTAAACATGCTGCAGCACTGCTGAGAAGTGCAGGTACTCTCCCACTGAACATGTTACAGCACTGCTGAGAAGGGCAGGTGGTCACCCTTTCAAAATTACGAAACGCAGGTACTGAGTACCGGGGAGCGCCTGCCTAATTAAAGCGCTGTTCCTGGTGTACTTTGCCCGGAGCAGCAGAGGTAATTTAGGGATGCCGTCTTTCGGTGGTTTCTTGGAGGCGAATCAGCAGTGGGGGTGTCGGACCTGAACTCAGACTTACTACAGGAAAAGGAGGGGTGTGCGTGATCAGAGTGGGGCAGGCCCCCTCCAGGAAAGAGGTCTGTCCCGGGAGGTTGGGGGAGAATGAGTCCCGATTCTTCACCTCCAAGCATCAGAGAGGAGCCTTCTCTTGACTGCTCGCCGGCACCTCTGCAGCGCGCGCTGCTGTGATTGGTGCAGAGGGAGCAGGTGCACGCTGTACCCCCCTCTGCCCTTCACCCCACCTCTATGTGTGGGGGTGTACAGAGTAGGCAGATCTCCTGGCATGTATCGCGTACAGACCCCATACGTCAGACAGTTGGCTGCCGTTGGTACCATCATCACGTGGCACAAGGACATCACATGCGCATCTCCATCGTAAGACAAAGGGCGGGCCTACCTACTTAAAAGATGCATAAATTATTACTTCACTCCTGTAGAAGTTAAAAAAATATATATATATATATATCTCCTCTGCCTCCTCGGACTCACACCAAACCTCATTTAACTACTATGATCTCCCAAACAACCCTTTCTAAATGCTTCCCTCCTGTGTCCATACTTTGATTCATCCCAAACCTCACCTTACTAGTATGATCTCCGAACTAACACTTCCTAGACTCTTCCCTCTTCTATCCAGACATTATCCTATTCAATCCGACTGACTGACACCGCTCAGATGAACTCATATTTCCCTATACTAATCCAACACTGATCCTTTTTGGGTTCTGAGTAGCCTGCTACTCACCAAAAAGCAATTCAATGCCTCGTCGGGGGTAGCAAGCGCTATACAAATACAACAAGCAAAGTTTCATGCCCTCTGCTTTACTCTCTGACACTTAAGCCGCACACCTACTCCTCAGTGAACAGGGCACAGCGGAAATGGACCCGAAGACCATCTTTGTAGCCGGTCATCAAAAGCCCGAGCAGACTCTGGAACCCTCTGTGATGGAGACTTCCGGTCCAGGTGGGAAGGCTCTTGAACTAATGACGGCACTTCTATGCCAGTGGAATACAAGTTTCACCAACAGAACACTCAAGCCCCTTTCACATGGTCAAGGTATGACTGGTGTGGTAACACCACCCTCCGAGTTACTTACAGCAGGTTCACTAGTGATTGCAGGTTTAAAGGTCGCCCCAATACACCCACAGCGCAATGGGGAGAAAGTCTGCACAGATCAGTTCACCCCCAGATTTACGCACAATATTCCTGAATTTCAGAATTTCGGGTGCAGACAATTCCACCAGGCTGGCCCTGGTGACCAGTCCTGGTGTCACCCTAACATTCGGCCTGGCAGCAGCAACAACACAAGGCTTGTAAATCTGGGTGCGAGCTGCTGCTTGAACCAAGATGGGTACGATGCTAGAATGTCCAATGTGGTCCTTTCCTTCCTAAGAGTGGGACCCGGGGCCTCCCATCCACGCCTGCATCTTTCCTGATGGACGTATTTATTAACATTTCTGACACGTTGCCGTCTATAAATCAGCACCTACTGGTATCTGACGTCATGTGATAACACTTTACAGCTCACTCCTCTAATTCTGGCCGGGATGGTCTCCCACTGCGGTTTAGCTTCTTAGAGTCTACCGGTGGAAACTTGCTTTTCCTGCAGAATAATAGAAATAAATACATCCAGGATCCGCAAAATCACCCGTGACGCTCTCAAGGCGCTTAATTGTAGGCACGTGAAGATTAAGTAATTTGTTCAGAATCACAGGACTTTGAGCGACGCCGAGACTCGACCCAGGTCCCCGCAGCCCCGACGCAGTTATGCCACCTCACACGTGCACTGGGGGCGAAGGAAGAACGAGCCGGTGTCCGGAACGTCTTTAGGAGCAGGGCAGTATCGGGGAAAGGGCCTTTCAGTCACATCCTCTCCCAGGACACCTCAGGCAGCCCCTGGGTTCCTGGCTTGACTCGGGTCTATTCCCAGCCAGTGCTGGCTCGGCCGCTCTTCGGTGAATGTTTGCTGGACTCTGGGTGATTGTTTTTCTGGACTGGACGCTGTGGGGCCAAGGAGATACCTTGTAAGGTGTTAGTTTCACAGAAGTCATTGGTAACATCCCGCTGGCCTCCCATCATGCACTGCTTCTAGGAGCCCTGTCCCAACTCGTGGGCCAATGCTGGCTACTGCTGGCCATCTCCTATGTAGAGGTTCAGTGGCATCCTGCAACATCCCAGCTGCCACGGAATTCTGCAGATTGGACAAGGGTCCGGCTACCTTGTCTCACAGCGCCTGGTACTGACAAGTATGTGTGTTTCTTTACCTGAAGCAGAATGAAAAGATGTGGTGACAGGTGGAGGCCGGATGCTCAGTGTGGCTGAAACAGCCTAAGAGTTGAAAAGTCGGATGAAAACTACTTACATGCTAATATAATGATCTATATTCTGGTTTTCTTGTGGTCAGGCAGCCTTATAAATTATGTCAGAGTTGTACTCCTAGCACGTTTCACTCTTGTCACTGGTATGTATTATTCTGTTTTAGGCTTTGGACTTGAATGTAGTTGAGCGCACTGAAGTCGGATCACAGGCATGTGTGCGCCTTATGAATGAATAAATAAATGACGTGCTGAGCGAGATCGCCCCGGTCCTGCTCTTGGCCTCCTCTCTGTTTAGTTTCTGCCCTCTCAGTTCCTGCTGACAGCACTGGAGGTGTGGGCTTCAGTGGCAGAGACGTCCAGTCTGAACAACCAGTTCCTCGACATAACAGAACTTTTCAAGAAGAGCGGGTGTGGCGGGTTCATCAGGGGCAAAAGTTTAAAAAAAATAAAAAAATAAAAAAACACATTCCAGCCTCAGTAAAAGATATCATGGTTCCGCAATCCATTCCAAAAAAGCTCTCAAGCTGTGGCTTTTCTGTCAGGCCCTGGGACAGAGATGCCTGCACCTACTAAAGGGTTTCACTTGCTGCCGAAAACACCCTGAACCACTCAACCTCACAGGGAATAACTTGTCACCTAGACTAGCGGCGCTTAACCTTTTGACTTCTGTGGGCCCCCACTTTATCATTACTAGAATCCTGTGACCCCTAATGAATCACTCTTGGAATCAGCCCCCCCACACCCACAAAACCCCTGCCCCACCTGCCTGGCCGAAACCTTGGCAATGATTTCAACTGCAAAAAATGCACAAAAAATACAGAAACAAGCATTTATCTTTTACCTACACAAATGATAACACATTTTATTTAATTTCTAAATAAAAATAAAATATTTAATAGGCAGGTTGGTGGTTTTCTAAATTCAACTGAAGCCACACATGGTCCACGCTATATTCTGTTTGATGCACGTGCACCGCTCCCACTAATTATTCTGAAGATACAAATGTAATTTGTAGCCTCCTGGTATGTTGTGTTAGCTCACGAGTCGGGTGAAATGTAGAGGGCTCGCGGGTCGGGTGGAATGTAGAGGGCTGGATGGGGGCTCGAGGGCTGGGATGCGGGAGGTGCGGCGAGGAGAAGGAAGGCGGTTGGAGTGGTGCCGGGGACGAATACTGGAGGTGGTTCCTGTGACTTTGGAAATAAACGTGGAAAACACACCCACCTGTTTGACCTCATTTATGTCGGATACAACATAATTTTGGCGACGAGGGTTTTGTGGAACCATCTCCGAATCTACGCTCAGTTCATATTTTGAAAGACGGACGCTGCACTACCAACGGATCTCCGGGGTGAGTGAGATCTTTGTCTTCGCTGGAAAGAGTCAGGAAGAGTTTCTGGTGCTCTAAAGTTGAAATAAACGCGCAATAAGTCGCGTGTATGACATTAAAGATTGGTTTAAATTTGGTCCCCGGCCGCAAGCGCATTCTTACTTCGCTTGTTTACACGCGCTCTCTGACAACGCGTATTTGAGTAACAGAGCACTCCAGGACGTTTCATTTACAGGATGCTTTGTTAGTTTTATTTAAAAAAAAAAAAAAAAAGGGAATATAAGGCGAACTTGCTTTAGAAAACGGACCGTTTGTTTGTACATTGCCAAAGAGGAGGTTGTTTACTTGTTTTTGTCAGAACCACAGCATAAGTACACTCTTCAGAGTTACATCAGATGTTTCTGTGTATGTGGTTTACATTAATATTTCATTTCTACCACCAGATTGTCTAATTATACGCTGTAATTATGCAATCTGTCTCGGCTCCTCCTCCTTTTCTTGAAACACCTGGGGAACCACCAGTGGCCTGGTCTCAATGGTTTGATGCTTTTGAGACTTATTTGGGAGCCATTGGGGCATCACGATATAGACCAGAAAGTAAAAAGTTTTTGTTGTTACATTCACTGGGATTTGAAGGCCGTGAGACGTTGAAACATCTTCCTGAAATTGAAATGACTGATAATGAAGAGTTGGATGAATATCAGGAAACAGTGAAGAAGCTGATTGTGAGATTTGATAAACAACCCAGTCTTGTTGTTTTGCGCCACAAATTTTTCAAGAGGATCCAGCTACAAAATGAATCGGTAGACGATTTTGTTAGTGCACTTCGTAAATTGTGCGCACAGTGCCAATTTGGTGCTTTTCGTGACCAATTAGTTAGGGATCAACTCATTGGAAATTGCTATGATAGACATATTCAACAAAGACTACTTACGATGGGTGATCCTTCACTTGAGGAGGTTATCAAGCAAGCTAAAAGCATTGAACTTGCTAAAATTTCTCTTAAAGAACTTTCGTATCAACGCAAGGAAGATGAGAAAGTTTGTGTCAGTGTTGTCTCTTCACGGAAAGAATTCAAGACAAACAATAATCAGTTTTTCAAACGCACTAATATTTGTTTTAGATGTGGGAATGTTCCACATTTGAAAGACTCGAAAGGGTGTCCTGCGAAGAATGTAATTTGTCACAAGTGTGGCCGTACGGGCCACTTTGCTAGAGTGTGTCAGAGTGTCAAGAGTGACAAGAATGTTAATATCAGCAGTGTGTCTGATATCTGTGAAGGGTCCAATCAATGTTTGGAAAGTGAATTCCGTGACATGATTGTGGTTGTCACAGATGAGCAACTGCCAGTGAATGAATTTGAGAAGTGTGTCGACCCGTATGTAGATATTTGTGTGGGGAGTAAAACACTTCATTTACTTGTAGATTCTGGGGCACGCATTACGATGATAACTTTAGACTTGTTCAAGAGTACGTGGGGTCATAGAAAATTGTTTCCACCTGATAGAGCTCCTGTTTCCTATGAAGGAAGGAGGATTGAATTGGAGGGTTTCATTGAGGATGTGTTGGAATTCAAGGGGCGCAATATCCGTGGTAAGGTGTATGTAGCTGTCAAAGGTCTTAATATTTTAGGCTGGTTCCACCAAGGTCTATTTGGGATGGTATTGAGACCAGGTACCACTGAACAGGTAATGGTGGTTAGAGACTGTGATGACATGAACTTGTCTACTCTTCATTCAATGTTCCCTAGGGTTTTTGGGAAAAATTTAGGATGTATCAAAGGTTTTAGGCATTGTATCAAAGTTAAAGATAATGCTATCCCGATAAAACACAAGTTAAGAGCAATTCCATTTAGTTTGAGGGAAGACCTTAAATCAGAATTGGAGAAGTTGCAATCTTCAGGGGTGATTGAACCAGTTGAATCTAGTTTATGGTTGTCTCCCATTGTGGTTGCTCGCAAACGCAATGGTGAGATCCGTTTATGTATTGACTTAAGAAGTCTCAATAAAGAGATTTGGGTAGATTCTTTTCCTTTACCCAGAATTTGTGATCTACTTGAAAAACTTAGTGGCGCAGTCTGGTTTTCAAAAATTGACTTAGCTTCAGCTTATCACCAGGTTGTTCTTGACGAAAACTCTAGGCATTTAACAGCATTTAACACCCCGTTTGGTACTTTTCAGTTTCGTAGAATGCCTTTCGGCCTTGCTTCAGCTGCTTCAGTCTTCCAACGCATCATGTCATTTCTGTTGAAAGATGTCGTAGGGGTAGTGGTCTTTCAGGATGATGTGTTGATTTTTGCCAAACAGTTAATGGCTCACAATACAGTGCTCAAGATGGTATTACAGATTTTTGAAGATTGTGGGGTTGTGGTTAAGGAGGAGAAATGTGAATTTTGGAGGAAAGAGATTGAATTTTTGGGACATGTTGTTTCGTCGGAGGGTGTTAAACCGAGACCAGGGTTAGTGGATGCTGTTCGTCGATGTCTTCCCCCTAAGAACAAAGATGAATTACGATCATTTGTAGGTTTATGTGAATTTTATGCTAGGTTTATTCCGAACTATGCCTCCAAGATGAAGTGTTTGTCAAATATGTTGAAAAAAAGTGTTGAATTTAAGTGGGACAAGGATTGTCAGGATACATTTGAGTTGGTAAAAGCTGAAATGACTGATGCTAAAGCTTTACACTCATATGATCCTGCGTTAACGTGTAAAATTATGGTTGATGCCAGCAAATATGGTTTAGGGGCAGTTCTGGTCCAGGACACGGAACATGGTGAAGTCACCATCAGCTATGCGTCTAGAGTGTTGAGGGAGGCTGAAGTAAATTATTCAGTAATAGAAAAAGAATTGTTGGCTTGTGTCTGGGCAAGTGAGAAGTTTAGGAGCTACATTTGGGGCAGGAGGTTTGTTATAGTGACAGATCATAAACCTTTATTATACATTCTCGGTGGGGAAAAAACCAATTACACTACCCCACGCAATGCACGCCTTACCACTAAGTTGTTGCAGTACAATATGGAGGTTAAATGTTTACCGGGGAAGCTCAATGTAAGAGCAGATTTTCTTTCTAGGTTACCTGTGGGAGAAGTGGAGAGTGTTGATGCTGAGGACGATAGAGAGGATTGTTTTATTGCTTCTGTGGATCTACCGATGTCCAGAGCCTATACTAAACATGATTGGGAGGTGGCTTTTGCAAAGGATCCTATTTTAAACCAAGTCCAAGAGTTTGTAGTCAATGGGTGGCCAAGTGAAAAGAATGTTTCTTTACCGGTACAACCATTTTGTAAAGTTGCAAATGAGATCTCTATAGAAGATCATATATTGTTGAGGGGCGAAAGGTGCATTCCCCCACACGATTTACGTTCAGGTTTGATTAGTATAGCGCATGAAGGACATTTTGGAGTGACTATGACTAAAAGGAGGTTAAGGGAGAATTATTGGTGGCCATCTATGGACAAAGAGGTCGATTTGCTTGTCAAGGGGTGTCTTGTTTGCAATTCGGCTGAAAAGGGGTTAAAAGTATCTACTCCGCCGTTACATCCTATTGAAATTCCTCAAAGACCATGGTCTAAGCTGGGGATTGACATGATTGGCCCATTTAATTTTCTTCCTCACAACTTACGATATGCGTTTGTTCTTATGGATTATCATAGTAGATGGCCTGAGGTTCGTTTTTATCCAGTTCCTTCAGCGTTTAATGCTGTGAATTTTCTAAAGGAAGTCTTTTTGCGAGAAGGTTTTCCGGAAATCATTATTTCTGACAATGGTGTGCAATTTGTTAATGCGGAAATGGAGAAGTTTTTAAAGCAGTCTGGTATTAAGCACTTGAAGAGTTCATTATTTCACCCACAGACAAATGGTTTAGTTGAAAGGATGAATCGAGTGGTTGGTGACTGTATAAAGTGGGCTAGACACAATAATTACGACGTCTTTGAAGCGGTAAGCACCATGTTGTGGGTTTATCGTTCCACACCTCATTCATTAACTAACGTGTCACCTTTTGAAGCCTTAAAAGGGCGTAAACCAACCACCGTTCTCTTTCCCTCTTGGTTGAAGAGTTCGTTGAAGACCAGGGGATTGTGTGATAGTAAAAAGGGGTTGGAATGGGAAAAGGTGAAGTCTGGTCAAGAACGTATGAAGAGGAGATATGATTTGATCAAAGCCACTAAGTTGTGCAAGGTATTCCCTGGAGATGTGGTACGTATAAAAAAATGTGTGTCTGTAAGAAAGGGTGATGATTGTTTTGGGAAGCCTGTCAGGGTAAAGAAAGTTTGTGGAAGTGCAATTATGGTTGAAGATGGTCGTTGGTGGAATCTTTCCAGAGTGGTGAAGTCACCTGATGAGCCTGTCTTGAATCCTTGTAATGACATTGACAGGTGTGCAAATAGGAGTTCTTCCTTACAAGTTCAAAACTTACGTAATGTGAATACTCAGAAGTCAGCTTTACAGCATGAGGATAATTTTCCACGCAGATCTTCCCGTCAAAAGTTTGTGCCATGGAAATTAAGAGCTGATCTATAGTATATATATATTTTTTTCATCTTCATCCTCTATTGTTATTATTAGATTGGTGTTTGTTATTTACTAGTTTTACTCGTTTTTGATAGTTATAGTTTGATTTTGTTTTAAAAAAAAAAATAAGAAAAAAAAGAGATGGTATGTTGTGTTGGCTCACGAGTCGGGTGAAATGTAGAGGGCTCGCGGGTCGGGTGGAATGTAGAGGGCTGGATGGGGGCTCGAGGGCTGGGATGCGGGAGGTGCGGCGAGGAGAAGGAAGGCGGTTGGAGTGGTGCCGGGGACGAATACTGGAGGTGGTTCCTGTGACTTTGGAAATAAACGTAGAAAACACACCCACCTGTTTGAAACTTGTTGTATCCGACATAAATGAGGTCAAACTCCTTGACATTTACAGTAAGATTTTAAGTTTTCACATGTAGATTTAGCCAATATTTATGTACACTTTATTAATATGTTAGTAGATGCAGCTCCGGATATCCGTTTTAATGTTACACCTCACCCCCCCTTCCACATTCTACACACGGAGTGAAATATACTAGCAGTGAGTGCGACAACAAAAAATCACCCCGACCTGCGAGCGCACACGCCCCCTGTTGGCCAACTTCAGAGCAGACACCACTGGAATGATTTGGGCCGCTCCAGCCGCCTGCCCCTCACAGGACTATTCAGCCCTTGTTCTTTCACCTCCCACCATCACTGGTTAGAGCTCTACCACACGCTTGTGGGTCACGTGACGCGGACGTCGAACGGAGAAAATTCCATGTCTCTGTATGACTGGCACACACCAGATCCATCTGTGTGACCCCAAAGTGCCTCAGCAGGGCCAAAATATTACAGGGCCATATGCCAGTTATGTCGCTGTACGGACCAGCACATACCTACTTCATGTCTATGTATGATGAGACCATACCTATTGCATGCCTCTCTGACTGGCATGTACCAATATTACGTCAATGTGTGACCAGCACATGCTTATCTCATGCCTCCCTCTAACTGGCATACACCAATATTATCTCAATGTATGACTAGCACATGCTTATATCATGCATCTCTATAACTAAGCTACGCCTGCTTCATGTCTGTGTATGACCAGCACATTCTTATCTCACGCCTCTCTATAACTAAACCATGTCTACTTCATGTCTATGTATGATGAGAACATACCTATCACATGCCTCTCTGACTGGCATGTACCAGTATTACATTAATGTGTGACCAGCACATGCTTATCTCATGCCTCCATCTACCTGGCATATACCAATAGTATGTCCATGTATGACCAGCACACACTTATCTCACTCCTCTCTATAACTAGCATATACCAATATTATCTCAATGTATAACTAGCACATGCTTATATCATGCATCTCTATAACTAAGCTATGCCTGCTTCATGTCTGTGTATGACCAGCACATTCTTATCTCACACCTCTCTATTACTAAACTATGACTACTTCATGTAAATTTGTGGCCACCGCATGCTTATGTCATGCCTCTCTATAACTAAGCTATACCTGCTTCATGTCTGTGTATGACTAGCACATGCTTATCTCATGTATCTCTATAACTAAGCCATGCCTACTTCATGTCAACATATTACCGGCGTATGTTCATCTCACCCCTCTCTATAACTGGCATATACCAATATTATGTCAATGTATGACCAGCACATGCTTATCTCATGCGTCTCTTTAACTAAGCTATGCTTGCTTCATGTCTGTGTATGGCCAGCACATGCTTATCTCCTGCGTCTCTATAACTAAGCTATGCTTGCTTCATGTCTGTGCATGACTAGTACATGCTTATCTCACACCTCTCTATAACTAAGCCATACCTACTTCATGTCTGTGTATGACCAGCACATGCTTATCTCATGCGTCTCTTTAACTAAGCTATGCTTGCTTCATGTCTGTGTATGGCCAGCACATGCTTATCTCCTGCGTCTCTATAACTAAGCTATGCTTGCTTCATGTCTGTGCATGACTAGTACATGCTTATCTCACACCTCTCTATAACTAAGCCATACCTACTTCATGTCTGTGTATGACCAGCACATGCTTATCTCATGCGTCTCAATAACTAAGCTATGCTTGCTTCATGTCTGTGTATGACCAGCAAACTTCTATTTCATCTCTCTCTATAATCAATGATCTAATGTCTCTCAACAACCAACATACTTCAAGGTCACGCTTCTCTAAAATGACATATGTCTAATGCATGTCTCTGTATGGAGAGCATGTGCCTTCCTTGCCTCTGTATGAACAGCCTGTCTACTTCACATCTCTATATAAGTGACGTATGCCCATTTCATCTCCCTGTATGACCAGCATGCGTCTATGGCATGTCTCCCTATAACCTACATATGTCCATCACATGTCTCACAATAACCAACATATGTCTAAGGCATGTCTCCCTATAACAGACCTATGTCTAGCGCATATCTCCCTATACACTACACGTCTATCACGTATCCTAATAACCAACATGTCTAGCTCATGTCTCCCTATAAATGACATATGCCTATTCCTGGTCTCTATAGGACCAGCATATACCTATGTCATGTCTCTGTATGAGGGGCATATCAATGTCGTCTCTATAACCAACATGTGTCTATTTCATGTCTCTAGCACATGAATTTCTCTTTAATTGGCCTATCTATGTCAACTCTCTCCCTACAATGCCTATCACAGGTCTGTGGGACCAGTATGTGCCCTTTTCATTTTGTTCTATAGCTCACATATGATTATATCATGTCCCGGTACAACCAGCGCATGTCTGCTTGATGTTTCACTATTACAGACACGTGTATTTCATATGTCTCAATAGCTGACGTGCCTACTACGTGTCTCGCTATAACTGACACGTGTCTATTTGATGTCAATGTAAAACTTACATATGTCTATTCCATGCCGCTGTGAGAATGACATATGTCTAGTCCATGTTTCTGTGAAACTGACATATGTTCTTTCCATGTCTCTGTGACAGCGACATATTTCTAGAAAAGAAGGCCGGGGATGTATGGAGGGTGCGAGATGAGAACAGCGCATGGACCAGAGGAAGTGTTAGTGCCTGGAGCCGCTGAAACCAGATCAGGACAGAAGGAACCACAGAACCACACACAAGACGCAAATATAAACTTCATAACAGAAGCGAAATAATAGTTTATTTGAATACACGGAGCTTAATAAGCAATTTGCTCCGTCCCGAAGATCACACATCTTACTACCACCCGATTTGAAGATAGTCAATATGTTGACCGTGGAAGGATAAAACCCTAAAGTGCCCTGTCCGGGTTTACACTCGTGCGGGTCACACAAGATTTAAAGTGTAAATTGTATGCAATGCATGCACAGATTATAATTATGATGTCACCGCAAGCGCTTAAATTAGGGACACGGTAGTAAGTGCCATTTAGTTGCAGTCGTGAGGAGGGGGTGGGGAGGGGTGTAGACGGAACCAAATAAAGCTTGGGAGCCCTTTGTAACCGCAGATTCTAAACTGGGGGTCAAGAGGGGCCTGTAATCTTAGGCAGGGCGGAGGGGATCGCTTTGTGCAGAGGGAGAGACGGAAAAACAGAGGGGGTGGAGGGGCGTAGGAGGGACAGGTGATGAGTGAAGGTGGAAGAGAGGCGCTGAGCGACAGACACATGGATGCTCCGTGGAACTACCGAGAGTGATTCCGTGCGCCTTCGAGTGGTTGGAGGTAACCGGCTGACAACCCCCAGGACCCCGATATTGGATAGTCTAGAGCGCCCCTCCCCCCAAAAGGCAGGCCCATATTACAATGCGGATCCGGGGTTCGGAAAATGCTGAATTAAGCGCCTTTGAAGCATCTCTCCTGAAAATTATAAACGCAGCAATTTTTTTTTGTTGCACGTGGTAAATCGCGAGGGGACAGGGCTTTGAGAAGGGGTAAAGGAACGGGGGGCAGGGGTGTAATCGGTGACCGTGACGCGTAATAAAACTGAGAATTCAAGCAGGCGACCCCCTACACCGGCTAGAAACACTCTTCCCCGGTCCTCTAGGTGTAGGCTGGGGTTAGTCGCCTCTCAAGGCATTTCCACCATTTGTAGGTCTCGGAAACTGCAACTATCATACATCGGAGCAGGCCAGATACTCCTAACTGGATAACACGCACATTGTCCGCCATTACGGCGTACGCATCCGCTGGAATATGCATTTTTAAAACCTCTTTTTTTTTAAATGTGTTTTGCAGAGAAAAATATATTTCCCCATAGAGAAACCCTGCCCTACACCCTCCTTCAACATAAGTGCGTACAACAACACCTCCAGAAAACGTACTCATTCCAACTTTTTGATGGCGTGCACTTGTTTATTTATCAAGGGGGCACTACGTCTGGGAAATGCTTCCAATCATCTACTGAATTTCCGCCTTTCTGGGAAATGTTTCCAATTATCCACAAAATTTCACCAAAATTCCATCTTCTTTGTTAGAAAAATTTCCCATGCCAGTATCCTACGGGATTTCCATCTCTTTCCCTTATTCATAAAGATCTTGGCATGAGTCTAGAAATCTACAACTATTGTAGATTCCCAGGGGCATGATGGGTAACGCAGCCCAGGGTTCTGGTGCAACCCACTTCCAACATCCTTGCCCTGAAGAAGCCCATGCCAATCTGGCGAAGGGTGGAAACGTGTTTATCAACATTAAGAGCATCAGTCAAAGAAAACCCTTGCAGGGTTGAAGAGTGCACCTTCGACTAAGTTTTCTGTTCCGGGCACAGAGGCTGGTCCCAGAGGAGACGAAAAGACACCTCAGGAAAACTCCCAAGAGAAGTATAAGGTAACAGAACCAAGATAGCATTTTGGGGACAGTCTCCCTTGGTTCCCCCCACCCCGTGCACAATCCCGCACCATAAGCACAGACATTAAAGGCCATCGTGGTTCTCTTGCCACACAGTGGGGTGGGGGTAGCAGTTACCACTTTGTGGCATTGGATTGAATGAACACATTCTTAATGTGTGATTAATTAAAACCATTGCAATTCCTCAAAGGTATAAATGCAACAGTAAAAATGATGATGTCGTCAAAAAAAGTTACGTTTATGCAGCAAGCATACTGCAATACTTTCATGCACATTCTGCGTTTCGAATTTACGGATATACAAAACATACATGTGCATTAAAATTATTATAATAAAATTAGCATGAAATGTCATTAAAAGCTGTCATGTCATAAACACATCAGAGACAACCGTTCTAAGGTACATCGTGTGATTTAAAATGCGCATGCGAGCAGAATAAAATGCAAAGTCTGCACGTTTCACAGCGTGATGGGAGAAGGACTCTTCCAGGTAAATTGGATTTCTGTAAGAGGCAGTGGTGGGTCCGCCAGAGGCTTGAAACAGTCCAGTTTAGTGAAAAAAACTACAGTCTCTCTCCCTCGTGCAGCTGAGCAGGATATCGCATCGTTCCTGCGGATTCGTGACTTAAAAAAAACACTCCTAGGGAGGGCACTGTAATTAAACATTGTGCAAAGCATCACAGTTAAGGCTTCCGGTTTTATGGTATTTTTTTTTTTTTTTACATTTCCGTCTGTATTTTGCCATATTTATTATCTGGCCATCTTACCTGGATTTACCCATATTTATTTTGTATTTTTTGGATAAATTAAGCTGTAAAATCGTACATTTACATATTTAAGTGATATACACGCACTCATACTTTGATGTCTGTCATGTTTAGCTATTTAAACTGCCAAATATAACATAACAATACACCAACTGGTAAATATTAGCCTTATATCACAAATATATGTTGACATTTGCCGTTATTAAAGGAAATTCATCCAGTTTTTCAATTCCCCGTGCAGTCTATTTGCACAGCTGCTGCCCTACAATTCATGAAAATAGCACAGAGAGTCATTTAAAAGAAGCCTGACTTCCTGTACTTACCCGCTTTAAAAAAATAAATGCAGACAGAAAACTGTGTATTGATCTGTAAAAATCATGAAAAACTGAAAACGGGGAGCCCTAGTCATAGTCAGTACTTTTTAAGCAAGATGGAGGAACAGTCCTGACCATCTTGAACGTGTGCAAATGCGCGTAGTAAGGTGCGATCTCTGCGCACACCCCCACACACTGGGAGGCAGAGTTTTTGGGGCACTTTGCAGAGTTCCGCGTAGCAGAATTCCGCAATTTTGCCCACGCCTAGTCTGCGCACACCATCACACACTGGGCCGCAGAGTTTTGTCGGCACTTCGCGGAGTTCCGCGTAGCAGAACTCCGCAATTTTGCCCACGCCTAGTCTGCGCACGCCATCACACACTGGGCCGCAGAGTTTTGTCGGCACTTCGCGGAGTTCCGCGTAGCAGAACTCCGCAATTTTGCCCACGCCTAGTCTGCGCACGCCATCACACACTGGGCCGCAGAGTTTTGTAGGCACTTCACGGAGTTCCGCATAGCACAACTCTGCAAACTCTGTCCCGCCTAGTCTGCGCACACCACCACACACTGGGCAGCGGAGTTTTTTCTGCACTTGTCAGAATTCCACGTAGCAGAACTCCACAATTTTGCCCACGCTTAGTCTGCGCACACATCACACATTGGGCAGCGGAGTTTTTCAAGTTGGTTTTTATCTTTGTACAATACCACCTCGCTTCTTTAAGGGCGGTTCTTGCCACCTGCATAAACTTTTCAAACTTGGGCAGATCGGAGGGGACCGTGCTAGAGACCTGCTCTTGCTTCTACCCGTCTGTGCCCCATTGACAGGAAAGCTGGTGTTAGCAGCGTCTGTCCAGGCTGTAACAGGTCTGGACAGACGCAGGTAAGATGCAGGAGAGACTCCTTTATGTGGTTGCATGGCCTGCATCCTGCGACATGGGGTAGTGATTTCCAGTTAAGATTGAACCCTTTTATCTGCAAAGACACCAGCCTGGCCCCAAGGATCTCTTTCAGGCACCTCTTTCCCATTGACTCGCTCAAGTATGGTTGTATTTTTTGGGCCTCGTAGGATGCAGTGAGAGCCGCTGCCGTGGATTCTCTTGTGTCTGAGGGGTTGGAGGGTTTTGTTTTTCACTGTTCCCTTGGACAACGGGACACTCTTCCTCCTGCATGGCGGATATTCGTTTTTTACCAACATAGGCCCCGCTTCAAAGTCAGCGGACACAAAAGAACTGGCGTTTAATTGTCCAACTAACATCTCTCTGCAGCAGGCACTGAACATGCTGAGTTATCTTCGCAATCGGGTGCAACAGCAGGGGTCCTGCTCCTGTCTATTCTAGACTACGGTAACATTATATACATAGGGGATCGGACCACATCTCCCTTGGTGCAGTCCATTCTAGACTCCAGCAACATTATATACATAGGGGATCGATCACATCTCCCTTGGTCCTGTCTATTCTAGACCCCAGCAACATTATATACATAGGGGATCGGATCACATCTCCCTTGGTGCAGTCTATTCTAGACTCCAGCAACATTATATACATAGGGGACCGGATCACATCTCCCTTGGTGCAGTCCATTCTAGACTCCAGCAACATTATATACATAGGGGATCAGATCACATCTCCCTTGGTCCTGTCTATTCTAGACTCCAGCAACATATACATAGGGGGTCGGATCACATCTCCCTTGGTCCTGTGCATTCTAGATCCCAGCAACATTATATACATAGGGGATCGGATCACATCTCCCTTGGTGCAGTCCATTCTAGACTCCAGCAACATTATATACATAGGGGATCGATCACATCTCCCTTGGTCCTGTCTATTCTAGACCCCAGCAACATTATATACATAGGGGATCGGATCACATCTCCCTTGGTGCAGTCTATTCTAGACTCCAGCAACATTATATACATAGGGGACCGGATCACATCTCCCTTGGTGCAGTCCATTCTAGACTCCAGCAACATTATATACATAGGGGATCAGATCACATCTCCCTTGGTCCTGTCTATTCTAGACTCCAGCAACATATACATAGGGGGTCGGATCACATCTCCCTTGGTCCTGTGCATTCTAGATCCCAGCAACATTATATACATAGGGGATCGGATCACATCTCCCTTGGTCCAGCCCATTCTAGACCCCAGCAACATTACATACATAGGGGATCAGATCACATCTCCCTTGGTCCTGTCTATTCTAGACTCCAGCAACATTAAATACATAGGGAGATCAGATCACATCTCCCTTGGTCCATTCTGGACTGCGGTAACATTATATACATAGGGGATCGGATCACATCTCCCTTGGTGCAGTCTATTCTAGACTCCAGCAACATATACATAGAGGATCGGATCACATCTCCCTTGGTCCTGTCTATTCTAGACTCCAGCAACATTATATACATAGGGGATCGGATCACATCTCCCTTGGTGCAGTCTATTCTAGACTCCAGCAACATTATATACATAGGGGATCGATCACATCTCCCTTGGTGCAGTCTATTCTAGACTCCAGCAACATTATATACATAGGGGATCAGATCACATCTCCCTTGGTCCAGCCCATTCTAGACCCCAGCAACATTACATACATAGGGGATCGGATCACATCTCCCTTGGTCCTGTCTGTTCTAGACTCCAGCAACATTATATACATAGGGGATCGGATCACATCTCCCTCGGTGCAGTCCATTCTAGACTCCAACAACATTATATACATAGGGAATCGGATCACATCTCCCTTGGTCCAGCCCATTCTAGACCCCAGCAACATTACATACATAGGGGATCGGATCACACCTCCCTTGGTCCTGTCTGTTCTAGACTCCAGCAACATTATATACATAGGGGATCGGATCACACCTCCCTTGGTCCTGTCTATTCTAGACTCCAGCAACATTATATACATAGGGGATCAGATGACATCTCCCTTGGTGCAGTCCATTCTAGACTCCAACAAGATTATATACATAGGGGATCGGATCACATCTCCCTTGGTGCAGTCTATTCTAGACTCCAACAAGATTATATACATAGGGGATCGGATCACACCTCCCTTGGTCCTGTCTATTCTAGACTCCAGCAACATTATATACATAGGGGATCAGATCACATCTCCCTTGGTGCAGTCCATTCTAGACTCCAGCAACATTATATACATAGGGGATCGGATCACACCTCCCTTGGTCCTGTCTGTTCTAGACTCCAGCAACATTATATACATAGGGGATCGGATCACATCTCCCTTGGTGCAGTCCATTCTAGACACCCGGCAACATTATATACATAGGGGATCGGACCACATCTCCCTTGGTGCAGTCCATTCTAGACTCCAGCAACATTATATACATAGGGGATCAGATCACATCTCCCTCGGTGCAGTCCATTCTAGACTCCAACAAGATTATATACATAGGGGATCAGATCACATCTCCCTTGGTCCTGTCTGTTCAAGAGTCCAGCAACATTATATACATAGGGGATCAGATCACATCTCCCTTGGTCCTGTCTATTCTAGACTCCAGCAACATTATATACATAGGGGATCGGATCACATCTCCCTTGGTCCTGTCTATTCTAGACTCCAGCAACATTATATACATAGGGGATCAGATCACATCTCCCTTGCCCATCAGACACTAATTGGTAGAAGGGGATGTGGACAGGGGCAGTCACTTGGGTGGTATTCAAAGCAGTTAGCCCCTTGGCTTCAGTATTCAATTATCCTATACATGGAGGAGAGTCAAATTACACCCCCGTAACCTCAAGCCACTCATCACCCGTAACCTCAAGCCTCTAACAGTGACTTAAGGGCAAGGGTGATGCGATTCGACTAACAGTTGAATCATATCACCCATAACCTCAAGTCACTAACAGTGGAATCGCATCACCCGTACCTCAAGTCACTAACCGTGGAATCGCATCACTAGTACCCTCGAGTCACTAACAGTGGAATCGCATCACCCGTACCTCAAGTCACTAACAGTGGAATCGCATCACCCGTACCCTCAGGTCATTAACAGTGGAATCGCATCACCCGTACCCTCGAGCCACTAACAGTGGAATCGCATCACCCGTACCCTCAGGTCACTAACAGTGGAAACGTATCACCTGTACCCTCAGGTCACTAACAGTGGAATCGCATCACCCGTACCCTCAGGTCACTAACAGTGGAATCGCATCACTAGTACCCTCGAGTCACTAACAGTGGAATCGCATCACCCGTACCTCAAGTCACTAACAGTGGAATCGCATCACCCGTACCCTCGAGCCACTAACAGTGGAATCGCATCACCCGTACCCTCGAGCCACTAACAGTGGAATCGCATCACCCGTACCCTCGAGCCACTAACAGTGGAATCGCATCACCCGTACCCTCAGGTCACTAACAGTGGAATCGCATCACTTGTACCCTCGAGTCACTAACAGTGGAATCGCATCACTAGTACCCTCGAGTCACTAACAGTGGAATCGCATCACCCGCACCCTCGAGTCACTAACAGTGGAATCGCATCACCCGCACCCTCAGATCACTAACAGTGGAATCGCATCACCCGCACCCTCAGATCACTAACAGTGGAATCGCATCACTACTATCCTCAGGTCACTAACATTGGAATCGCATCACCCGCACCCTCAGGTCACTAACAGTGGAATCGCATCACTAGTACCCTCGAGTCACTAACAGTGGAATCGCATCACCCGTACCCTCGAGTCACTAACAGTGGAATCGCATCAACCGCACCCTCAGATCACCAACAGTGGAATCGCATCACCCGCACCCTCAGATCACGAACAGTGGAATCGCATCACCCGCACCCTCAGATCACTAACAGTGGAATCGCATCACCCGCACCCTCAGATCACTAACAGTGGAATCGCATCACTACTATCCTCAGGTCACTAACATTGGAATCGCATCACCCGCACCCTCAGGTCACTAACAGTGGAATCGCATCACCCGTACCCTCCAGCCACTAACAGTGGAATCGCATCACCCGCACCCTCAGGTCACTAACAGTGGAATCGCATCACTAGTACCCTCAGGTCACTAACATTGGAATCGCATCACTAGTACCCTCAGGTCACTAACAGTGGAATCGCATCACCCGTACCCTCAGGTCACTAACAGTGGAATCGCATCACCCGAACCCTCAGATCACTAAGAGTGGAATTGCATCACCCGCACCCTCAGGTCACTAACAGTGGAATCGCATCACTAGTAACCTCAGGTCACTAACATTGGAATCGCATCACTAGTACCCTCAGATCACTAACAGTGGAATCGCATCACTAGTACCCTCAGATCACTAACAGTGGAATCGCATCACTAGTACCCTCAGGTCACTAACATTGGAATCGCATCACCCGCACCCTCAGGTCACTAACAGTGGAATCGCATCACTCGTACCCTCAGGTCACTAACAGTGGAATCGCATCACCCGTACCCTCAGGTCACTAACAGTGGAATCGCATCACCCGCACCCTCAGGTCACTAACAGTGGAATCGCATCACTACTACCCTCAGGTCACTAACATTGGAATCGCATCACTAGTACCCTCAGATCACTAACAGTGGAATCGCATCACCCGTACCCTCGGATCACTAACAGTGGAATCGCATCACTAGTACCCTGAGATCACTAACAGTGGAATCGCATCACTAGTACCCTCAGGTCACTAACAGTGGAATTGCATCACCCGTACCCTCAGGTCACTAACAGTGGAATCGCATCACTAGTACCCTCAGATCACTAACAGTGGAATCGCATCACTAGTACCCTCAGGTCACTAACAGTGGAATCGCATCACCCGCACCCTCAGGTCACTAACAATGGAATCGCATCACCCGCACCCTCAGGTCACTAACAGTGGAATCGCATCACTAGTACCCTCAGGTCACTAACAGTGGAATCGCATCACTAGTACCCTCCAGCCACTAACAGTGGAATCACATCACCCGTACCCTCAGGTCACTAACAGTGGAATCGCATCACTAGTACCCTCAGGTCACTAACATTGGAATCGCATCACTAGTACCCTCAGGTCACTAACAGTGGAATCGCATCACTAGTACCCTCAGGTCACTAACATTGGAATCGCATCACTAGTACCCTCAGGTCACTAACATTGGAATCGCATCACCCGCACCCTCAGGTCACTAACATTGGAATCGCATCACCCGCACCCTCAGGTCACTAACAGTGGAATCGCATCACTAGTACCCTCAGGTCACTAACAGTGGAATCGCATCACTAGTACCCTCGAGCCACTAACAGTGGAATCGCATCACCCGTACCCTCCGGTCACTAACAGTGGAAACGTATCACCTGTACCCTCAGGTCACTAACAGTGGAATCGCATCACCCGTACCCTCAGGTCACTAACAGTGGAATCGCATCACTAGTACCCTCGAGTCACTAACAGTGGAATCGCATCACTAGTACCTTCAGGTCACTAACAGTGGAATCGCATCACTAGTACCCTCAGGTCACTAACAGTGGAATCGCATCACCCGTACCCTCAAGTCACTAACATTGGAATCGCATCACCCGTACCCTCAGGTCACTAACAGTGGAATCGCAATAATTGTGTTAATATCCAGACTGGATGTCCCCTTTTAAAGAAATGGAGCTATACATCCTTCCCATCCGGAGTAACCTAGTTCTTCCACGACAGCCGTCTCTTTTCAAAAGCTTAAAAAAACCTGGAGGACTGTCTCTGCCTTGATGTTTTACGCGCTGGGTGAGGTATCGAGGGGATTGTTTAGGGTCAGGGCTGGGGAGACATCTCGGTGTGTTGAGGCCTCGCTACAGAGAGCTGCGTGCAGGTACGGGTTCAAACCCTGGCTGGGCTGACATGGCATTTCATCCTGCAGCGGTCAGTAAAGGATAGCTATTGTTGGGTAGTACCCCCACCTGAGACAAGCAGTCGATGGCCATTCACTCTGTGGTGTGCCCTTCAGAGACACGTTTCAACCTCATCAGGGTGCTTCACAACAAAAACCGCATCATCTTAAATGGAATATAATCCAATCCAGCGATGAAAGGATGCATCCTGCCAGACCGTGACGTCAGGCAAGAATGCCACGCGCTCAGGTCACCCTCCACCAAACACAGGCGGGTGCCTTCGCCTCCTGCAGACTTCAGTGCAGACTACCACCTTCTCAAGGACAGCCTTCCTGGGCACTGTGCACTAGATGCTTAGTCCTCAGTAGGAGCCCAGTCCTTGAGCGAATTTCTTCACTGACATTCAAATCACTGGACAGAAATCACATCGCGTCAGCACCCATCTCAGGCCTTTGCGATACTTTGTTTTAATTAGTCGGATTCCCCTCTCATCTTCAGACGTCACTCCTCCTGTAGATGTCACCCGGCGCACATTTTCAGACATCACTTCTCTTGCAGACGTCACCCAGCGCATAGCAACTGAGCCATCCTCAGACATCCTCTTCCTATAGACGTCACCCGGCGCATGGGGACTGCACCACCCTCAGACGTCACTCCTCCTGCAGAGGTCACCAGGCTCACAGGGACTACACCATCTACAGAGCCACCCCGGTTTTAGAAGTTACCCGGTGTACAAGGACTACACCATCTTCAGATGTCACTCGGCGCACATAGACAGCGCCATCCTCAGACGTCACTCCTCCTGTAGACGTCTTCAGACGTCACTCCTCCTGTAGACGTCACCCGGCGCACAGGGACTGCACTATCCCCAGACGTCACTCCTCCTGTAAACGTCATCCGGCGCACAGGGACTGCACCACCCTCAGAGGTCACTCCTCATGCAGATGTCACCCGGCGCACAGGAGAAGCTGACAACCTGGAAGTCACTTGGGCTGCAACAGCTGTTTGATGTGCAGCATCCCTCTCTCTGCAGCCAACGCCTGACCTACAAAAGTCTTCATTTGACCAGGAGACATTACCAGAAAACACGACACGTCCTACATGACAACATTTCAGAAGAGGAAAGTAGGACATTTTCAATAAATAGTCGAAAGAATGTATTGAAGCTGATGTAATCTAAGGCGGGAGACAGACAAAATAAGGCCCTTTTTCCGCTTCAAAAATCGGGAGCCTCCCGCCCGAATCGGGTCTATCGGCATGTATATCGCCCCATTGGGGTATGACTGCGCTGAAAACAAGTCAAACCATCTCATACCTGCGGTTTCAGTTCTCTTCATTAGGCCAGGGGAACAGGCCAGGTCACAGGTCAGACCCTCTGGAGTGGATGAGGAAGGCGTAGTAACTGAAAGGCCTCCGCACTGAGATCTTTACTTTCACTTTTGGAGGATGAGGTTCAGTTTGGGGGCTAAAGTCAGAATGTGGCTCAGTCAGTACAAATTAAACAGAATCATAGAAATGAGGGGCTGGGTCGATTCATCACTTTATACACCAAACAAATGGACTTAAACAAAATTCTCCTTTTCTGCAACCAATGTACCTTTGCCTGCAGGGGAGAGATATTAAAACCGTGGCCAATCTTACTGCAAAGTTCTGAATCTGTTGCATCTTTTTAAGGAGAGAGGCGGGTAAATCCAGGTAGATGTAATCCAGTAATCCAGGGGAGATGACAGTGATCTTTTGAGATGGAGTAAATCAAAGGAGCACTTGTTTAACTGAGTGCAACTGAAACAGGCAGGGCCTGGCCACAGTGTCCACCTGATATGCAAGAGTCAGTGCTGGATCAGTTCTGACATCCGGGCTCTTCACCACTCACACTAATGAAGACGAAAACCTAAACCAGTGGTTCCCAACCTGTGGCCCGGGGACCTCTGGGGTTCCGCATTAGCCTCCTCAGGGGGTCCTCGGATGCTTGGGAAATTAATTATTAACAGATTAATAAAGTGTACATAAATAAGGTGTCTAAACATACAATTGACATTTTTTAACCCTGCTGTAAATGTCAAGGAATTTGAAATTGGAAGCCAAAAATTATATGTGTCTCCCCTGATAGAATCACAGGAGCCGTGCAGGTGCGCCAAACAGAATACGGTATGGACGATGCGTGGTTTCAACTGAATTTAGAAAAGCCCCAATCTTCCTATTAAAATATATATTTTTTCTTTATATTTGTTTGCAAATTAAATAAAAGGTGTTATTATTTGTGTATGTTTGATGAATGCTTGTTTCTGTATTCTTTGTGTAATTGTTTTGCGTTTCAAGTCATCAACAATTTTTATGCCAGGATCCCCGGCTTCTAGTAATGACTTAAGGGAGATCCCCCGGATTCCAATAATGATTCAGTGGGGGTCACCAGACTCCAATAATAATAAAGTGGGGGTCCATAGAAGTCAGAAGATTAGGAACCACTGCCCTAAACTATCCGGCCAAAAAAGTAGATGGACCTAGTGTCGCAGGTTACACCAGACACAATAACTCTACTTTAGAGCCACTGAAGTTTACATAGTCTGAACACATCCCAAACTGCACTTTTTTAAACAACGCTGCAGATTGAATGCAGCTTCTAGGTCTGACATGTGTCTCATCAGCATATTAGTAACATTTTACACCAAAAGAGTCAATTAGCCGAGCCAGGACTGGCAACAAAATGGAGCCCAGGGGATCCCACACGTACATGGCCTTAAAGACGATCTACGAGTGTTAATTCTACTCAGAAAAACCTGTTTGATAAGAAGCCCTTAAGCCATTTTGAAACTGTATCTTGAATTCAGCTATTCTCCAGAGGATAGGAGAAAGCAGTATTTTTTAATTGTACGTTTAATTAAAACCTTAATAACGTAACCATAACAAAGTAGGAAAAATATGATGATTCATGGTGTCAAACGCGCTGTTAAATCATACAATACCCAAAAGCCAACGCTGACGGTGGAGACATGGGTTGGTTAGGAGATGGTCGCAGAGCAAACTTTTCTATGCACCGTCACTTGAACTACAGATATCGGCCTAGCTCCAAAATGCGTCAAAAGGCAAATGTTTGGATGTGCAAATGTTGCTTAAACCGCAGACATGGACTAGGACATGAGATGCTTCAATAAGCCAAAGCCACTGAACACACAAGCAGCGCTAGGATTGTGTACCTGAACTGGCAGGTAGGTGCTATAACAGTTATACGTGTGGCGTACCTGTGTAATTCTACAAGCAGACCTCTAGTCCAGCAGTGCACTTAATGCGGAGTGTCAAAGCGATTCGTCAACATGTAAATATTACTCACTTCATCTGCAGAGATCGCAAGGGCCGGATGTGCAGGTCCTTCGTTAGCAACCCAAAAAGATGATGGACGGAATGCTGAACCTTGTCAAATATTCACCCTCAGTCACAGATCTGGGATAATCCGTCATTTTTTTGCTTGCCATGCCACCCCAGTTTGGACCCAGCTATATGCACATCAGTCTTGACCCTGCTCTCCATGGGAACAGTCCAGCCCGAACTGCCAGGCCAGGTCCTCCCGGACAGGAAATAAGCATCCTAGGACCGGTTTCTGAGTATCACCCTTCATCAGCCAGGCTAGCTTTGATCCAGTGGCACAGTGAGCACAGGACCCACGCCTGGACACTTAGGGCAACTACAGCAACACAAAAAAGGTGCCTTAAGGCACAAACTCCTGGAGAGGTCGATGATGCCTCAACCTAGAGGTATCCCATGTGCCAACATCACGCAACCAGCAGACTGACCATGTGAATGTCACTCCACTCATGGGCATTGCTTGAGCTGCTTGAAGAGGAGAGGTCTCAACAAACACTGCGATGCACTGATGTCACTCAAACTGCACGCATCCACTTTACTCAAATCCCCTTATTAAGCAAATGCAATTTAACCAGCAAACAGTCTCCGCGCCGCTGACGGCAACCTGACAGGCGATGTCAGCACAACACTCTTAACACGCCAACGCCACACAAACTGCAGGCACCGCTCATTCCACTGACACTAGCTAACACACGCCCTTCACGCAGCAAACATGGCCGTCACCAACACTATCTCACCGCCTCCTTCGAGAAAGTCCGCCTCCCTTCAAGCAAGCGCAGTCAGGTCCCCACTGCCCAGTACACACACCAGTGCCTGCGAGACCTGTGACACCTGATGTCAGTACTGCCCGCACAACGCCCCTCACCAAGGACTGGCCGGGCACCAATAGAAACCCTAATAGGTGCTGTCATGCGTGCACCCAGGTGCACCAAGCCAGTTGGAGACTCTGCAGTTTTGTCTATGGTATTGGCCAGGTTTGACCCTCAAGCACATCTTGAAAACCAGTATTAATTGGTGCCTTTTTACTTTAGGGCCTGCCACGGTACAGAGGAACGCTGGGCATGCTGAAAAAAACAATTGTGCAGTTGCAAACCCTGCGATTCACAAAATTACAGTGCTTGTGACCACATAAGAGAGCGGCAGCACAGCCAATCCCCTCCACATATGTCCAAAATAATTTGGGGTGAAAGTGCAATTAAGCTGGAGAGGCCTCATGACCCCACATGTGCAACGCAGATTGTCTGATCTGTGTCTCCTCAACATATTAGGAACATCCTCAGGGGTGCATCAGATGTGGTCCTGGAGTGTACGAGGGACGGGAAGCCCTGAGGGCCCTGAGGAGCACCATCTTTCCCTGCTCCTCAGCCACCTTCAGGACCTGATGGCTGCTGTCACTCTCCCAGCTTGTATCATTACATTTTCAGTGGGGTGGGGGGGGTCATCAATGTGTTGTTAATTCTGTGCTTGAGATGCAGTGTAATATAATAAAGTGGTCATTTCTTCTGGTTGTAGGAGGGTGAGGGAGGTCTGGTACTGAACACAACACTTCTGCTCGGCAGCTCAGCCACTGGACCACATCTCCTCCTCTGCAGAGCTGGACACTTGCCCTGCCCAGTAGGCATCTAGAACTGGAGACTAGACGGAAGAAGTGGCTTCCAACACTAGAGGCCAGACTGCAGATAAGAACTACAAGAACTATGCACATTCGTGTTGGAGAGGGAGACCGCTAGAACCGGTCTCAGTTCTCCAGAACACACCGCAATATTTCTGCTAAGGCTTTCAGATCTTACAATACTGCACGTGCGTTATCCAAAACTCCCCACAACACTCCAGATGCAATTCTACAACTTGTCACCGTGCTGCAAAGAAGGTCTTTAGAAATGGTCAATACACTAAGCTTAAATACTCTAGAACTGGCACTAGCACACCACACAGTGCTCTAGAACTGACCACTTCACTGCACCTAAAGCCTCAAGAACTAATGAATACACTGCTCATGACGCCTCTAGAAGTGACCAATACACTTCAAATGAGGCCTCTAGAACCAGCCACCACATTGTGTATGACATCTCTAGAAACAACCACTACCCTGTGCATGAGGCCTCTAGAACTGACTACTTCACCTCAAGCCTCTAGAACTGATGAATACACTGCTCATGACGCGTCTAGAGAGGACCAATAGACTGCGCCTAAAACCTCTAGACGTGACCAATACACTGCATCTGAGGCCTCCAGAACTGCCCGATACACTTCAAATGAGGCCTCTAGAACCAGCCACCACATTGTGAATGACATCTCTAGAAACAACCACTACACAGCGCATGAGGCCTCTAGAACTGACTACTACTTTGCACCTAAGTCCTCTAGGACCAAGCACTACATTGCGCATGAGGCATCTACAACAGTCCACTGCACTGCACCTAAAGCCGCTAGAACTGACCAATATGCTGCACATGAGGCCTCTAGGACCAAGCACTACAGATGAGGCATCTAGAACAGACCACTACACTTCATATGAGGCCTCTAGAGCTGACCCCTACATTGTGCATGAGGACTCTAGAACGGACTACTACTCTGCACGAGGCCTCTAGAACCAAGTACTACACTGCGCATGAGGCATCTAGAACAGCCCACTGCCCTGCACCTAAACCCTCTAGAACTGATGAATACACTGCTCATGATGCCTCTAGAGCGGATCACTAGACTGCACTGAAAGCCTCTAGAAGTGACCAATACACTGCATATGAAGCCTCCAGAACTGCCCGATACACTTCGAATGAGGCCTCTAGAACCAACCACCACATTGTGTATGACATCTCTAGAAACAACCACTACCCTGCGCATGAGGCCTCTAGAACGGACATGAAGCCTCTGGAATCCACCACTACACAGAGCATGAGGACTCTCTAACAAACCACTACACGGCACCTAATGCCTCTAGAACTGGCAATACACATTGAACACTACTCCGAGCATGAGGCCTCTAGAACAAACCACTCCTCTGCACCTAAATCCTCTAGAACTGACCAATATGCTACACATGAGACCTCTAGAACTGACTACTACACTGCGCATGAGGACCTTTATAACTGGACACTACACTGCACATTAGATATCTAGAACCTACCACTTCACTGAGCTTGAAGCCTTTAGAACTGACCGGAATGTTCCGCATGAGGCCTCTGGAACCAAGCATTACACTGCGTCTAAAGACTCTCGAACAGACCTTTACACTTCGCATGAGACATCCAGAACATACCACTACACTGCACCTAAAGCCTCTAGAATTGACCACTAAACATCAAAGGAGACATCTAGAACGGAACACAGCGCTCAGAAGCAGCCTGAAGCGGTGGACTCAATACTGTAGATGATGCTTCCGACACTGGACATGACACCTCAAACGTGGCCTACTAGAAGGTGAAGCACATTAATGAGAAGTAGCAGAAAGGCACAGCTGGTGTTCTAAGTCAGTGGTTCCCAGCCTTTTGACTTCTGTGGACACCCACTTTATTATTACTGGAGCCCGGGGACCCCCTACTGAGTCATTGCTGAAAGCTGGGGACCTAATCTGTTAATATTATTTAATTTTCTAAGCAACCGTGGACCCCCTGAAGAGGCTTTGTGGACCCCCCAAGTGCTCCGGGCCACAAGTTGGGAACCACTGTTCTATATCACTCAAAAAATAAAAAAACACTACAAAAGCCACAAGCAGCACCTGTGCAAACTACACTCAACAAGCAGCACTGCCGAGACCTGTTTTTACCTAATGGTTTCGGTTTCAAATTGTGGTGGTGCATAAAGCCCTTTCATCCTCCCAAAGTCAATCAAATGAGTACCACTGATTCCAGCAACAACAAACAAGGGTTATCTGTAAACGGCACCAAGAAAGTCCCTGGGGGTGAAAGTGCGCCCTACAATTACACAGTTACTTAAACAAAGCGTTTGACAAGCCCGTCAGCGGGGATGGTAGTTACTTTTAAAAAGTGAGCTGTTGGGGTCCGGTCACAGACTTTCCTTTGGGGCAGGACACCGTCACTCAGGTAAGCAGCGGATGTTCAGAAGGCAAGACACCAGCAGGTGAGGAAGGGAGTGAGAACTAAATTGCTGGAAAGCCCCCAAGAAACACCCAAGTACCACACCACTTCCACCACTAGGAGAGCGGTCTGGCTGAGGGGACTAATGCGTCCACTGTAAGGGGCCTGTTTTCGACCTCAGGCAACAGGTTCAAATCCCGGCGGGTCTACTCAGCCTTTCATCCTTCTGGGGTCTATAAAATGAGTACCAGTGAGTTGGGTTTGCACCTTCTTCCAACTTCTTTTTGTAGGCTTTTAATGTCAGTCATAGATTGGTGGCTGCACTAATCAGTACCTAAAGGGGGTTTTGGCCAAGAGACTTGCTGGTGGTGGGGAGGCCTCCTACCAGTGAGGAATCGCGCTACAAAATCTGAGTGACTCCATTGGTCTGGTAATCTGCTTCCATCATCGCTTGCTATAAAGTTTAATAATTCACGAGGTGGCTCAAGGACATTCGATATTTCGAGCTCTCGCTCAACAAACCTCCAGCCCCCCCCCCCCCCCCCTCAAAAAAAAAAAAAAAAGAAGAGGTGCACGCAGATTTCTGGGACTGTCTGAAGTTTGTCGTGTTTTATATTTGTGAAAGTTTCTGATCTCTAAGCATTCTGAAGCAGCCGAAAAGTGCCATCTAAGCGCTATAGAAAGCACCCCCAAAATATAGTTGGTTATTATTAATAGCCGCTCAGTTAAGCAGCCGCTTTAAAGACCTGCGTGTTATTGCAATCACATGTTTGAATCCTGCCAGAAAGAAGTCAGTCCCTAACCTTTACAAGGTTGCCAGCTGAAATACCAGTGAGTTCGGTTTATTATTATAACAAAGCGCCTAAAATCGGAAGGGTTAGGGAATACAGAACAATGTGATAAACAGAAATGTTCACGTTTGGACAAGCATCTAATCTGTTTCGCAGCAGGAGGTCAGGCCCTAAACTGAAGCAACGCGAGATATATACATTTTTGTACATTACATTTAATATACAATACTTTAATGTTGATCACGTGCCTTAAAAAA
The DNA here is from genome assembly GCF_031143425.1 of Pleurodeles waltl. Taxonomy (NCBI): domain Eukaryota; kingdom Metazoa; phylum Chordata; class Amphibia; order Caudata; family Salamandridae; genus Pleurodeles; species Pleurodeles waltl. Next base: position 1,047,446,436 of record NC_090449.1, read on the forward strand.
TATTCTCAAGAACTCCTCGCACAATTATTGCCGACCAGTACCTGAACTCTAGCACGAAGGAAACAGCAGAACATTAATCACAAACTAGGAAAGCCACAATAAGAGCCTTTCCACATCAACACCCTGGACCGACTGGCCCCATTTGCGGGCAGGTCGCGTGGCACACATCGAACTTTCATAGGCTAATCTGCCTGTCAATCAACTGATGCGGCCTGCAATGTTTAGAACACTCATCTGAATAAATTGAACATGATCTGGAACATAACAGGGCAGCCCTCTCAAACAGCAGTCTTCAGTTGCTGAACCAGAGCAAAGTTTGCACTTCATATATGCCAATATATATAAAAAAAAGATTAAATGAAATGGCAGTCTCACCCCATAGAAGATGCAACCTGCATACCAGGCCCACTCACGCACCAAAAACACCCTGAAAACAGTGGACTCACTTCCAAAAAAGAAGCACCCCTCACCATGCTTAAACAATAGAACGTGGAATGATAATCCAACAACAGCAAAGAAGGACAAAACTAGGCTCCATTATTTATATATACATATCCACTTTGCTCCCCCCTCCTTGCCTTTCACCCACTTGTCCTGCAAGGGTGCCACTCCACACTCAAAGCAATGAATAGACTAACGTACCTGCAGTTTGGGGGCGGGTCCAGTGTGATGTCAGCCAGCTCCTTCTGGATCCTGCAGGAAGAGAAAAGAGAATTTTCATGTCTGTGCATCAGTGAACACAGCACCAGAGGGGGAGCAAGTGATGAAAGTATTGTCTAAAGGAACTAAACAAAGTGTAGTTAGCCCATGTGGGCTACAAATATCCACTAGAAGATGAGGAAAATACCCTGCCAAAAGCCTAAGAGCTTTTATTCCATGCAAGATTGGAAACTCTGCTCCCGAAAGACAAACCCTGGAAGATGAAGGAACTTTACCACTACAAAGCAGTGCTTAATTTGTAAAATATAAACATATAAGTGCCAGGACACTAGTCAGGAGGCCACTGCAGCTTGCAACACCCATTGCCCCAGCCAGCGCGGCCAATTACAGTACCAACACAACTCATAACCACAACACTCCTACAAGGGTGATAATTCAGACAAAGCCAGACCCCCAAAGCTACAAGAAAGATTTGGGTGGCAGGCCTTAGTCATTTTTAATGTATATTGAATTAATAAACAACTGTTGTTGAGCTTATCTCTAAATTGGACTAACAGCGCCACCATGTGGCAAATTGACACTAGTGCCTATGTTGACAATTAAGTGCCGGTGCTGAGCACGGGAAAACACTGGCTTAAATTAAGCACTGCTAACATGCCTACACTAAGTACCGCCAACCCACGCGGGCAAGGAAAATAAGCACAGATGGATTGGGCTGGGGGAGGGAACTTAGGGGAAGAAGTCATGAACGGTAAGAGCCAACCGGTATGGATATGGTGTGAATAAATGCACATTAACCCTCTCGAGCAAGGGAGCTCAACACCAAGCGGGAGAAAAAGAAATCCCCAAATCTAGTACCTCTAGAAAAAGGACCGCAGATCCACAGCCTCATCTTCTCCACCTCACCACATTGTGTAAATATTGGGAAAATCACGTCATCTCACAGTGCCTCAAGTGTCTTGTTTGCCAAGACATTTATCAGTGACTGGACAATTACATTTTACAACTAGTTGAACTCTGCAGAGGCTTTTTAGACTCAAAATGTTACAAAATCTTAAAGCTATTCAAATGTGCAAGTTTCGATTAGGGGAGCAAAAGTTGGTTTGTCATCCAAAAAGGCCAATCTACTCAAGGGCTGGAAGTAAGAGGCAAGGGGTACTTTCAAGGCTAGAATGCTCTCTAATTGTGTGCACACCCACAAAATGAAATGCTTAAGGGTACCCATCAGCTCCTTTACCAACACTTCCCACTCTAAAAAGAAAAAGGCTGGAAATGTACTCGTGACAAATGCAGGAGTAAAACATTTGCACAGAAATGACTATCTAGGTGGGAGGGGGAAGATTTTAACCCAGGTAAAAAAAGAAATCCGTTTGTTACTTAGCACTGGCTCAGCAGATTTTCACAAACAAATGTGTATTTTTGCATGCAAAAATCGAGATCACAAACGTTTGCTAGGGATATGCCTAGAAACCTGCAACAGTTTTGCAAATTCCCGAAAATAGTAAACGACCATGGCCGTGCAGGCATATCTTTGCGACTTTCTTTAAGAATGGGACCCCGAGTTTTTGTTTTAAATGATTGCCATTATGGCTTTGCACCGCTTCTCCGTTAATAAAAGTATCTATTTTTTAAGGTATCTGCGTGCATCAAATGCATTTTCCTAAATGATGAATTTAACGGGATCTCAAATGATTCCGTATGTAACATTAGATTGTGTGTGTTAAGTTGCAAATATTTTTTGTGTACATTCTTTCTTGAAAGCAAACTGCATGAACATTTAGCAAAACTGTTTGCAACTTCAATCCATGCGTTTTTGTTTTTTAATCAGATCACAATTTACGTTTTTGGGGACATTTTACTTTGAAAGCAACCAGTCGCTAGATTTGCTTCCATTCTTGTGCATATAATTTAATACAATTAAGGATCATCCTGAATTGCCCCAAGTTTTTAAATTTGGCAAACGTGCACACACATTCTGGTATTGGGACCACGATCAATAATGCAAGTTAAGCTTATCGCTCAGTGTATGTACTCAGAGTGTTCACCTTAACAGTAAATGCTTTGTATTAGTAAATCATGTATACAATTTTGTACAATTTATACAAATTGGTTCATTTCTTTCCTTCCCAGCAGGCGACCCCTTTCCCATAAACATATCTTGGCAGTGCAAACTGGCAGCCAAAGAGTTGTGCTCCAGGGCTTTGGGCCTACTTAAATCTCTGAACAGAATAAACATGAAAACTAGCCTTGACCCCATATTATGTGCCACGAGGACTTGCATTGACCCCATGCAATGTGCCACAAAGACTTGCCTATGCCACAAAGACTTGCCTTGACCCCATGCAATATGCCACAAAGACTTGCCTTGACCCCATGCAATATGCCACAAAGACTTGCCTTGACCCCATGCAATATGCCACAAAGACTTGCCTTGACCCCATGCAATATGCCACACAGACTTGCCTTGACCCCATACACATGCCATGAGGACTTGCCTTGACCCCATACAATATGCCACAAAGACTTGCATTGACCCCATGCAATACGCCACAAAGACTTGCCTTGACCCCATGAAATATGCCACAAAGTCTTGCCTTGACCCCATACAACATGCCACAAAGACTTGCCTTGACCCCCATCCAATGTGCCCGAAGACTTGCCTTGACCCCATAGAATATATGCCCGAAGACTTGCCTTGACCCTATACAATGTGCCACGAAGAGTTGTTCTTGACCTTAAACAAGGAGTCCTGGGTGTACAATGATAGGAATTCCACACCACTATGCTCCCTGCATGCATGTCTACTGAAAGGACCAATGAACCAGGCAAGGGGTGGCAGCAAAGAGAGCCTTGGGAGTACCACCACTGCATGCAACCCTACAGAAAGGACCCATCAACCACCCCAGAGGTGAAGAAGCATAAACTCTTTAATGGGATTATTCTCCAAGCCCTGGGCATGGATTTTGTCTCCAACCGTGCTACTCAAATACACACAAGGCCCTGCAAGGCTGTCAAAAAGTTTTCATATTACAATATCTGCTGTGCCAGAGCTCTACGGGGAATCCCCTTGAGTAGATGGTTGCAACCGGCAGCACCCCTTCGGGGGCAGGATCTTGGACTCACCTCTTGGCGCTGGTGGACAGCAGCTTGGAGTTCTTACTCATGCTGCCCTTGCTCTCTTTCTTCTTGGGCGGGGTGGGGGTGCTGTTGAGGTTGGGCGGCTCCCGCTCTATCTGTTGCTGCAGGCTGGAGGAGATGGAAGAGGAGGAGCTGCTGCTGGCCCTCGAGTCGTCATCCGACATCGCGACACCAGCAACCGTTGGCAGGAGTCGGCCTGGAAGGAAGAAGAGAAGTTCTGACCATCAATCACCACCCTCACAACGGCAACACCTGCTGCTGCTTAAGAGACCGAGCTGTACCTACTTGATTCCACTGAGCTCTGCCGTCAGAACAAAAGTTTTTGTAAAATGCTGCTTTTCAACCCTTACTTCAACTACTCTGCATTAGAATAGTAAACAGGCCTCCTGGAATAGTTTAGGGAAAGTTGGATTTTCCTAAAATATTCTAGGACTGGAGTTATACTAGTAAAAGTGCCTTCCCAATGCCCTCACCACTTTCAAACAGCACAACACTTGCCCCCTCATACAGTACATCTGCTGCAGCCGAGACCACAAACCCAAATCACCACCCTCACACAACACGCCACCTCCAGTAACAAAGGGAAACATGACCTTCACCCATCACCCTCACAAAGCCCATCAGCTGCTGCAACCCAAGACAACACAAATCTAAACCACCACACCAACTGTTGGAATCAAAGAGGCCACAGCCCTTGTTTACCACACACACGGAAAACATCTTCAGCAAGCCAGGAGAGCATGACCCTTAACCACCACCCTACCACAGTACAAGGCTTGCTGAAGCAAAGGAGATCAGGACCCCCCACCAAGAACATCTTCAGCAAGCCAGGAGACCACGACCCTCAACCACCACCCTACCGCAGCACAAGTCTTGCTGAAGCAAAGGAGACCAGGACCCCCACGGAGAACATCTTCAGCAAGCCAGGAGACCACAACCCTCAACCACCACCCTACCGCAGCACAAGTCTTGCTGAAGCAAAGGAGACCAGGACCCCCACGGAGAAATTCTTCAGCAAGCCAGGAGACCACAACCCTCAACCACCACCCTACCGCAGCACAAGTCTTGCTGAAGCAAAGGAGACCAGGATCCTCACCTACTATTTTCATGTGCAGCTCATCACTTGCTACAACCCTAGAGAACACAATCCTTACTGACCACTCTCACAAAGCACAACTACTGCTGGAAACCGAGAGCACAACCCTCACCTCTGAGACAGCCCACCCACTGCAGACCAGGAGAAGACATTCCTCTCACCTCATCCACACAGCACAACACCTGCTGAAGCACTTGAGATCAGCCCCACTCACAAACAATCCAAATTCCAAACACACAACTAGGCTCTCGAGGGCACATTCATACCTACTGCTCCAACATCACTAGTCACAGAGAAGTAGGTGGCATGAAAGGAAGACCGCAGGGGCATCATTAATAGATCTTGACACATTTCCAACCACACAGATCACTAATACCCCACATGCCACTCAGTCCAACTGCAAAACCATCATTGGATAGGTTTGTGCATCTCTCCGGACCGGTCACCGGACACAATCACCAACCTCACTCACTGCCATCAGCCCAGCCCCTTGTGCCACCACAACACCTGCGGGGCCAGCCCAGGGGTGGTGAATGCAAAATGTGTGCGGCTCTTATCCCCAACACCTACAAACAACATTGTCACAACGGTTCAGAAAGTGTTTGATCAATAACATGTTCTAGGCTCATACAGACTGCGACTGTCAGACTGTGCGACTTGCACCCGCATCCCCCATAAAAAGTCTCCCAGCTGTAAAATCAAGCAACCATTCCTACAGTTAGCAGACAGCAGACAGCCATCCTGCATCTCGGCCTAGGGACATCTGCAACCACAGCAGAGCCACAAACTGGCAGCGGTGGTCTCAAGTCACTGGGCTTTAACATCCCAAGCACCTCCCACAACATGCAGCATCTGCCGTCAGAGGCCCCGTGGACAAACTCATGCCATCCAACCGCAGTATCATCACCGACCGCCTCGCCCTGGAACCGATCAAACAGCATCTCTTGTCCCTGGAGGCCCCGCACCAACACCGCTGGGCTCCCCCATCCAACCTGCACCTGGTATCTGACTGAGAACTCGGACCTAATACCTTAAACTCACGACTCTGTGAGAGGGGGGGGGGACGCAAGATACCAGGGACCAACCAGATGATGAAGAATGCCACCAATAGGGTGTGTGAGGGCCCCTAAAAACCTGCCTGCGGTTCTTTCCATCTAAAATGAAGACGTTTCAAGTGAAGCAAGGCTGAGACAAGAGGGGGACCCGATACCCTGGTGTCTAATGAAGACTCCGAGCAGCAGGACTCCCTCCGGTCAGGGCACTGTCCTCCCCCTTCCCCTAGGACCTGAAACTCCCCAGTTTTATCCCTGGTGCAGAGGTAGGGGAAGGGGGTCCTGAAATACTCAGTTTTTATCACCAGTGAAGAGATACTGGGTGAGAGGGGACTGACGCCCCTTCTCCCCAGTTTTATTACTGGTGCGGATGTAAGGGGTGGGGGTGGGGAGGGGGGGCCGAAATCTCACTGATCTCACAGGTGCAAAGGCACTACCCGGGCACCCCCCCCTCCCAGGCCTGCAGCCCCCTGAGGCGCAGCAGTTGCTTAGAAGGTGGCAGAGGAATGTGCCAGCTTGCTGCCAAGTGTTGAATGCTGGCAGCTTCCCGCGCGCCCCTGGGGGCGGCTGATTAAAAGGGGCGCCCGGTTGGGGAGTCTCTGGCAGGCCATGCTGGAGGATGGGCACTGCTGCTACGGAAAGGGTTAACGGGTTTATGAAATGTTCTGAAAAGCTCAGCAGAAATATTTTTGGAGTCCTCTATTCCACGGATAGAAAAGGCTTGCTTTGCCAAGCGTGGTGCCCTCGGTGCCGCTGACGTGTGTTTTACAGGCAGGCTTTTGTTGTGGGGTTCCAGATACGCGCCAGCACCCCCGAGTGCCTGGGGGTTTATGATGGGCCTTGTTTCCCTGTGGGGGCCGTGCATGGGGCGTTGGGGATCTGATGCAATCTGGGTCCCAAGAGCTGGGGTGCAGCATGCTGGCATGGGGTTAGTCTTCAGACCCACCACCATGGGGTGGGCACTAAGTACCCGGCATACCATGGGCATCGGGGTTCTGTGCACTGTGGGGCCATTCGGGAGTGGTCTTCTGGAGGCAGGTGAATCGGGGCCTTGGGGGTTTGGTGCAGTGTGGGGCAGACCCTGGAGGTGGGTCAGCAGGGGTCTGGTGCATTGTGGGAATCAGCATATACAGCACCAGGAAGTGGCTGAATGGGAGGCATTGGGCATCTGGTGGGCCGTGTCAGACCATTCAGGGGTTGGCTTCTGGAGGCAGGTGAATGGTGGACCTTGGGGTATTGGTGCAGTGTGGTGAAGACCCTGGAGGTGGGTCAGTGGGGGACAGTAGGGGTCTGGTGCATTGTGGGATCAGCATATGCAGCACCAGGAAGTGGTTGAATGGGAGGCATTGTGCATCTGGTGCATTCGGCATGATATGCACTGATGGGCCCTGGGAGACCAGACAGCCCCCTGCAGGCTGTGAATGGGAGGCATTGGGCATCTGGTGCATTGGATGGGCCCTGGTGGGACAGACAGCCCCTGCAGGCTGTGAATGGGAGGCATTGGGCATCTGGTGCATTGGATGGGCCCTGGTGGGACAGACAGCCCCTGCAGGCTGTGAATGGGGGCATTGGGCATCTGGTGCATTGAATGGGCCCTGGTGGGACAGACAGCCCCTGCAGGCTGTGAATGGGAGGCATTGGGCATCTGGTGCATTGGGTGGGCCCTGGTGGGACAGACAGCCCCTGCAGGCTCTGAATGGGGGCATTGGGCATCTGGTGCAGTGAATGGGCCCTGGTGGGACAGACAGCCCCTGCAGGCTCTGAATGGGGGCATTGGGCATCTGGTGCATTGGGTGGGCCCTGGTGGGACAGACAGCCCCTGCAGGCTGTGAATGGGGGCATTGGGCATCTGGTGCATTGGATGGGCCCTGGTGGGACAGACAGCCCCTGCAGGCTGTGAATGGGAGGCATTGGGCATCTGGTGCATTGGATGGGCCCTGGTGGGACAGACAGCCCCTGCAGGCTGTGAATGGGAGGCATTGGGCATCTGGTGCATTGGATGGGCCCTGGTGGGACAGACAGCCCCTGCAGGCTGTGAATGGGAGGCATTGGGCATCTGGTGCATTGGGTGGGCCCTGGGAGACCAGACCGCCCCCTGCAGGCTGTGAATGGGGACATGGGGGTCTGGCACATAGTTTGCATGGGGGTCCTCTGTAGAGCAGTGGTTCCCAACCTGAGGTCCGGGTACCTCTGGGAGCCCATGAGGCCTCCTTAAGAGGTCCACAACTGCTTAGAAAATGAAATATTAACAGTTTAATAAAGTGTATATGGCTAAATGTACAATTGAAAATGTTAAAACATACTGCAAATGTCAAGGAATTTGAAACGTGAGGCTAAAAATTAAATTAGACTCCCCAGATCGATTTGTGGGAGCGGCGCAGGTGCATCAAACCGAATTTATTATCAGAATATGGACAACAGGGGCTTCAACTGAATTTAGAAAAGCGCCAACCTTCCCATTATTAAATTAAAATCTTTCTTTTTTTATATTTGTTTGCAGATTAAACAAAATGTGTTATCATTTGTGTATGTGTTTGATGAATGGTTGTTTCTGTATTTTTTGTGTATTGTTTTGTGGTTCAAATCAGTGCTTAATTTGAGCCAGTGGTTTCTGGTGCGCGGCATCAGCACTTATTTTTGAGCGCCGGGACGTATTTTTCTGCCTCAAGTATTTACTGCGAGCAAAAGATACAAATGGGAAAGACGGAGGAAGAGAAAAACTAAAAAGCGTCAGAAGGGGAGAAAGCAGAAAGCTGCAAGAGTGAGCTGGAGGGGTAGGGAGTACCTGTAAATGGATCAAAGAGGCCAGAGATGGCCTCAGGATTACGCTGCCTCAGTATTAACTGCTCACATATTTAATTGCAGCAGACGCGTGTTTCAGAGGAGAGCTTTGGGCACCAGCACCTTTATTTACAAATTAAGCACTGGTTCAAATCATCGACAATGTTTAGACCAGGGTCCCTGGCTTCCGATAATGTCTCAGTTGGGGGTCCCCGTTTTCCAACAATGATTCAGAGGCGAACCCCAAGTTCCATGAACGATAAAGTGAGGGTCCACAGAAGACATAAGGTTGAGACCGCTGCTGCAGGGTACATGTAGTGGGTTAGCTCGCTTCCAAGATCTGGCCAGACCCTACAAGAATCCCATTTCCAAGTCACTTTGAAAGCTCGTCACAGTGATGAAACTAGAAGACGTCATGACCTCTGAAGACGTCAGTGACCGCACATCCACACTCCGGCGCAGGTCCGAATACTGCCTATTGGGGTCGTGCAAAGTTGTGCGCGAGATTTGCCACTTCCGCGTGAAAATAAACACTGCCACGAGCTTTCATCATAACATTCCTATTTAAACGCAGTGTAATGTTTCTGCGGGAGAGATTCTTCGCAGAAAACCGCGGCCTTCTGCTGGAAAAGCCACTGTGGAGCGAAAAGCTCCGTAAAGGTACAGGAAAAAACATCTGAAAACCTTTGATGTGGCGCACAGAAAGCTCATCAGAGGGTATTTTAAGAGAAATATTGTGCAGGTGTCTCCCACCTTGGATGTGTTCCAACCAAGTAAAAACTATCCTTGCAGTGCGAAAAAAAGGCTTTTCTCTGAATAAAAAATGAATCTTTTCTCACCCTTGGCTTCTTCCCAGAGGAAGTTATACTCCGCCAATGGAAGGTCCCAGGAGCCTCGGGAGGTTGCACAGCATTGCACCAGGGATTGGGCAGTTCGTGCGCAATTATGCACCATGGGAGGGCAGAGCACGGCACCAGGCGCTGGTGCGCTCTGTGCTCAGTAATGCACCAGGAGTTGGGTGGTTAATGCACAACAATGCACCATGGGATGGTACAGCATTGCACCAGGGGATGGTGGGTCTCAATAGTAATACGTTAGGGGATTAGACCACTTGGGCACAGTTGTGCGCCATGGATTAGGGCGGTTCAAGCACAATAATGCACCATGGGATGGTACAGCATTGCATCAGGGGTTGGTAGGTCTCATTCACAGGTTTACACCAGGGTATTGGGTGACTTGTGCACACTAGTGCGCCATGAGTGGTAGGTCTCAGACATAGTAAAACACCAGATTAGATGACTCAGGCACAGTTGTGCACCATCGGTTGGGCGGTTCACGCACAATATTGCACCAATGGCTGCCACAGCATTGCATCAGAGGCTCGTAGGTCTCATACACAGTAATACACCAGGGGATTGGACGACTCGTGCACAGTAGTGCACCATGATTTGGCACAGTTCATACACAGCAGTGCACCAGGAGTTTGTACGTCTTATACTCATTGTTCCAGGGGTTGGTAGGTCTCATACACAGTAATACATCAGGTGACTGAACGGCTCAAGCACCGAAGTGCATCATGGGCTGGCACAGCTGGTACACAACAGTGTACCAGGAGTTGGCGCGGCTCATGCACAGTAGTCCAAAGGGGTTGGTGCGACAGTGCAGGTAGGTCTCATACAAAATAACACACCAGGGGACAGAGCAACTCATGCACAGCAGTACACCGTGGGTTTGTGTCCCTTGTACCAGCAGTGCACCAGGGGTTGTGACCACTCATTCAGTGATGCACCAGGGCCTGGCACAGCAGTGCACCAGGAGTTGGCACAGCTCCTACAAAGGGTGCACCAGGGGTTGGCACAGCTCATGCACAGTAGTCCACCAGAAGTTGGTGCAACAGTGCACCAGGGGTCGGTAGGTCGCATACACAGTAATACACCACAGGATTGGATGACTCATGCACAATGGTGCACCACGGGTTGGTACGTCTCACACATAGTAATACACCAGGGATTGGACAACTCATGCACAACAGTGCACCATGGGTTGGTGCAGTTCGTACACAGCAGTGTACCACGGGATGAGATGTCTCATACACAGTAATACACTAGGGGACTAAACCGACTCAGTAGTGCACCAGGGGTTAGTGCATTTCATACTCAGTAATGCACCAGGTGTTTGGACAGCTCATGCAAAGTAGTGCACGATGGGTTAGTACAGATCGTGCACATCAGGGGTTGGCACAGCTTGCACAAAGCAGTGCACCAGGGGTTGGCGCAGTTGTACACAGCAGTGAACCAGGGGCTGTGACGGTTCATGCAGTGATGCACCAGGAGTTAGTGCGTTTCATACTCAGTAACGCACCACGAGTTTGGACAGCTCATGCACAGTAGTGCACCATGGGTTAGTGCAGATCGTGCACAGAAGTACATCAGGGGTTGGCACAGCTTACACACAGCAATGCACTGGGGTTGTGACAGTTCATGCAGTGATGCACCAGGGCTTGGTACGTCTCATATACAGTAATGCACCAGGGGATTGGACTCATGCACAAAGGTGCACCATGGGTTGGCACTTGGTGGACAGCAGTGCACTAGAGGTTGGGTGGTTCATGCAGTGATGCACCACAAGGTGGCACAGCATTACACCAGAAATTGGTACGTCTCATACTTATTAATGCAGCAGGTGTTTGGAAGGCTCATGCATAGTAATCCACAGGGGTTGGTGCGACGGTGCACCAGGGCTTGGTACGTCTCATACGCAGTAAAACACCAGGGGATTGGACTCATGCACAGTAGTGCAACATGGGTTGGCAGCTTGTGGACAGCAGTGCACTAGGGGTTGTAAGGGTTCATGCAGTGATGCACCAGAAGGTGGCAGTGCACCAGGTGTTGGTACGTGTCATCCACAGTAATACACCAGGGGCTTCAACGCATGCACAGCAGTGCACCATGGGTTAGCGCAGCTTGTACACAGCAGTGCACCAGAGATTGTGACGGGTCATGCAGTGATGCACCTGGGCATGGCACAGCGGGCAAAGGGGGTTGGTTGGTCTCAAACAGAAATACTCCAGGGGACTGGACTCATGCACAGAGGTGCACCATGGGTTGGCAGCTTGTGGACAGCAGTGCATTAAGGGTTGTGACAGTTCGTGCAGTGATGCACCAGGGCCTGGCACTGCACCAGGAGTTGGTGCGTTTCATACTCAGTATTGCATTAGGTGTTTGGATAGCTCACGCAAGTAGTGCATCATGGGTTAGAGCAGTTCATGCATAGCATTGCACCAGGGGTTGGCACAGCACGTACACAGCCATGCACCAGTGGGTTGCCAGGTTATGCACAGTAGTCCACGAGGGTGGAGGGGGCTGCGACTGTGCACCCGGGACTGGTAGTCTCATACGCAGTAATACTGAGATTGAACAACTCGTGCACAGCAGTACACCCATGGTTGGTGTAGCTTGTACACAGCAGTGCACCAGGGGTTGTAATCGGTTCACGCAGTGATGCACCAGGGGATTTCACAGCAGCAAACCAGGAGTTTGTACGTCTCATACTCAGTAATGCACCAGGTGTTTTAATGTCTCATGCACAGTAGTGCACCATGGGTCGGGCGGTCCATGCACAATAATGCACCATCGGTTGGCACAGCATTGCACAACAGGCTGGTAGGTTTCATATACAATAATACACCAGGGCATTGGACGACTCATGCACAGGAGTGCACCATGGGTTGGTAGGTCTCATACACAGTAATACATACACTAGGGGATTGGACGACTCATGCACATTAGTGCACCATATGCTGGGACGGTTCATGTACAATAATGCACCATGGGATAACACAGAAGTGCCTGATGGGTTTGTAGGTCTCATACACAGTAAAACACCAGGGGATTGGATGACTCACGCACAGTGGGTTGGCGCAACCTGTAGACAGCAGTACACCAGGGGTTGGCATGGCTCGTGCACAGCAGTGCACCGGGGGTTGGCACGGCTCGACCACAGCAGTAGGAATGGCTTGTGCACAGCAGTGCACCAGGGGTTGGCACGGCTCGTGCACGGCAGTGCACCAGGGGTTGGCAGGGCTCGTGCACGGCAGTGCACCAGGGGTTGGCAGGGCTCGTGCACGGCAGTGCACCAGGGGTTGGCAGGGCTCGTGCACGGCAGTGCACCAGGGGTTGGCAGGGCTCGTGCACGGCAGTGCACCAGGGGTTGGCGCGGCTCGTCCAGAGCAGTAGGAATGGCTCAAGCACAGCAGTGCACCAGGGGTTGGCACGGCTTGTGCACAGCAGTGCACCAGGGGTTGGCACGGCTTGTGCACAGCAGTGCACCAGGGGTTGGCACGGCTCGTGCACAGCAGTGCACCCGGGGTTGGCGCAGCTTATCCAGAGCAGTGCACCAGGGGTTGGCATGGCTTGTGCACAGCAGTGCACCAGGGGTTGGCGCGGCTCGTGCACAGCAGTGCACCAGGGGTTGGCGCGGCTCGTGCACAGCAGTGCACCAGGGGTTGGCGCGGCTCGTGCACAGCAGTGCACCAGGGGTTGGCGCGGCTCGTGCACAGCAGTGCACCAGGGGTTGGCGCGGCTCGTGCACAGCAGTGCACCAGGGGTTGGCGCGGCTCGTGCACAGCAGTGCACCAGGGGTTGGCGCGGCTCGTGCACAGCAGTAGGAATGGCTCGTGCACAGCAGTGCACAAGGGGTTGCCATGGCTCAAGCACAGCAGTGCACCCGGGGTTGGCGCAGCTCATGCGCAGCAGTACACCAGGGGTTGGCATGGCTAGTGCACAGCAGTGCACCAGGGGTTGGCGCGGCTCGTCCACAGCAGTAGGCATGGCTCGTGCACAGCAGTGCACCGGGGGTTGGCGCGGCTCGTGCACAGCAGTGCACCGGGGGTTGGCGCGGCTCGTGCACAGCAGTGCACCGGGGGTTGGCGCGGCTCGTGCACAGCAGTGCACCGGGGGTTGGCGCGGCTCGTGCACAGCAGTGCACCGGGGGTTGGCGCGGCTCGTGCACAGCAGTGCACCGGGGGTTGGCGCGGCTCGTGCACAGCAGTGCACCGGGGGTTGGCGCGGCTCTTGCACAGCAGCAGGAATGGCTCTTGCACAGCAGTGCACCGGGGGTTGGCGCGGCTCGTCCAGAGCAGTAGCAATGGCTCAAGCACAGCAGTGCACCAGGGGTTGGCGCGGCTCGTGCACAGCAGCAGGAATGGCTCTTGCACAGCAGTGCACCGGGGGTTGGCGCGGCTCGTGCACAGCAGTGCACCGGGGGTTGGCATGGCTCGTCCAGAGCAGTAGGAATGGCTCAAGCACAGCAGTGCACAAGGGGTTGGCGCGGCTCGTGCACAGCAGTTGGAATGGCTTGTGCACAGCAGTGCACCAGGGTATGCCATGGCTCAAGCACAGCAGTGCACCAGGGGTTGCAATGGCTCAAGCACAGCAGTGCACCAGGGGTTGCAATGGCTCAAGCACAGCAGTGCACCAGGGGTTGCAATGGCTCAAGCACAGCAGTGCACCAGGGGTTGCAATGGCTCAAGCACAGCAGTGCACCAGGGGTTGGCGCGGCTCGTGCACAGCAGTAGGAATGGCTCAAGCACAGCAGTGCACCAGGGGTTGACGCAGCTCGTGCACAGGAGTAGGAATGGCTCAAGCACAGCAGTGCACAAGGGATTGGCGCGGCTCGTGCACAGCAGTTGGAATGGCTCGTGCACATCAGTGCACCAGGGTTTGCCATGGCTCGTGCACAGCAGTGCACCAGGGTTTGCCATGGCTCAAGCACAGCAGTGCACCAGGGGTTGCAATGGCTCAAGCACAGCAGTGCACCAGGGGTTGCAATGGCTCAAGCACAGCAGTGCACCAGGGGTTGCAATGGCTCGAGCACAGCAGTGCACCAGGGGTTGCCATGGCTCGTGCACAGCAGTGCACAAGGGGTTTCCATGGATCGTACACAGCAGTGCACCAGCGGTTGGTGCGGCTCGTGCACAGCAGTGCACAAGGGGTTGCCATGGCTCGTACACAGCAGTGCACAAGGGGTTGGCGCGGCTCGTGCACAGCAGTTGGAATGGCTCGTGCACAGCAGTGCACCAGGGGTTGCCATGGCTCAAGCACAGCAGTGCACAAGGGGTTGCAATGGCTCAAGCACAGCAGTGCACAAGGGGTTGCCATGGCTCAAGCACAGCAGTGCACCAGCGGTTGGTGCGGCTCGTGCACAGCAGTGCACCAGGGGTTGCCATGGCTCATCGCTTTATTGCTGTTGAGACATTTCATCTGAGTCCCAGCCCAGCCTCAGGACTCGAAGGGATCACTTTTGGGAACTGGGTTACGAGACCGATGTGCCGCGAACTAGGTTTAGTTGGATCGCTGAATTACTGCGGCTTCGGAGGCTGATTGATGGTTCCTATGCTGGGTGGTAACACCGGTGGTTGGTGTTGTCCGTGAGTTGCAGACAGAGGTGCAGGCCCTGTGGGGGAATAACAGCAGTGCTGGAAGTTTGGGGTAACAGGAGCTCCTTGATGGGTCCGATGGAGGGGACTGTAGTGTTGCTCAGAGGCTTTAATGGGGGTACACATCTCCCACATAAAACCTGTCGAGGGATAACAAGGGTGTTGATGCTGGGGATACAGGTGATCGTAGATAAGTCCTGCGATTGGCTGACTGGAGGATAATGCAGACCAGCGGACGCATCCTATTGGTGCACTGTTGGTCAAGGATGCTGAAGTTACGGATACTGGAGGATGGGTCCAAGTGGGAGGATGCCGATATTGGTGGATCTACAATGATGGAGCCAGGGGTTGTAAAGTGCAGATTTTGGAGGAACTCCATGGACTGGTCTAAGACTTCAAATGGACAAAACACTACACAGTATAAGGGCGAGTTTGCATATTTGGATTGGGCAAGCTGGCTCGGCATCCCATCCAGGCTGCTCTCCAGACACAGCCTTTGTGTAGAGTGATGCTCTGCACAGCAGGCTAGTCTCCAGCCTAGAGCACCCACAACAGAGGCACAAAGCTGCAAGTGATCTGCAGCCGGCTCCCAACAGCCAATCTGAACGGTGCTCCAGAAAGAGACGAAAGGCTGACTCATTGTAAAGGGCTCTTCCAGCCCTGACAACAGGCGCTGCAGAACCGACATATCTTCATCCAGGACCAAATGGCTCAGTTTCAGTGAGTGGAACACATTTTTAATGTAGTGATGTTAGAAAAGCAAGGGGTGCTCATTAAATGAGGCTTTCTGTGAAGCAGATGGCACCACCTCTGCTTGGGCAGGTCCAGACCCTTTAGCAAGCTTGGGATACTGCTGACTCCGTCTAAAAGCGCTGCCACAGGCTTGGCACACAATAGGCAATGTCTAAGTGGTGCGCACTAGGACTTCCATATTTAAGTAATCTTTACATAAAACACAGCCTAATGTTTTCTTTTTCCTTTCCATAGCTTTACATCCTCGGATCACATGCTATCTCAGAAAGTCCCCTTCTTCAATATTCCTAAAGCCCTTCTTGAAAAATTTACCTTGACTTACAACTATTGACTGATTCCTTCCGCCCTTTACTCAGGGACCCCTACATCTTCCATCCTCTGCAGGCCGTCTGGGAGTATAGGCTTGCCTTAGTAGGTGCCTGTGCCTTAATCTCGTACGACATTTCTGCAGATGGCTCACACCTCATTTCATAGATCACAAGCTCTCCTTTAAATCAATATCACTGCAACCTAACAAGATCTACTCCTCTCACCAACCACCTGCACTCGCCCAGAGCCCCCACTGATGATCACACCTATTAATGTAATCTACCACAAAGAAACAGGAATAAATGCAGGTCTGAGAGCACATGACTAATCCTGATAACCACCAATTACCACTGGATTAACCACTAACCTTAATACTAACCTTAGGTTCCGCAGGAGCGAACAGCTCACTGTAAAGAGGTATAAATGCAATTACAAAACCAACTACTTGTCTGCGCGGATTACATGGCTGCATGGATTCAGGTGCACCTCCCATGCTGCGTGAAGGACTGAGATGTAGGCATATCACTGGCACACCCTAGCTTAAATCCTGATTATTCACATTATTATTTTTTTTTTTTAAACAGTGCATTCTGGGAGTTGTAGTCTTGGCTCCATTCAATCGACCCAGCTGCAGGCACACACATGAAAACAATGAATAGAAAAGACAAAGACATAACCCGGAAAAACAGTGTCTCAATAACATGGAGACAGGTGGTAAACCCAACTCTACTCCTGCGACTACACAGTTGGGGAGAGGAGGACTATTGAATCACCCCTGCTGCGCTTTATGCCTCCATCATTGACACAATTGGGGGACTTCAAAAACATCTGTCAACCTGCACATCCATTTACAGAGTTGTAGTTGGAGTGTTGTCCAACTTTCACACAAAAATACAGCTTTTCCTATCTGCAATTATTTTTAAAGAGAAAAATAAATAAAAAAATCAGAAATTAGTTCTTCTTTCGAGGTGCCACTTATAAGTGCCAGGTGGGAGCTCTGCATATGGATACCACAGGAAGCTAAAAACAAGCATTTGCAAAGCAATAGGTCATGCATCTGCTCGAGTTATTGGCATTGTAAATGCATAACTGGACTTTTCTTACCAAATAAATTGATCAATCCTGCCACATAATTTGGTCCTCTTTGCCACATAATTCCAGTGGCCCTGCATATAACTAAAGCACTTCCATTTACCTTCTTCCTCTATCTGCAGCAAAAATATTACCATTATTTATTATATTTTGTATATTTTTATTTTGGGGGCTCCCCTAACCTTGTGTGGGGACCCAGAGATGACCTAGACAGAAAGAGCAGGTCATGTGGTGAGTTATGGGCAAAAATGTTTTGTAAAAGGAATGCCCCACAAAACATTATGGGGCGATTTTCCAAGTGCAGCAAATATTGTATGATCTTCACTGTAATGCTCAGAACAGCCCCTAGAGGACACCATAATAAAAATAGCATTTGTAAGAAACATGGTTATGTAGGCATACAGTCAGCCCCTAGAGGACATAACATGAACAGAATGACAAAGTAATGCAGTGTAACCATATATTTAGCCCCTAGAGGCGTAGTGCCTTCCACATTTTCAGGCCTAGCAGGCCTACTGCAATACTATTACACACAAGGCCCGTCAAACTCAAACTACTCCCAGCTGTAAAACAAAAGTACCAGCCATGAGGGAGCGTAAAAAGACATTGAATGGTGGGAGAGGTAACTATTTTAGGGCCCCAACCTAGTGTGGGGGCCCAGGGAAAGACAGAAAGAGTGCATCGTGCTGAATGGTTTAGTGGTGGTCCCGCTGTCGTAGGACCACCACAGGCAGAGTTATGGGTAAAAATGTTTTGAAAAAGAAATGGCCAGCAAAGCATTAAGGGGCGAGTTTCCCAAGTGCAGTGAATATTGTAGTATTGGCTCTCCCGCTGTGCTGGACTGCTTTGAGGATTTCTGGGTTTGTATATTTTTCAACTGCTAAACTTGTAGTTAAGAGGTGCTCATCTAAAATGCTCCTCAGATCAAGGTTGCGTGATATGAAACTTCACATAGTCATGTTAAGCGTTCCTCCGATCGAGATTGTGCTATATGAAACTCCAGAGCTCCTCTAATTTAGTTTGAGGATTTGCTTTGAGGATTTCTGGGTTTGTATATTTTTCAACTGCTAAACTTGTAGTTAAGAGGTGCTCATCTAAAATGCTCCTCAGATCAAGGTTGCGTGATATGAAACTTCACATAGTCATGTTAAGCGTTCCTCCGATCGAGATTGTGCTATATGAAACTCCAAAGCTCCTCTAATTTAGTTTGTGCTATATGAAACTTTAAAAAATATGTACTAAATAAATAATAAATAACCCCCCCTCCAGCTTCCAGCCCTTGTGCACAGACACCACAAAGAAACCACAGCATGCCCAAAACAAGGAAGAGGAAGAAACAAAATATGGCCATGCAGCGCGATGCGGCAAGGCAAAAGAAAAAAATAGTGCACCCACGCTAAAGAATATGGCCAATTGTGCAATAATCTAAGTAACAGGGTCAGTCTGCAAGGCATAACAAGGCAGCCTCAAAGGCAGGACAAACTTAAAGCATTTACCTATGAAATCAAGGGAATTTTGAAAGGCAGGCCCAGGAACGAATGAAAGTGATGGGCGTGGTTAACGCTCACAGAGTAGATTAGAACATGTTGAAGAGCAGCTCTTGCACGCTGCCTAGGCTCAACATAAAAAAAGGGATTTGATTTGGCAACTGAATCACCGCATTATTGGCACGCGTGTAGAACTAGGATACAGTTTCGGGTGAGTATTGTTTTATTATATTTAATCCAGATGATCTCTTTAAAAAAAAAATCAACGCATGAAACCGAGAGCACTACTTCTAAGGAGTTACACCTGGATGGGAGAGGGTACCATGGGATTGGGATAGGGAGAGATGCAACCTGAGTTGGTTCACAAATGAGGAGGAGAAAGGGTGAAACATGAAGCTAGCACACTGACTGCTTAACATACAAGATTCTATACCAAAGTACTCACGAACAGCTGTTGCTAAAAAGGACTGGCCCCTGCGGAAGGGTCCTGCGTGATCTATAAATCCAATGATTTAATAAAAAGATCTTCCATCTATGATCTTTCCTAGGCCATGAGTCTAAACTATGGAAACCTTTTCCGATTTCCAATAGAATTATCTGCTTCTTTACCTTGTGTATGTGCTCCTCAAAACTGCACCAGCTCGAGAAATATACACTCTAATCCCAAAAAGCACGCATTGCCATAGTAATCCTTAACACTAAAGGGAACTACTTTCTGTGTGGATGAGCTTCTTGTGAAACAAAACAATGCTGTCACTCACAGGGAAGCTAGCCAATGGCTAAGGTGGGCTGGCCCACAGACCCATCCTTTATGCTGTTTGTGGAGAAAAATATGAATGACGCAAGAGCAAACCAATGATTAACAGGAGTGGTTCTACGCCCCTATCAGTATACTATATCTATTTTCAGTAAAACCAAAAGGGTCTGTGTTAGCATCAGACCTAAAAACCCAAGCGTTTACTTTGCCTCTTGAACATGTAGCCACATGATGTAACTTTTGGAAATGTAATGCAATTAAACTACAAGACAGCAACGTTATTAAAAAAAATGGCAACCATCTCTGGTCAAGGAATTTATTAAATTTAGCCTCAGACTTTAGGCCTACAGACTTCAGAACCTCTGGTTTCGCTGTGTAGATGGACAGTATGAGAGGACAACAGCCCTGGTTCCGATTGGCTCAACCCTCATGACTAATACAAAGTAAGGACTTAATAGACCTGGGCTTTGGTAATAGCCTCCTAATCATCCTATATTCACACAAGTATTAATACCCTGGGAAGTACAAGCACAGTTAGAACCTAATTTACATTGTGCAGAGATTTTATGACGGAATAAAAATGTTACACCTTCTGCTTGGGCTTTACTAAGTAGTGACCATCTAGGGAGTTTGCAAGCGGCATCAACATGCAAGGACAGTTTCCAATTAAAATTCTTAGACTAATGATGTTTGTCATTTCAAGATTTGGACAGCTACGCTCTTGCCACACAACCGCTAGCCAACTACTTGGAGAACATCTGCATCCGACAAGTTTTCCCAAAGTATTACAGCTGACGACCATTTCTCTTTCAGACCCCACGTAATATAACCAATCTTATCCTGCACGGACAGCAAAAGGCGAGTTAGGCCACAGCGGGAGGAAGGAATATGTACCTTATGAAGTGATCAGCTTCAAAGTGGGTCAGTGGCCCAATGCTGGATCCATAAGAAGCCGTGCAGAGAGGAAATGTAAACTCATGCAAGATGGCGGGCTGCCTCAATCTACACTGACTGAAGGAGGCCCACACAAAGATAGCTTCCGTAGACGCTTTGGCATAAGTGTGGGAGACAATATTTAAACCCCTGGGGGAAAAAATGGGATGAATTTTATTTGGAGGTGATAGAAACACAAGTAAGTTGGTATAGAAAGATGAAATCCCAAATTTGGTATACAGTGAAAAAAAATCCCAAACTTACAAAAAGCCTAGAAACTGTAACAAAAATCTGAAAATGATGTTGTTGAGAATGGAGTTAGCATGTTCTATTTTCACCAAACGTTACAGAACCCAAAGACCCCCCCCCCCTTCCTCCACCAAACTTCCAGTTCATAATTTCTGCTGCTATTCACCATCTCGGGCCACCGACTACGCCAAACAGCTGGCCAGATGCCCAAGGGCAACTGGCCGCAGAGCACGATTGCTCAGTGCAGTGACATACCAGCATTTTTGTGTAGATGACCCCATCAATAAGGACATTTTCTACTTCCCTTTTGTTTCCACACAATTCCTCTTTCATTATCCTTTCTATCTCTCCTGAGCCCTTTAGCGCTGTGAAGCTACCGAAGGGTGGCAGAAAGCACTTTTTAAAGAACGAGCACACCCCAACATAACAAAATCCCCAAAATGCACATATGCTATGGTTTTGGGTCCTTAGAGGTTTCGTGATATTTACTAAGTTCGCATTAATTTATTAAGCACTATTTTTAGGTTTGACATGTAGAGGCGCTGTCACCATTCTTGGCCACCATATTTTCTTCTATATGCACTCTAAGGGCCTTTGGTCCAGCCTCCTTTATTCATTGCCTCCTCTGAGTCTCGAACCCTCAGACAGTGGAGAAGAGTGTTTTAGTCTTAACCTCCTCCTAGTTCCTCTTTGGATGTATCCTTCCACTGCAGTGACTATTTTGCATCCGAAAAGTACACCTGCCACTGGAATGCACAAGGGACTATTTTACATCTGAAAACTACATCATGTCATCACACATTTCATGCTTTTATTACATCCTTACATTATAAACACAAAACAATCTAATTTTTAAATAGTTTTGCACTGCAGCGGGCATTTAAAAGCCTTTGACAGCGCTCCAGTGCAATCATCAAACCATTTGCTTTCCTAATGCTTCTTTTAATTGTACACATGGTTTGGAGTGCCTCTATGTTCTGCTTGATCCTAATTTGTGATCTTAATTAAACTTGATTATAGAGACTTGTGTGCTGCGGGGTGGAGGGCTATAATACACTTGTTATTAGATAGCATTATTTTGCCAGGCACTGAGTTTACAGTCCCCCTTCTGTTGGTCATTAGTAATTTAAAAACTTGCTCATAATAATTTGAACACTTTTTTGGTACTTTTACAATTCACATAAAATGGTACATTTTGTCATTTCTATTTTTCTGGATATTTTAAAGAAGAACTAATTAACTCAGAAGCCTCTCCGGTGCCAAGGTTTGTTGATGACTGCTACAAGAGAAGCCTAGGGACCAACAGGAAGTACGTCAGAGCATACTCCCGCCTCCCACAACCTCGATCTAAACCTTAGTGCAATTCAGACTCTCAGAACCGCCGCCTGCCTGAGCCCTAGTCAACACCAAGAGAATTTACCCACAAGTCACCGGAGTTGACACATTGACCTAACACAGGAACCCACACGTTCAATTCTACAGAGCACAACTTCACAAGCTCAGCCAGACACCAGTCTGAGAAGGAAACCTCAGAACTCTCTGAAAAGTCACCTCTGCACTTCCAAAACCCTTGCATTGCCACAGCCATCCCAGACTGAATGCTACACCGACGTGCCATATATAGCAAGGGGCTTAGTTTAGGGGGGTGATGTTATACCCTCCTGATCAATGTATTTTCTTGTAAACAGTTAGGTTCAGGTGCTTTCAGTTGGGTATGGTAAGGTGTCTGTCCGATTTCACCAGGAATTTTTACATACACACAGACAAAAAAAGCACACACAGTGCACCCCTCTCGGTTTAAAAAATCTTCACAATTGTTGGTTATTTTACAAAATCCTCATTCCTCTCCCTTCCCACTGTCGCTTTAGCCCCTCATGTGTCCTGCTTGTCGTATAATGTAATTTAACATTATATGCCAGTAGGATTGTTCGAAACCCTGAAGCTCACCCCTCCCCCCCAAAATCTTACTGACCAAGCTGTACCCCTGTATACAGCTATCATCTCTAGTTCTGCAAGATACTGGTGGCATCCAGAATGCAGAATGACCGAGTGTCAAGGACCTAGGGTTAAGAACCTGAAGCCATGTGACATGGGCACACACAAAGTACTCGTAAACAGCAAATAGGACTGGAGACAGAGCACAGCCCCGGGGGACCCCACTTGTCAAATGTTGGGCTACAGAAGGGGGGATGGAAAGGATATATTACCACCATGAAAAGACACAACGAAAAAAAGAGATGCTGAAAATAAATAAATAAAAGAAAAACACGCAAAGTAGCAGTGTTTGGTCCACCATGCTGGATTGCTGAACGCAGCTCAAGGCAGCGCACAGACCTAGGGACATCATAAGGATTTTGGGGCCCCTGGGCCAAACGTGTTTTGGGGGCCCCTGTTCCGAACAGCTTTGAACTTATGATACAATTTCGGCTCTTTAGTGCCCCCTTTGGCCCGGTCATTCACATCCAAATTCTAAATGTGTTTACAACTAATATCCAGGGATTGTGACGTGTGTTTTCAACATTGTAACACAGCAGCTGCTCAGTAACAACTGAAAACAATCTCGGTGGACCCCCCCATTTCTCATATGTGAGTTCATCTTTTGACCTAAAAGAAACTAATTTATGGATATTGTATGAAACCTAAACACAATATTTCCCAGACATCACCCACATTAAAAATAAATTAAAGGAAAACGGAATTTGAAGCAATATGGTTAAGAATATTTTAAGGTAATCAGGGCATGACTCTACAGAACAGAGCTGGCTCTATGAGGCCCCAGGGCCAGAGCCCACTTTGCGCATGCGTTAAAACGTCTCTGCACAGACCTAGAAAAACCGGACTGGGATAAAACTGCCGCTGTGAGCTCTGCAGAGATCTCCAGACACCGAGGCCAGGCCTGACCCAGTTTAACTGCAGGGGCTGAACCCTGTTAAGCATCTGCCAGGACGTCACGCAGTTCCCACAACAACCCGGATCTGTAATTGGCTTTGTCTCCATTACCTTAACAGCTACTATCAACAGAGAGGTAGGGCTACGCATGCCGTGTTCTTCAGGGGGACGGTAGTGGCCTTTTGTGTTAGCCAAATCAAGGTGTGCAACTAACAAAGATTAAAAACCAAGGTGTGCAACTAACAAAGATTAAAAAGCCAAGGTGTGCAACTAACAAAGATTAAAAAGCCAAGGTGTGCAACTAACAAAGATTAAAAAGCCAAGGTGTGCAACTAACAGATTAAAAAGCCCAAGTGTGCATCAAGCAAAGATTAGAAACCCAAGGTGTGCGACTAACAAAGATCACAAAGTCAAGGTGTGCAACTAACAAAGATTTAAAACCAAGGTGTACAACTAACAAATAATAAAAAGCTACGGTGTGCAACTAACAGATTAAAAACCCAAGGTGTGCAACTAACAGACTAAAAAGCCATGTTGTTCAAATAACAAAGATTAAAAAGCAAAGGTGTAAAACTAACGAAAATTAAAAAGGCAAGTTGTCTAACCACCAAAGATTGAAAAAGCCAGGTTGTGCAACTAACAAAGATTAAACGGCCAAGGTGTACATCTAACGAAGATTAAAAAACCAAGGTGTGCAACCACCAGATTAAAAAATCCATGGTGTGCAACTAAGAAAGATTAAATAGTCGTAAAATATACAGCAAGAAGCAAAGGCTAAAACGTGTATAAAATTCAGGAAAAGATAGCACACAGCGATTTGAGAAGGATGTGGGCCCAACCGCTGAAACAGCAGATTTGGAGGGCTGTCAAAAAGGTTCCATCAGTGACCGACAGGAGTTGGAAGTCAGGGCGGGGGAAAACTGCTAGGTCCAAAATTACGTAGAATTGACTCCTTTGCTTTCTTGAAGTCCTAAAGGGTGTGTTGGGATTAAACCGCTAATGCGCGACTCTGTGGAGCCTTCCGTCCACCGACACTCAGGTCTGTGGGTATTCGCTTTAACTCTCTAACCAATTATTTGAGACGTATGATCAGAGGGGCAATGCCTTAAGAGTGGACCGAGATCTGTTCCAGGGAAAGGACGCACCAATGGCATTTTGCCACTTGGGACTTTCATTAGAATTTTGCTTGCTTTCCTGGGATACCTATTGGTTGCCAAAGGTCAGCGGGGTCATCTGGGCAGCTAGCAGGGGCATAGGAAGGGGCATTCTCTTATTGGTTTGCTGTGCCACCCTACACAAGCTGTGCTGCCCCTGGACACGAGCGGTTTGAACCCACCATCCTGTCCCCAATTCATGATTGGGGCAAGCAGGCAGATGTATTGTTCATGGTCGTGTTTCACCACCTTTTTCCCCTCAATGATTTGACATGTTTATTGCAGGGACGGACTCCGGTTTGGCCGCAAAGCTAGGAGACAACATGGCACTGGAGCAAAAAGGCAGGAAAATTCTGGATACATTTGTCTTTAAATCTGTGATCAAGTTTGGGCAAAAGTACCATGGCCTGTGAGGCCCAGCCAGGTGTGTGCGGTAGGCCGGATGTCCTTGGCCCTCCAGGTACTTGATGGCACTGCCCTGGAATTGTTGGCAGTTGAAGCGTGTGCCAGGAAACCAAGACTAGCCCAGGTGCCCAGGCCCATCTCCTGCAGGGTGCCAGGGGATCCTTTTGGGTTACTCTGGCATGAGTGTTTAGGGGCTCAGCTGGCTTGTGGCCTGGACTCCTCTTCTTGAGAGTGAACAGGGGAGTTCGCCTTGTAATGGTTATATGTGAATATTATTTTGGGGGGTGGAGGCTTGCCCTTGGGCTACCAGGTCAATTAGCCAGTGCTCTAAGTGCAGGGGGTGGTCAAACACGACTCCAACAATGTTGGTTAGATAATTCAAATGCATAGGGGTTTCCAACTCTTAATTTTAAATGTAAAGTATTTACAACGTGTGCTGGTAATCAAAATATGTTTTAATACAATTCTGTTGAACAATGAATACAGTCTGAGAACTTCTCAAACAAAATGTGGTTGTCTCTGCCCAACTCTTTGTCGTTGTGTGTTGATGGAGGGCCGAGGTTGGGCCCTGGGGTCTCCTGCTACTACCACCGGCTCAGGTGCAGTCCCCTACCTGAGGAAGACTATGCAAATATAGACAGCATAGCCCAAACAGTGCACTTTCAGGATTGCTAACAACAATATTTACATAAAAGGGAATAGACATATTCCAGGTATTCTAAAAACAACAATAGGTTTTCACTATTTTTTGTACCACACTTTGAAGGTTACAATAAGCTAAGAAAAGCGAGTAATACTCGACATGAAAACTGTGTGTTCCCCTCATTTCGCGACCAATCAAGAACACCATGTGCAGTTTGCGGTCCCCACTTCCATCCAATGACAAACCACACCGATTCACTTATCTGCATCAGAGGCGAATATTTCAGTGTCCAAGGGCCGGGGCTTTTATCCACCCTGCTCCACCAAGATGCCTTATATTGACACCAGTCTGCCTACATTTTAAGGTGTCCCCGCGGACACACTATCCAGGAAAATGGGCTTTTCAAATGTTGTGCAATGATCCAGCCCCTTCCTCCATCCCTCCAACGAGGGGTGTGCCGGGCCCTTTCAGTCCAGCATTGGGCAGTGTCCCCCTTTGCGACCACCCAGCTCAACCACACTAAAGCTATTTTGTACCCGTTACTGTCGAGAACCACCAATATGTTTAAAAGCCATTTTAGGACTATGGGAGAGTCACCAACCCAGCACCTCGACCAGAGGCGAAAGTACAGCTTTCCGAAGCGGGCAATAACTTCACATCAACAGATTGTGTGAATAAGTGCGTGTGTGAGAGTGTGAGAGTGTGTGTGTGTGTGTGTGTGTGTGTGCGTGCGTCTCAAGTATGTTGAACTGAGTGGCCAGCCGACCACCCCATCTTCTACAATCAAATACAAGTATTTCAACTGGATGAGTTTAAATTGTAACCATATAGTGGACTCTCAGGCGGGCGGGGTGGAGGTGTGCATGCCTCCTCCAATGCACAAAGAGCCTTGATACCTTCAGGTTTAGCGTGCTTTATAAATGTATTTTTTATTTCATTTTCAATTCAGTGATCCCCGCTGACGTGGAATAGACCCCGTTCCCATGCCTTCTGTCAAAAAAAGTAGTAGTCTGGGCTGGTAACCATGAAAGACTGATAGACCTGTGGTATTTTTCAATCTTGCAGCTCTCCACAAGGACCTTGGCTTAGATGGACTAACGTCAGGAAGCTCCAAGTCCTTCCCGCGCACCTGGGTAGATGGAGAAGATGCCGATATCTGAAGAGCTGACTTTGGTTGTCCATAGACGGTTTCCTCACAAACATTTTCAGCTAAGAGGTCCATGAACAACTTCACCACCATCCTGGACTTGTATCTCCCAGTTCAGAAACACCAATCATATCCCACTGTTTAAAGCCCTGCAAGCCAATCACCTGACAGAGCCACCGCCAAGTCCACAGTGGAGTTTCTTTCTTGAGTTTTGATGTCCAACTGATGTCTCTAGTTCCACCTGTCAACACCTGGGTATCATTCGGGATGTTGGTGGAAGAGGCAGACAGGCCAGCCGCCATATCTAAAAGGGAGCATTTGCACCCACTGCCATGCCCACTTCTCAGACGTGAAGGCCTGATCCCCCAATAGGTTTTCAGTCTTTATCCATTCAATAACCATTTAAGACATGCTCAGTCATCCAAGCTCCAGTAATCCTGGTGCTAAAAAGATAAATCATCGAGATACAGTCATTCCTTACTAGATCAGGAGAGGATGTGTATAGCCAAGACGCCAACGCACTAATGACAACTTGGATCCAGGCCCTTGTGATGGTCGGGTTATACTGGATTGACAGCGCTAGAATGGGTTTGAAAAGACATGGCCAGCAGTTTGACAAAATCAGTGGAAAATATGTTATTAATTTTGCATAGCACTCACGCCCACTGTTGCTATGGTCTCCAGCCGCTGTCAAGCTTTATATGGTGGGAAACAGCTGTTACTGGGTGCACAGTGGAGCCTTTAGTGACTTATTGAACTCAGTGATTTATATATATTTAATAAAGTGCAAACATTCAATCAAAATAAATCTTTTAGCGCTACGATTAGGGCTTTTTGCACATTTTGGGAGTCACAGCATTGCAGAGTGAGACTGCGTGACGCGCTTAATAGCAGCCGTAAAGGGCACTTCTGCCAAAGGGTAGAGGCTCAATATGAACAACCGAGGCTCAACGAAGTGATGGAGAGGCATAAAACGGCAGGTCTACAATTCAAAACAAGCATTTGCAATGCAATAGGTCTTGCATATTTCAAACAATTGACATATTTTGACAACAGCGCCCACAAAAAGAGTGGAAACTAAGAAAAGACAACATATAGCTTTAAGAAATAAAACGTTGCAATTATGTTTGTCTTGCTGGCATGTTTTTGCCACTTACAACCTTCTGTTTGCGGGGCACTGAAAGTTAGAACCAAATAGTACCTCAAACACGTCGGGAGCAGTGGACGGGCACTAATTAAGATGACATCAATTAATGCTTGATCCGTGCTCCACACAGAGGAACGGAAATGATGACAGGCGTGCCTTGACGAATTATGAGGCAGTAAAGAAGAGTGCCACGCAAACCAACAAACTGTGAGCGTCAGGCCGGCTCCAAGCCCTTTACTGAATACAACAGCATCTCGCATGCGAGACGTAACCGCATGCACTCGTAGGCTCAACCCTAAAAAAACAGTGGCCCGTTCAGTCACAAAGCTCTACGCGCTATAGAGTGCTGTAAGCTTTATCCTCGTACGCACAAGCAGTCTGTGGCCGCTAAGATCAAACTGAGAGGTTGTGGGCAGCCAACATCAAGCCCAGTGTCTGTTTAAGTGCAACGGTGAGCCTTTGGGTATTCGGACAGGCCCAGAACTGCCAGCACAGTCTGATATCAATCAATCAAGATTTATAAAGCGCAGCAAACCACCTACGAGGGCCTCAAGGCGCTGTGCAGGTGATGATGTCCCAAGCTTGACTAACAGCTCAGCTAGCAGGGCTTGGCATGGTCCCATTTACAAACGGGGCTTTCAAATTTCAATTTTTACTGATTTAAACAATACAGACAGAACCATCTGTTTCCGTATCTGGGTAGAATTCAAAACATGAAACACAGGCCTGTTTTTTAATCATTCTTACAATGTTAAGACAGGGCAGGTGCTATGCAGATCTAAGCGGAAGGGAGTAAGAAAAAAAAAAATCCATCCAGATTTCGGAAGTGCCGATGTGTTTGGACTCCAGGTCTAAGCCCTTCTTGATGTAGCTCTGACGCTTATAGAATTAAAACCCGTGGGGGATCCAAGCGTGAGTGTACATTTATTAGGTAAACCCCGAGAAACTGTACCAGTGGCAGCTTCATTTTTTCCCCAGTGCACGCAATAAACAAGGATAAACAGAGGCAATTTAACAGAAACACGCGTAAATGTCAAAAAAATGCCGCAAAACTAGAAATCTTATTCACAAATCCCAAGCAAGTCCTGGTGCCTGAACCTCTCCATTTTAGACCGACCTACCTTGTTAAAAAATAAAGAAATAATTTTAAAAAACTATTTTTTCAATATTTGTGAAACTGAACGGGGTTCCTATCTGAGCCTAGCGAATTCTACAA
This sequence comes from Pleurodeles waltl, assembly GCF_031143425.1. Taxonomy (NCBI): domain Eukaryota; kingdom Metazoa; phylum Chordata; class Amphibia; order Caudata; family Salamandridae; genus Pleurodeles; species Pleurodeles waltl. The sequence continues at coordinate 1,047,475,780 of NC_090449.1, forward strand.
GGCTGGTGCGGCAGCAGCAAGGCAGGGCGCTGCCTTGGCCTTTGGAGCGCTTAGAAGGAATTTCTGAATGTTTAAATCATCCCGTGCCAAGAGGGCAGGTGGCACAAAGGTGCTCTCTAGAATTAATGTCCAAGAGGCACGGAGGGGCATGTCTGCAGATCGCCGATGAGTAAAGCAAAGGGGTTTAAACAGAATGCACTAATGAGTTCCCTAAAGGGTGGGTGTAAAGGGCTCCCATCTGCCAGAGCCCCAAGGGCTGCGCTGTGAGATCTGAATTACTTCAAGCCGAGGGATAGCACATCAGTGCCTCGCCAGGGCTCCTAAGCGCTATTTAGATACAATTGCAATCACAATTACGTACCGACGACCTATGCAAGGGGCCAGAGTCCAGGCGCAAGGAAAATTGACGAGAGGTGGGGAGTTAGTTTCTGTGGAAGGACGGACAAGACTTTTCATAACACACTGGGGACAAAATAAAATGCTGAACAGGTGTAACGTGTGGGATCGGTCTAAAGCAGAGAGAGGTATTTTATCCCTCAAAGTGGCGGGGCAGGTGACCAACCCGATGGGCTGCAGTGGATCACGCCGAACAAAGTTATCAAAACTTCCGCTTTCCCCGAATAAAGAACTAGCCGAGTCTTGAAGACGAGAATATAAACCTGGTGGTCAGATGAGTGGACACACCTATCAGTGGCTTGATGCAAACTGGTCGTAAACCTGTAGGACTGGAGGAAATCAGGAGACCAGGGTGAGAACGAGGGTTGAACTGGGAGGAGAAAGGGGAAAGCACAGCTGACAGCATTGGACCATTCTTGGCCTGGCCTTGGAAGCTTGCCTGACCCTGAAGGCCCATGAAGAAACAAACATCAGGACAACCCATCAGATGCTGCCAGGATCAGTCGCTCGTGCAGCTGAGATCATAGCAGGCACCGTGCTCCTGGCTGGAGAAGGCTTGTGGTGAAGAACATGAGAAGGTTTAAGAAAAATCACAGATTTCTGGGGAGCGCACTCTTTCCAGAGGATGTTGAGAGACCACTGGATTCTTTGAGCAATGGGGCGATGGAACAGACCTTAAGGATGTGCTTTAGACACAAAAGGCATGTGGTAAGGACATTCATGCCTTGGAGAACTGGCACGAGTCTCAATGGAGCCCAATGTGCAGCTAATCAATGACTTGCTGACTGCAGGGATGGACGCTAAAGCATGAGGGCAGCATCATTCTGAAGGTCACCTGAGCAGGTAGTGGCCAGGGACAGGTGCTGGTCAGAACCATCCTATGACCGCAGTGATGGACGCTGAAGCATGAGGTCACCTGAGCAGGTAGTGGTCAGGGAAAGGTGCTGGTCAGAACCATCCTATGACAGCAGTGATGGAAGCAGAAGCAAGAGGTCACCTGAGCAGGTAGTAGCCAGGGACAGGTGCTGGTCAGAACTACCCAATGACTACAGCGATGGAAGCTGAAGCATCATTCTGAAGGTCACCTGAGCAGGTAGTAGCCAGGGACAGGTGCTGGACAGAGACATCCTATGACTGCAGTGATGGAAGCTAAAGCATGAGGTCACCTGAGCAGGTAGTGGTCAGGGGTAGGTGCTGGTGAGAACCACCCTATGACTGCAGTGATGGACGATGAAGCATCATTCTTAAGGTCACCTGGCCAGGTAGTGACCAGGAACAGGCGCTGGTCAGAACCATCCTAGGAAGCACTGATGGAAGCTGAAGCATGAGGTCACCTGAGCAGGTAGGGGCTAGGGACAGGTGCTGCTCAGAACCATCTTAGGACTGCACTGATGGAAGCTGAGCTGAATCATCATTCTGAAAGTCACCTGAGCAGATAGGGGCCAGGGACAGGCGCTGCTCAGAACTATCCTATGTCTGCAGTGATGGACACTGAAACATGAGGTCTCCAGAGCAGGTAGTGACCAGGGACAGGTGCTGGACAACCCCATCCTATGACTGCAGTGATGGAAGCTGAGCTACATTAGCCAGAACCAGCCTAGGCCAGCAATATCCACCCCAGACCAGTATTAACTGTTCTATGTCAGCAATAACCACCCCAGGCAAGCAATAACTGTGCTACGTCAGCAATAACTGTGCTACGTCAGCAATAACCACCCCAGGCCAGCAATAACTGTGCTACGTCAGCAATAACCACCCCAGGCCAGCAATAACTGTGCTACGTCAGCAATAACCACCCCAGGCCAGCAATAACTGTGCTACCTCAGCAATAGCCACACTAGGCCAGCAATAACTGTGTTACGTTAGCCATAACCACCCTAAGCCAGCATTAACTGTGCTACGTCAGCAATAACCACCCCAGGCCAGAAATATCTGTGCTACGTCAGCAATAGCCACCCTAAGCCAGCAGTAACTGTGCTACGTCAGCAATATCCACCCTAGGCCAGCAGTAACTGTGCTACGTCAGCAATAACCACACCAGGCCAGCATTAACTGTGCTACGACAGCCATAACCAGGCCAGCAATAACTGTGCTACATCAGCCATAACCACCCCAGCAATAACTGTGCTACATCAGCAATAACCACCCCAGGCCAGCAATAACTGTGCTACATCAGCAATAACCACCCCAGGCCAGCAATAACTGTGCTACATCAGCAATAACCACCCCAGGCCAGCAATAACTGTGCTACCTCAGCAATAGCCACCCTAAGCCAGCAGTAACTGTGCTACGTCAGCAATAACCACCCTAGGCCAGCATTAATTGTGCTACGTCAGCCATAACCACACCAGGCCAGCATTAACTGTGCTACGTCAGCCATAACCAGGCCAGCAATAACTGTGCTACATCAGCAATAACCACCCCAGGCCAGCAATAACTGTGCTACATCAGCAATAACCACCCCAGGCCAGCAATAACTGTGCTACCTCAGCAATAGTCACCCCAGGCCAGCAGTAACTGTGCTAGGTCAGCAATAGCCACCCTAGGTCAGGACTAGCTAACTAAGCTAGCAAGCAGGTTTGCTCTGCACCAGCAAGCACTGACCATGGTGCGTAGTGCTAGCAAGCACAGACCGTACCCCACCAGCGAGCACCTTCAGCAAGGACCGACGGGGCTGTGCCCACCAGCGAGGACCGACGGGGCTGTGCCCACCAGCGAGGACCGACGGGGATGTGCCCACCACCTGCTCTGCACCAGCACAAACCGTGTCTGGTCCCCACGCGGCTGCCTTATTCCCAATTGATTGTTGGAGCAGAATTCCAGGCATACAAACAACTTTAAGGTAGGCACCCCAATAAAGAATTGTTAAGCCTCAAGCTCATCTGGGGGGGGGGGGTGCTCTGTCAGCTGGAAGAAAAGAAAGCATTGTTTAACTTGAAATACTGAGCATTTTAGAAACATCAGAGCGGCGCCTCTGGTTCCCATTGTCATTTCTGCTTTTTCCATTGCCCCTCCTCCACTAGCGTCTGTAAACAAGACACCACGTGACCCCCAGGAGGTCTTTCAGACTCAACGAGCTACCCAACCTAGCGCCTGGGTGCCCACACACGGTTTAAACGCTATACCTGTGGGAAATGGAACAGTACTGTCCCCCCCGTTTTTCTACCCTGGATGGGTGACTGGTCAATGCACCAGTGGCCTCGGCACGTGCATTTGTCTAGTACTGTAAACTGCCCTCCCAGGGGTTTCTACGTGCACGACCTCCCCAGGAGGCAAATTCGCACAGTTACATCGTTCTGGCAGCGCCTCCTAGAAGAACTCGGGGTGCCGGACCAGTTGTGAATACCTAGAATACACTGCTAAGAATGAGGAGTCCGTGCTGGCACCACAGCCAGGCTTCCCAGCCAACCTAGATTTCCAATAACTAGCCAGAAGCGCAGAGGCGCTATTACTTATAATGGTTACATTCTTGTATAGCGCCTAATCGCAAAGAACGAAAGAGATGTTAAAAACAGCTGTCAAGAACAAGTGAGTAAGCGACATTGCCGGGACTCGAACCCGTGAGCTTCAGGTCACCCAGCGATCTCAGCGGGTGGGGAGGGGGGGTCCTATTTGTCTTGTGGGGGTGGCCCGTCAGCCCTGTGCCCATGAAGAAGAGACGCCTCTGTGTCAGGGAGGCGCTACAGATGTGCATGGGTGTGAAGGAGCGTGGTTGCTGCAATGCTTGAGAGCTCTCTTGGCCGTTAGGGGTGCTCTGATGACTATTGGGGGGCTGCTAGCACTAAAGAGGCCCGACACGTTCACTGGTGCTATTGTCGTTTGGGAAGCACTCCTGGGAGTAGACCGTGTTTTAAGAGAGGCGCTGTAAAGAGATGATAATCTGTGCAGGGTGTTAAGGGGCGCTGCGGGGCTCTGCTTTGGTTTAATAAGGGGGTCTCCCGGCTGCAAGGACCGCTCTTCTGTAAACGGAACATCTGATGGTGCAAAGGGGTGGGGGTCTGATATATAGGAAAGCTCTGCTGGGTATATGGGGGGATATACAGAAAAGCACTGCTGGTGTAAGGGGGGTCTGATGTATGGAAAAGCTCTGCTGGTGTAAGGGGGGGGGCTGATGTATAGAAAAGCTCTGCTGGTGTAAGAGGGGGTCTGATGTATGGAAAAGCTCTGCTGGTGTAAGGGGGGGGCTGATGTATAGAAAAGCTCTGCTGGTGTAAGGGGGGGGCTGATGTATAGAAAAGCTCTGCTGGTGTAAGAGGGGGTCTGATGTATGGAAAATCTCTGCTGGTGTAAGGGGGGGGCTGATGTATAGAAAAGCTCTGCTGGTGTAAGGGGGGGGCTGATGTATAGAAAAGCTCTGCTGGTGTAAGAGGGGGTCTGATGTATGGAAAATCTCTGCTGGTGTAAGGGGGGGTCTGATGTATAGAAAAGCTCTGCTGGTGTAAGGGGGGGGCTGATGTATAGAAAAGCTCTGCTGGTGTAAGAGGGGGTCTGATGTATGGAAAAGCTCTGCTGGTGTAAGGGGGGGTCTGATGTATAGAAAAGCTCTGCTGGTGTAAGGGGGGGGGTCTGATATACACGGTCTTCTGGTTGCAAAGGGGGCTGCTGTCTTAACGGCGCGTTGCTTGTGCAAGGGATGGCCGCTGATTGTAGATATGGGGTCTCTGCTGGCATGAGGTGGGGCTACTTGCTCAGGGGGGGTCTGGCTCTAGGTGGGAACTCTGCTGGCTACAGGAGACGGTTGCTTGGTGTAAGAGGGTCTCTTTTGGGAGTAAGGGGAATCTGCTGGCTGTAAAGAGGGGCTCTTCTAGCTATGGAAGGGGAGGGGGGCGCTTCCTGTACAAGGGGGCGGCTGTGGTGGCATCCTGAAGGATGGGCAATGTGTGTCAACACTGCCACCCTCGCTCACAGAGACATTTTCTCTCGCCATCCCAACTAGGCTTCCCTCCCCCCCAATCTGTTTCCATCCCTGCTCTACCCAGTGGCGTTACCCCCCACCCATCAGTAAGGGGGGGCGCGTCCACCCCCTTTTACCGGGGAAGGAGAGACATGTCCAGGTTTCCATTTTCGCCGTTACACGCCGTGCCCCCCACCCCCGAGAGGGGCGGCCCCAGACCCCGATTCCTACGAATAGATTAGTTCCCCTTGTGTTGGGGTGCAGAGCACCCCGTCCCCCCTCTCTGCAAGCTCCCCTTTTCGGATGGCCCGCCCCCCTCCCTTGGTGGTTTCAGTAGAGCCCCCCATCGCCTCCGAGCAGTTCCCCCACCACCCCTGGGGGGGCTCAGCCCTGCCCCGCTCCCCCGGGGGGAGCCTCACCTCTCTTTGTGTCTCGGTGCTGGGCCTGGACTCGTGTCTCTCTCCGGCGGGGAGAAGCGGAAGTGCTGCTGCGGCTCTCCTCCCCCTCCCCTGCAGCTCTCCTCCCTCCCCCTCACTGCCCTCCTCTCCCCGCCTCCCCTCTAGCCCCCTCCCTCCCGCACAGCTCCGCGCCCTCACTGTCCTCTCTGGAGGCAGGTTTCATCTTCCAGCCCCCAGCTCTATGCTGTGCCCATCACTCTACCCCTGCCATCTCCTGTGCCAGCCCCCACCCCTCCACGGGCTGCATCGTGGATGGCAGTGTGCCCCCCCCGCACAGGCTGCTGCTCCCCCATCCTCCTGCGAGAGACCCCTCCCTGTGTAAAGGCTTCTGCCTGCCCCCCCCCCCCCCCTTCCGCCTCCCTGGTAAAGGCCTCTGTTCTCCCCTCCTTGGCCTCCCAGGTGAAGGCTGCATCTCTCCCATCCCTCTGTCCCACAGGTGAGGATCAAGGCTGTCACCACTCTCAGCCCCCTCACCCCTCTTCCAAGTTACAAACTGACTGACTCCCCCGCCTCTCTGTCCCAGGGGATGGGGTGACGCTGCCCCTCTCCTCTGACCCAGGGATCCAGGCTACAGCTCTCACATCCAGGCTACAGCTCTCTCCCCCGCTGTCACATGGACACAGCCTACAGCTCTCTCCCCCGCTGTCCCAGGGATACAGCCTACAGCTCTCACACCCCCTGTCCCATGGATACAGGCTACAGCTCTCACACCCTCTGTCCCATGGATACAGCCTACAGCTCTCACACCCCCTGTCCCATGGATACAGGCTACAGCTCTCACACCCTCTGTCCCATGAATACAGCCTACAGCTCTCACACCCCCTGTCCCATGGATACAGGCTACAGCTCTCACACCCTCTGTCCCATGGATACAGGCTTCAGCTCTCCCACTATGTCTCCCATGGATACAGGCTGCATCTCCCCCATCCCTCTGTCCCACAGGTGAGGATCAAGGCTGTCACCACTCTCAGCCCCCTCACCCCTCTTCCAAGTTACAAACTGACTGCCTCTCCCCCGCCTCTCTGTCCCAGGGGATGGGGTGACGCTGCCCCTCTCCTCTGACCCAGGGATCCAGGCTACAGCTCTCACATCCAGGCTACAGCTCTCTCCCCCGCTGTCACATGGACACAGCCTACAGCTCTCTCATCCTCTGTCCCAGGGATACAGCCTACAGCTCTCACACCCCCTGTCCCATGGATACAGGCTACAGCTCTCACACTGTGTCCCATGGATACAGGGTACATCTCTCACACCCTCTGTCCCATGGATACGGGCTACAGCTCACACCCTCTGTCCCATGGATACAGGCTACAGCTCTCACACCCTCTGTCCCATGGATACGGGCTACAGCTCTCACACCCTCTGTCCCATGGATACAGCCTACAGCTCTCACACCCCCTGTCCCATGGATACAGGCTACAGCTCTCACACCCTCTGTCCCATGGATACAGCCTACAGCTCTCACACCCTCTGTCCCATGGATACAGGCTACAGCTCTCACACCCTCTGTCCCATGAATACAGCCTACAGCTCTCACACCCCCTGTCCCATGGATACAGGCTACAGCTCTCACACCCTCTGTCCCATGGATACAGGCTTCAGCTCTCCCACTATGTGTCCCATGGATACAGGCTTCAGCTCTCCCACTATGTGTCCGATGGATACAGGCTACAGCTCTCACACCCCTGTCCCATGGATACAGGCTACAGCTCTCACATCCTCTGTCCCATGGATACAGGCTACAGCTCTCACACATCTGTCCCATGGATACAGCCTACAGCCCTCACACCCTCTGTCCCATGGATACAGGCTACAGCTCTCACACTGTGTCCCATGGATCCAGGCTACAGCTCTCACACTGTGTCCCATGGATCCAGGCTACAGCTCTCACACTGTGTCCCATGGATACAGGCTACAGATCTCTCACCCGCTGTCCTATGGACACAGCCTACAGCTTACACCCTCTGTCCCATGGATACAGGCTACAGCTCTCCCACCCTCTATTCATGGATACAGGCTACAGCTCTCCCACCCTCTATCCATGGATACAGGCTACAGCTCTCCCACCCTCTATCCATGGATACAGGCTACAGCTCTCTCACCCTCTATCCCATGGATACAGGCTACAGCTCTCATACTGTGTCCCATGGATACCGGCTACAGCTCTCACACTGTGTCCCATGGATACAGCCTACAGCTCTCTCACCTTCGGTCCCATGGATACAGGGTACAGCTCTCACACCCTCTGTCCCATGGATACGGGCTACAGCTCTCACACCCTCTGTCCCATGGATACGGCCTACAGCTCTCACACTGTCCCATGGATACGGCCTACAGCTCTCACACTGTGTCCCATGGATACGGCCTACAGCTCTCCCACTGTGTCCCAGGGATACAGGCTACAGCTCTCCCACCCTCTGTCCCAGGGATACAGGCTTCAGCTATCCCACTATGTGTTCCATGGATATAGGCTACAACTCTCACACCCTCTGTCCCATGGATACAGCCTACAGCTCTCCCACTGTGTCCCAGTGATACAGCCTACAGCTCTCACACCCTCTGTCCCATGGATACAGTCTACAGCTCTCACACCCTCTGTCCCATGGATACAGCCTACAGCTCTCCCACTGTGTCCCAGTGATACAGCCTACAGCTCTCACACCCTCTGTCCCATGGATACAGGCTTCAGCTCTCCCACTATGTGTCCCATGGATACAGGCTTCAGCTCTCCCACTATGTGTCACATGGATACAGGCTACAGCTCCCACACCCCCTGTCCCATGGATACAGGCTACAGCTCTCACATCCTCTGTCCCATGGATACAGGCTACAGCTCTCACACATCTGTCCCATGGATACAGCCTACAGCTCTCACACCCTCTGTCCCATGGATACAGGCTACAGCTCTCACACTGTGTCCCATGGATCCAGGCTACAGCTCTCTCACCCGCTGTCCCATGGACACAGCCTACAGCTCTCACACCCTCTAACCCATGGATACAGGCTACAGCTCTCATACTGTGTCCCATGGATACCGGCTACAGCTCTCACACTGTGTCCCATGGATACAGGCTACAGCTCTCACACTGTGTCCCATGGATACAGGCTACAGCTCCCTCACCCGCTGTCCCATGGACACAGCCTACAGCTCTCACACCCTCTGTCCCATGGATACAGGCTACAGCTCTCCCACCCTCTATCCATGGATACAGGCTACAGCTCTCCCACCCTCTATCCCATGGATACAGGCTACAGCTCTCCCACCCTCTATCTCATGGATACAGGCTACAGCTCTCATACTGTGTCCCATGGATACCGGCTACAGCTCTCACACTGTGTCCCATGGATACCGGCTACAGCTCTCACACTGTGTCCCATGGATACAGCCTACAGCCCTCACACTGTGTCCCATGGATACAGCCTACAGCTCTCCCACCTTCTGTCCCATGGATACAGGGTACATCTCTCACACCCCCTGTCCCTTGGATACAGACTACAGCTCACACACCTCTGTCCCATGGATACGGGCTACAGCTCACACCCTCTGTCCCATGGATACAGGCTACAGCTCTCACACTGTGTCCCATGGATACAGCCTACAGCTCTCACACCCTCTGTCCCATGGATACAGGCTACAGCTCTCACACTGTGTCCCATGGATACGGCCTACAGCTCTCCCACTGTGTCCCAGGGATACAGGCTACAGCTCTCACACCCTCTGTCCCATGGATACAGGCTTCAGCTCTCCCACTATGTGTTCCATGGATATAGGCTACAGCTCTCCCACCCTCTGCCCATGGACACAGGCTACAGCTCTCTCACCCTCTATCCCATGAATACAGGCTACAGCTCTCACATCCTCTATCCCATGGATACAGACTACAGCTCTCCCACTATGTGTCCCATGGATACAGCCTACAGCTCTCACACCCTCTGCCCATAGATACAGGCTACAGCGCTCTCACCTTCTGTCCCACGGATACAGGCTACAGCGCTCTCACTCTCTGTCCCATGGATACAGGCTACAGCCCTCAAACCCACTGTCTCATGGATATAGGCTACAGCTCTCAGACTGTGTCCCATGGGTACAGGCTACAGGTCTCACACTACCTTCCCACGGATACAGGCTACAGCTCTCCCACTCTCTGTCCCATGGATCCAGGCTACAGCTCTCCCACCCTGTACAGGACGTCTGGTCGCCCTACCGACAGCTCTCCAGGCCCTCTGCCCCATGGACAGAGGCCACAGCTCTCCCATCCGAGTCCCATGGTTAAGAGGGTAGGGCTCTCAACCCTCTCCCATGGACACAGGCCACAGCTCTCCCATCCGAGTCCCATGGATAAGAGGCTACGGCTCTCAACCCTCTCTCCCACGGATACAGGCTACAGCTCTCCCACTCTCTGTCCCATGGATCCAGGCTACAGCTCTCCCACCCTGTCCAGGACGTCTGTTCGCCCTACCGACAGCTCTCCAGGCCCTCTGCCCCATGGACAGAGGCCACAGCTCTCCCATCCGAGTCCCATGGATAAGAGGCTACGGCTCTCAACCCTCTCCCATGGATACAGGCTACAGCTCTCCCAGCCTCTGTCCCGTGGACACAGGCTACAGCTCTCCCACTCTCTGTCCCATGGCTACAGCTCTCCCACTCTCTGTCCCACAGATACAGGCTACAGCTCTCCCACTCTGTGCCATGGATCCAGGCTACAGCTCTCACACTATCTGTCCCATGGATACAGGCTACAGCTCTCACACCCTCTCTCCCATGGATACAGGTGACAGCTCTCACACCCCTGTGTCCCATGGATACAGGCTACAGCTCTCCCACTGTGTCCCATGGATACAGGCTACAGCTCTCCCACTCTCTGTCCCCTGGATCCAGGCTAAAGCTCTCCCACTCTCTGTTCCACAGATACTGGCTCCAGCTCTCCCACTGTCTGTCCCGTGGATCCAGGCTACAGCACTCCCACAGATACAGGCTACAGCTCTCCCACTCTCTCTTCCCCTGGATCCAGGCTACAGCACTCCCACAGATACAGGCTACAGCTCTCCCACCCCTCTGTCCCACGGACACTGGCTACAGCTCTCACACCCTCTGTCCCATTGATCCAGGCTACAGCTCTCCCACTCTCCGTCCCTCAGATACAGGCTACAGCTCTTCCACTCTGCCCCATGGATACAGGCTACAGCTTTCCCACCCTCTGTCCCACAGATACAGGCTACAGCTCTCCCACTCTGTCCCATGGATACCGGCTACAGCTCTCCCACTCTCTGTCCCACGGGTACAACTGTGTATCTCCCACCCCTCTGCCCCAAGGGTACAGTAGTATATCTCCCACCAACCGAGACTCTGCCCCAAGGGTACAGCTGTACATCTCCCACCCCTCTGCCTCTGTCACAAGTACACATCTGTATATCTGACACCCTCTGACTCGGTCACAAGTACACATCTGTATATCTCCCACCCCTCTGCCTGTCACAAGTACACATCTGTATATCTCCCACCCCTCTGCCATAAGTACACATCTGTATATCTCACACCCTCGGACTCTGTCCCAAAGGTACAGCTGTCTATCTCCCACACTCTGTCCTCCATCTCCCAGTTACAAACGTCAGCAATAGACTGCAGCTTGTCCGCCCCGTCCCTCATGTAAAGTCTACAAGTCGCCCGCACGCCTGTCCTACATGTAAAGCGTCGGCTCTCTCACCCCACTGTCCACCAGGTAAATTAAAAAGTACTAAACTGCAGCTCTCCCACTCCTCTGTCCCTCTGGTACAACCTACAGCTCTCTAACACCTCTGTCCCTCTGATGTAGGCTACAGCTCTCCAGCTCCTGTGTCCCTCTGAGCCAGGCTACAGCTCTCTCCCTCCTCTGTCCCTCCGAGCCAGGCTACAGCTCTCTCCCTCCACTGTCAATCAAATGCCATCTACAGCTCTCACACACCTCTGTCCCTCTGATTCAGGCTACAGCTCTCCCACTCCTCTCTCCCTCTGATGCAGGCTACAGCTCTCCCGTTCCTACGTCCCTCTGATACAGGCTCCAGCACCCCCACACCTCTGTCCCTCTGAGTCAGGCTACAGCTCTCTCCCTCCTCTGTCCCTCTGAGTCAGGCTACAGCTCCCCCACAGGTCTCTGTGATGCAGACTACAGCTCTCTCCCTCCTCTGTCCCTCTGATGCACGCCACAGCTCCCCCACTGATCTCTTTCTGATGCAGACTACAGCTCTCTCCCTCCTCTGTCCCTCTGAGTCAGGCTACAGCTCTCTCCCTCCTCTGTCCCTCTGAGTCAGGCTACAGCTCTCTCCCTCCTCTGTCCCTCTGGATCAGGCTACGGCTCCGACGCTCCTCTGCCCCTCTGGTGCAAACTACAGCTCTCTCACTCCTCTGCCCCTCTGATACAGGCTACACCTCCTACGTCTGTCCTTCTGATACAGGCTACAGCGCTCTCATTCGTGTCTCCCTGGTGCAATCCACAGCTCTTTAACACCCCTGTCCCACTGATGCACACCACAGCTCCCCCACTGGTCTCTTTGTGATGCAGAATACAGCTCTCTCCCTCCTCTGTCCCTCTGATGCACGCCACAGCTCCCCCACTGGTCTCTTTCTCATGCAGCCTACAGCTCTCTCCCTCCTCTGTCCCTCTGATGCACGCCACAGCTCCCCCACTGATCTCTTTCTGATGCAGACTACAGCTCTCTCCCTCCTCTGTCCCTCTGATGCACGCTACAGCTCCCCCACAGGCCTCTGTGATGCAGACTACAGCTCTCTCCCTCCTCTGTCCCTCTGATGCACGCTACAGCTCCCCCAATCAATCAATCAATCAATCAATCATAACATTTGTAAAGCGCACTATGTACCCGTCAGGGTTTCGAGGTGCTGGTGGGGGGGGGGGGGGGGGGGGGGGTGAGCTGTTAGCGGTCGAAGAGCCAGGTCTTGAGGAGTCTCCTGAAGGCGAGGAGGTCCTGGGTCTGGCGCAGTGAGGTGGGGAGAGAGTTCCAGGTCTTGGCGGCGAGGAAGGAGAAGGATTTGCCGCCGGCGGTCTTGCGCTGGATCCTGGGGACGATGGCGAGGGCGAGATTGGCAGAGCGGAGTTGACGAGTGGGGGCGTAAAAGTTGAGTCTGGAGTTGAGGTAGGTAGGTCCGGTGTTGTGTAGAGCCTTGTGAGCGTGGGTGAGGAGTTTAAAGGTGATCCTCTTGTCCACGGGGAGCCAGTGGAGGTCCTTCAGGTGAGGGGAGATGTGACATCGGCGGGGTATGTCAAGGATCAGGCGGGCGGATGCATTTTGGATACGCTGGAGTCGTTTGATGTCTTTTGTTGGGATGCCTGTGTAGAGTGCGTTGGCGTAGTCAAGTCTGCTACTGACGAGGGCTTGGGTCACCGTCTTTCTGGTTCCTGTTGGGATCCACTTGAAAATTCTGCGGAGCATTCGAAGGGTGTTGAAGCAGGAAGAGGAGACGGCGCTGACCTGTTTGGACATGGTGAGGGCTGAGTCCAGGATGAAGCCGAGGTTTCTTGCGTGGCTGGCTGGGGTGGGTGGGGGTCCGAAACCGGTGGGCCACCAGGAGTCGTTCCAGGCCGAAGGGGTGCGCCCGAGGATGAGGACTTCCGTCTTGTCGGAGTTGAGCTTCAGGCGGCTGTCGTTCATCCACTCGGCGATGGCTTTTAGTCCCTCGTGGAGGTTGGTTTTGGCGGTGAGTGGGTCTTTGGTCAGGGAGAGGACGAGCTGGGTGTCGTCGGCGTAGGAGATGATGCTGAGGTGATGTTGGCGGGCCAGTTTGGCGAGGGGGGTCATGTAGACGTTGAACAACGTAGGGCTGAGGGAGGATCCTTGGGGGACGCCGCAGATGAGGTTGGTGGCTTTGGAGCGGAAAGAGGAGAGTCTGACTCTCTGGGTTCTGTCGGTGAGGAAGGATGAGATCCAGTTGAGGGCTTTATCCTGGATGCCGGCTCCATGGAGGCGGGTCAGTAGGGTGCGGTGGCAGACTGTGTCAAAAGCGGCTGATAGGTCGAGGAGGATGAGGGCCGAGGTTTCGCCGTTGTCCATTTGGGTTCTGATGTCATCTGTGGCGGCGAGGAGAGCAGTCTCGGTGCTGTGGTTTCGTCTGAAACCGGATTGAGAGGGGTCTAGGATGGAGTTGTCTTCGAGGAAGTGGGCGAGCTGTGTGTTGACGATCTTCTCGATGACTTTTGCTGGAAAAGGGAGGAGAGAGATCGGTCGGAAGTTTTTGAGGTCGTTGGGGTCAGCCTTGGGTTTCTTGAGGAGGGGTTGGATTTCTGCGTGTTTCCAGCTGTCTGGGAAGGTGGCGGAGTCGAAGGAGAGGTTGATGATCTCGCGGAGTTTGGGGGCGATGATGGCGTTCGCTTTGTTGAACACGTGATGAGGGCATGGGTCCGTGGGGGAGCCTGAGTGGATGGTGTTCATGGTTGTTATTGTTTCGGTGTCGTCCACGTGGGTCCAGGCGGTGAGGCGGCAGGCGTCTGTGGAGATGTCAGGGGTGGGGTCTGGCGGCGGAGTGGCGTTGAAGCTGTCGTGGATGGTTGTGATTTTCTGGTGGAAGAAGGTGGAGAGGTCGTTGCAGAGTTTCTGGGAGGGTGGGATGTCGTTGGAGTTGGCGTTGGGGTTTGAGAGTTCATACACGATGCCGAAGAGTTCTTTGCAGTCGTGGGCGTTGTTGTTGATGCGTTCAGTGAAGTGGGCGCGCTTGGCGACTCGGATCCGTTGGTGGTGTTCACGGTTGGCGTTTTTGAGGGAGGCGAGGTTGTCGGGTGTGCGCTCTAAGATCCACTTCTTCTTGAGCTTCTGGCAGAGGCTTTTGGAGGCGGTCAGTTCGTCTGTGAACCAGGCTGGTTGTTTCTTTCCTTGGTTGCCGGTGGGTTTCTTGAGTGGGGCTAAGGTGTTGGCGCAGTCGAGGATCCATTGATGGAGGTTGATGGCGGCAGTGCTTGGGTCGGTTGAGCCGGGTGGAGGGTCTTTGACGAGGGTGCTGGTTAGTTGGTCTTGGGTGATTTTTCCCCAGCGGCGGTGAGGAGGTCGAGGGTTGCGGTGGTGTTCGGTGATTTTCGTATAAGAGAAGTGGACGCAGTGATGGTCGGACCAGTGGAGTTCGGAGGTGTGGCTGAAAGAGATGTGGTTGCTTGAGGTGAAGAGGGGGTCAAGAGTGTGTCCGGCGATGTGGGTGGGAGTGTGGTCTCTGTGATGCAGACTACAGCTCTCTCCCTCCTCTGTCCCTCTGATGCACGCTACAGCTCTCCGACTGGTCTCTGTGATGCAGACTACAGCTCTCTCCCTCCTCTGTCCCTCTGATGCATGCTACAGCTCCCCCACAGGTCTCTGTGATGCAGACTACAGCTCTCTCCCTCCTCTGTCCCTCTGATGCACGCCACAGCTCCCCCACTGATCTCTTTCTGATGCAGACTACAGCTCTCTCCCTCCTCTGTCCCTCTGATGCACGCTACAGCTCCCCCACAGGCCTCTGTGATGCAGACTACAGCTCTCTCCCTTCTCTGTCCCTCTGATGCACGCTACAGCTCTCCGACTGGTCTCTGTGATGCAGACTACAGCTTTCTCACACCTCTGTTCATCAGATACAATCTGTAGCTCTTTTTCGCACCCTGCGCTACCTTTCGGGTACAGGGTACACCTTCCCACCCTCTCTGTCCTTATAGCTGCAGTACTCCCACCCCTCTCCGTCCCTCGGGTACAGGATAGAAAGCACCCCTCCCCCACTCCTTCCTCAGTGCAGATGCAGTGTTTACCCTCTGCTTCTCACCAAGAAGTCCAGCGCCCCCCACAAACCCCAGGCTGACAGTCTTCCACCCTCTTCTGTCATAGCTGCCAGGGCAGGGGTGGACGGTAACACCCCTTCGCCCCACCCCTACCAAGTCATCGACCACCCCCCCCCCCCCCCCCCACACAGATTTTTTCACCCTCACCATTTAATACGGGGCAGGCCCCCACGTTGGCAAGCTGGTGTACACGCCCCCCCCCACCGAGCAACCACGACTCCCTAAAGCACGGGTGGGCGATTTTGTTTTTCGGGAAACGTGCCACAAAAGACGCGTAATTTCGCCCTAAATCGTGGTTGGGAGCGAAAACTTTCCGAACTTTGAGGATTTCGACTTCGGCGAAATGTTTCAACCAGCCCCCAGTTTGTTCTGTTTTCCTGTTCAAAGCATTGTGGTTTCTAGTCCATCTCTGGGCACTGCCTCGGGCACAGTCCTCCTCCCTCGACGCCAGAGGAAGTGAGGTCACATCTTCAGGATATTGTACCTTTAGCCCTTTTGTTCCTAAAGTCTCTTCCAGGCAGTGACTGTGCTGGTGCCCTGCACTTGGCTATTCCACTGGTGATTTCTGGGCCACGACCAGGCCCTGCTTCTTGTCTGGGAAGCTCCTGGGCCTATACATTACTCATATCTGGACGGCTTCTTGGCCATTTCTCCCACTTCAGTCGGTTGTATCTAGATCACTTCTTCCTCATGGCTTGGTTGCTTCTTCCCCGCAAGCCTCCTGGGCCTGTACATTCAGGGTCGCTTCTTCCTCTTCAGAAGAGAGGGTTTGGGCCTGGGACATCCTTGTCCACTCGATCTACTTATATCTCTTGTACATGTCTGGGCCTCTTCTTCCTCTTCTTAGCGTATCATGAGGCTGCTTCTTCCTCTTAGCGTATTATGAGGCTGCTTCTTCCTCTTCTTAATGTAGCATCAGGCTGCTTCTTCCTCTCTTAGCGTAGCATCAGGCCACTTCTTACTCTTCTTGGCGTATCATGAGGCTGCTTCTTAGCGTATCATGAGGCTGCTTCTTTCTCTTCTTAGCGTCGCATTAGGCTGCTTCTTCCTCTTCTTAATATAGCATCAGGCCTCTTCTTCCTCTTCTTAGTGTAGCATCAGGCTGCTTCTTCCTCTTGTTAGCGTATCATGAGGCTGCTTCTTCCTCTTCTTGCCGTATTATGAGGCCACTTCTTCCTCTTGTTAGCGTATCATCATGCTGCTTCTTCCTTTTCTTAGTGTAGCATCAGGCTGCTTCTTCCTCTTCTTAGTGTAACATTAGGCTGCTTCTTCCTCTTCTTAGCGTATCATGAGGCCACTTCTTCCTCTTCTTAGCGTATCAGGCTGCTTCTTCCTCTTCTTAACATAGCATCAGGTCTCTTCTTCCTTCTTAGCGCAGCATTGGCTGCTCATTCCTTTTCTTAGCATAGTGGTAGTAACCACTATATAAATACAATTTACAAGCAAAATTACTTTTGGGAATATGCTGCAGTATGGCCTGATACCAGACTCTAGCCCCTAGCCGACCCCGTCGAAAGGCAATGGTCAGACCAAGTAATGCTCTCCCCAACCAGGCGACATTTTCCCTTCCTACCCACATCCTCCTCACCACCCACCTAAGGTTCCTGCAGACATGTAGTAGCTGCTTACAGCAGATAGTAAATATCCCACTTAAATCCCAAATAAGAGGGAATTCTATTCAGAATTATGTCAAGTAATTCTTGGTCTGCAAAGTTATTGCTCATTCCGCGGACTATAACTTGTAATTGCAGGAATTGTGTACAGAGATTTCAGCTGGTATCAGAAATTCCGTATGCCTGGAATCTTTGTATACAATTACTCAGCACTTGTAATCAAGGTCTTCATCCTTTTCTATTAGTTGTATTTCTTCTGCTTTTTCAGCTTCCAAGAGTAGCATTTGGGCCACTTTACCCTGAACCCTGCACCACATTCAATAGGCTCCTTCTGGGCCCATTATTCCAATGCTTCTGGACATTTCGGTCCCGATTTCGATCCAGGACGGGGTTACTCAGTCACAAATGTGACGGACATCCCGTCCGCCGTTTCACAATTACATTATATCATATAGAGATCGTAATATGGCAGACAGAATACCCTTCACGTTTGTGAAGGTCTATTCCAACCGCCAAGATCGAAATCCGACCATAGGTCCTTTCAGTTGGCAGGGTCTATGCCGCTTCTTTCTCTTGTTAAGGTAGCATTTGGACCACTTTGAAAGGAAGACGACACAGGGTAGGAGTGTTTTACTTTTATTCCTCTTCAACTCTCGTCCCGGCAACAACTGCAGTTATTACACCGCCACCCAAGGTTCCACATTCCACGTAGGGAATTGGAACCAGACAGCCCCACCATTCTACACGACAACCCATCACACCCCCCTTCCTTCACTATAATAGACTGAAAACTGTGAACAACAAAAATAGCTTAAACCAACATATATACACAGTTACACATGTGATTGACTCATACCCATTAATACACACTGTAATCTTTGAATCTCATAGGACATGACTTCACCCTTCCTGACACTCTCCTGTCCATCCTACTATCCATGTAACATTCTCATGTTTCTACACCCGTCCTTCTGATGACAGTCCTTTTTAGATCCCGGTACAATGGAAAGAAAAGATTTGTTCCATTTCTTCCCATTATCTAACACAACGACATGATCTAGAACCTTTCTCACCTTTGCAGGAGAAGAAAACCTAGACAAACCCTTTCGCACAAAACCCGGTTGATTAATTCTCACCCAATCTCAATTTTGAACAACCAGACCCTTGTGTTGTTTCTCCTTCATTTTGTATTTCTCCTGCACCACAGATTCCACATTCACCACACTTCCCAACTTATTCAAATCAACATTCTTCCTAGCCATCCATTCCTTATTTAACTTTGAACCAGCTACTCTACCTCTTAGTAATGTGAATAGGGATATCCCTGTGCTAATATGGGGTGTTGCCCTAATCCACCACAGTAAGTCTTCCACAGCTTCTTTCCACTGTAGCCCACTGACAAGTGCCAGCTGCAAATTGTCTTTTATGATGCGTTTCAACCTCTCCACCAACCCGTTGCTATGAGGATGATAAAGGGATGTTAGAATATGCTTTATTCCCAAGCCAACAAAGAAATCTGCCATCTCTATTAAAACTAATTGTGTCCCGTTATCAGTTACAATCTCTTCTGGGAAGCCTTCCCTCAGGAACACTTCCTTAAAAAACTTATTAACGGAATCAGTGTTCACGTGATCCATAAATTTCACTTCAGGCCATTTGGTCATGTAGTCCACCATTACCAGGGGATACTTTGGTGTACTTCCTATTACCCCAAATGGTCCTTAGATATCAAACGCCAACTTAGACCATTGCACATTTTTAACCTCAATCAGGTTCATGGGAAAGGATACATCACCTGAGATTTATCACTCAACACACACATGCAACAGTAGCGCACACAGTGTTCAATTGCTCTATCCACTCCAGGCCACCAGAAATCCTCTCTCACTCTACGCTTCATAGGACGAATCCCAAGATGTCCCTTGTGTGCCAACTCTAACACTTTCTTCCGTAAACTGTCAGGGACTATCAACAGACTACCTCTGTGCATAATATTTCCGACAATGGATAACTCCTCTTCAACCCTTTTGAAGGGAATTAATGATTCTGGGGTGTTTTTCGCACCGGGCCATCTGCTCATGATGAAGTTCTTAACTTCCTCCAACACTTCATCATTCAAATATGCATTTACACACTCCTGCTCTGTCAATGCTCCCTTAGAGACTTCACCAACAGAACTCACCACGCACACCATTTCTAATTTGTCTACCATTCCCGATTCATCTTCACACTGTGACAAAGGTAATCTCGTCAGACAATCGGCCACCCGATTCTTCACATCCGGCGTATACTCTAGTTTGTAGTTGAATTCCTGTAGTCTATATTGCCACTTTGCAATGCGGGGAGTGGCCCTACTCCCTCTCTTTGTGGTAAAAAGATCTACCAAAGGCTTATGGTCTGTTCTTAAAGTTAATTCCTTCCCCACAGGAAATTTCAAAAATCTTCTACACCCCACCACATGGCTAAGGATTCTTTTTCAATTGCAGAATATGTAGATTCCACCCCCTCGAGGTTCTTGATGCAAAAGCAATAGTTTCCTCCTTTGCAGTGTTCCACACTGGCATAAGTACAGCACCAAGACCTAGATTACTTGCATCAGTTGCAATAATACATATGTCATTAATATCAAAAGCCTTGAGGGGATGCGCATCAGCTATACTCTTTTTGATTAACTTGAATTTTTAGTCACACTTCCTGTCCCATGTAAACTTGACATTTTTCTTTAGAAGGTTACGTAAGCATGCTGTCATGTCTGAGAAATTGTGCACAAACTCGCATAGTACTCTACTAAGCCAAGAAAAGACCCTAGTTGATCTTTATCTGCAGGTGTAGGTGCAAGACGAATCGCATCCAGGATTTTCATCTTGGTTTCCACACCCCTTTCTGATACGTGGTGTCCCAAATAATCTACGCCTTCCTGCGTAAACCTGCATTTGTCCCTCCTTAAAGTCATCCCACTTGATCTAATAACTTCCAACACACCCTTTACTCTTTCATCGTGCACTTCAACAGTTTCACCAAATATCAAGATATCATCTTGAAAATACATAACTCCTTTTTTGTTATCAAACAACTTGTTCATCAAATGCTGAAATACTGCAGACGCTGATGCCAATCCAAACGGCATATGGATATATCTATATGCACCTTCAGGAGTCACAAATGATGTGTAGTGTCTAGAATCCCTACTCTACTCTACCTGATGCTATGCAGAGGATACGTCAAGTGAGGTGAAAAATGTCACTCCCTTCAAAGTTGCCAACATTTCATTGATGTTTGGTGGTGATTGACGATCAACCTAAATATTGGCGTTTGTCTCTCAAATCCACACAGAGTCTTAAGGATTTTTCTGCCTTTACTTGCCAAAACTATGGGAGCCAACCATTCTGACCCCTCAATAGGCTCAATTATGCCCAATGAACACAGTTTTTTCATGCTTTAACTCAGCATGTAATGCTAATGGTACTTTGCGCACCTTGTTAGCCACAGCCTTGGCACCTTGTTTCAGTATTATGCAATGCTGGAACCCTTTGAGCTTTACTAACTCCTCTGCAAATACTTCTTGGTAATCATTGATCCAATCCTTAATCACCCCTGTACCCATCTGGTAAATACTACTACTTTTTGACAAAACCATATCAGGGTTATTTGGGTTCAGGATGATTCCTAACTTCCCTTGTTCATCCCAATCCAATAAATGTGCACCCTCCTTAACAAAATACACAGTCCGTACTGCATATTTCCCCTAAAATTTAAAATATGCTTCATATTTTCCAACCACTTCTATACGTTTTCCACTGTAAGCAAAACTTTTTATGAGGGATTCATGCACTACCATATTGTCAATGTCCTTAAAATCTGTCACGTTGATTAATGTGAATGGGGAGCCTGAATCTGCTAGAAACCTCACATTATTGTTCATAGAAACCACACAAGATGGCGGTCTTCTCTTCTGCGTCGCCATCATGGAAGATATCTTCACAGACCCGTTGTCTTCCTAACTCTCAGATGAGAGCATGAGAATAACATTTTCATCTTCATCCGACTCCACGTAACTCTTTTCAATCATTCGGTCTGCGCCGTATTGTTTGTGCCAGTGCTTGCCTTGCACACCTGTGTCTCTTTTCCCGCACTTGAAACATAATTGATTCACGGCTACACAGGCTTTTGAATTTCCCACATGAGATCTACTTCCAGTCCGGTAGCATGTCAGTTCACTTTTCTCATTTTTGTTCCTGGACACTAAAACGTCTTGTTCGCCATATCCATCTTCTTTATTACTCCTCATGGTTGTTTTTGCAAATTGTTTCACTTTTATTTGTCTTTTCTCTGTAGACTTGACGTTTTCATTGATTTCCGTCCTGCAAATTTGTGAATGTTCTATACTTCTAGCCAACTTCAGAGCAGTTTCTAAATCTGGGTCTTCTGTGGCTAATAGTTTTTCTAATATCTTATTGTAGTTTGTCCTCTCAATTAGTTGATCGTGAATTATCTAATCTCTAAACTCTCTATAATTGCAACTTGTTGCAAGTGTCCGTAGACCTGCGACAAAATCGTCTGTTGACTCTCCCCGAATCTGGGTGTGCTGAAGGAATTTATGCCTCTCAAGAACTATATTTTTCCTAGGGTTGAATCTCTTGCCCAATGTGCTAATTATCAATCGATATTCATCTACTGCGGTCGTTGATTCAATGCCATCATCCCCTACTGTCAAGATACTTACTGCTTCCATGGGAAATGTTTTTAATATATTGCTGCCTTCTGTACCTAAATTATATATTAAAAGTGTTTTTTTCTTTTTAGAAGTAAATGGCCATCTATGGCCTCTAGGTATGCCTCAAATGTCTCTTTCCACATTTGCCAATCAACAGGAGGTGTTCCTGACATCTGTAAAAATGGTGCAGGTGCCAGTACCCTCTCCATCATAACTTTTGCGGATTCACCTTCCAAATACTGTGCTTTCCAATTTGTTATAATTACAGGCTCTCTAGACCTTCAGCTTTTACAGTATTCCTATTCCAACAAAGGTCAAATATATCCTTGTATGTGCCTAATTTTTTTTTCCATTCGATTTACTGCATGTTTGTCTTTCTTTCTATGGTTGGTTGGGCACGTTGTTGAAAGTTCTCCCCAACCTGCCAATATGGCCACCAGACATGTGCGATACGCCACTTCCAACCGGTCCGTAGTCCTTCCTCTATGTCCTTCTATTAGTTCTTTATTCAATATGGCTGCCAGACATGCGCAGTCTGGGTTCCACACCTCCACCTTTCGCACAACTCCCTGAACGGTCCTTGTCATGCCATGTTCGCTGTGCTCACCATACTCACAGAGCTACAGTTCCATTTGAGGCCTGCTTCGCGTCTTCCTCCACCTCCGTCCCTAATACAATGAGCCTCTTCACGCTCGCTGCACACACCGGATACGTGTTATGGGAATTTCCGCAAGCGTGCCTTCCGACGCTCGCCGCCTGGATTGCTTCACGTGCTTGTCGCCACTGAAAGGAAGAGGACGCCGGGTACGAGTGTTTTACTTTTATTCCTCTTTCACTCTCGTCCTGGCAACAACGGCCGTTATTACACCGCCCTCCAAATTTCCACATTCCACGCAGGGAACTGGAGCCAGACAGCCCCACCATTCTACACACGACAACCCATCACACTTCTTTCTAATTGAGTCGATTCTCGACTCTGTCTAGGCCACATGATCTGCTCCTCCGGGCCATAGCTTAACTGCTTCCTCTTCTTCTCTGGGTCATCTTCTCTGCACTGTGTTGGGCCGCTTCTTCCACTTCTCTCACCTTCTTTTTTCTCTTCGTTGGGACAATTTCCTGCCAGTTTCTGTGGCCAGTCGGAGCCAGTTCTTCCTCTTCTCAGTATGAGTCATCTCCTTATCGTGGCTTTGCTTATGTTGCGTCTTCTCCTGGCTGTGCTTGGTTCACATCTTCCTTTTTTCCTGGAAATTCTCAACCCAATTCCTTTCCTCTTGCCACACCGCATCACTTCTTTTCTTCTCGTGGCCATTTTCAGGTCACTTCTTCCTTTTCTCCTCGCCATGCTCGGGTCACTTCTTCCTTTTCTCCTCGCCATGCTCGGGTCACTTCTTCCTTTTCTCCTCGCCAAGCTCGGGTCACTTCTTCCTTTTCTCCTAGCCAAGCTCGGGTCACTTCTTCCTTTTCTCCTAGCCAAGCTCGGGTCACTTCTTCCTTTTCTCCTCGCCATGCTCGGGTCACTTCTTCCTTTTCTCCTCGCCATGCTCGGGTCACTTCTTCCTTTTCTCCTCGCCATGCTCGGGTCACTTCTTCCTTTTCTCCTCGCCATGCTCGGGTCACTTCTTCCTTTTCTCCTCGCCATGCTCGGGTCACTTCTTCCTTTTCTCCTCGCCATGCTCGGGTCACTTCTTCCTTTTCTCCTCGCCATGCTCGGGTCACTTCTTCCTTTTCTCCTCGCCATGCTCGGGTCACTTCTTCCTTTTCTCCTCGCCATGCTCGGGTCACTTCTTCCTTTTCTCCTCGCCATGCTCGGGTCACTTCTTCCTTTTCTCCTCGCCATGCTCGGGTCACTTCTTCCTTTTCTCCTCGCCATGCTCGGGTCACTTCTTCCTTTTCTCCTCGCCATGCTCGGGTCACTTCTTCCTTTTCTCCTCGCCAAGCTCGGGTCACTTCTTCCTTTTCTCCTCGCCAAGCTCGGGTCACTTCTTCCTTTTCTCCTCGCCAAGCTCGGGTCACTTCTTCCTTTTCTTCTCGCCAAGCTCGGGTCACTTCTTCCTTTTCTCCTCGCCAAGCTCGGGTCACTTCTTCCTTTTCTCCTTGCCAAGCTCAGATCATTTGTCCTGGCTGTCTTAAGTCTGCCTTTTACTCTACTCCTGTCCATGCTTGAAAAGGTTTGTCCTTTTCTTCTGGAAATGCTCTGGCTGCCCCCCTCTTCTCTTGGCCATGCTCCAATCACCTCTTTCTCTTCCCAGGCCTGTTAGCTTCTTCCTCTGCTCTTGTCAATTCTTGGATCATTTCTTCTTCTCCTGGCCGTGCTCGGGTCACTTCATCCTCTTCGTCTAGCTGTGTTCAGGTCACTTCTTCCTCGGATTATGGCAAGGGTCAGGTCACTTCTTCCTCTACTCCTAGCCGTGCTTAGAATGCTTCTTCTTCATCGGCCCATGTTTTGGTTGCTTCTTCTCCTGGCTGTGCTTGGGTCATTTTATTCTCTTTGTCTGGGCATGTTCGGGTTGCTTTTTCCTTTGACCGTTATCATGGTCCGGTCACTCTTCTTCTTCTCCTGGCCATACTCTTGTCGCTTCCTACTCTTCTCCTGTCATGCTTGGTTCGCTTCCTCCTCGTCTCTGGCATGTGCTCAGTTCGCTTCTTATTTTTCTCCGGCGTGAGTTACTTCTTCCTCCCATCTGGGTTGCGCCTTACAGTTATTTTACCTCTTTTTCATCTCGCTCTACACATACTCGGTGTCTCTCTACCTCTCAGAGCCTCTACTCTTCACCCTATCACTGCTCCACTTCATCGCAAACCCACTATTAGGCTTTCTCGGCTCTGTAGTGTCAATAGCCTCCTAGGCGCTACCTGATCCATCGTGGAAGACAGAAGTGCAGCTACTAAGTCTGTCAAGGTCTATCAGTACTCCTAAGCCGCCTTGGTTTACCGGTCATAGCATCAGTGCTTAATTTGTGTAAATAAATAAATAAATAATAAGTGGTAGGGCCCTCGTCAGGAGGCCACTGCTGCTTGCACCCACTCCCCCTGCTAGCGCTGCCAATGACAGCACCAACACATCTACTAATCTTCACACTCCTACACTGTGACAATTCAGACTATTCCAGGCCCACACAACTATAAGAAGGGTTTGGGCAACAGTTGTTATTAATTTTTGATGTCTACTGAATTAGTAAGGAGCAGTTGTTGTGCTCATCTCTTAAATAGGCAAACAGTGCCACCATGTGCCAGACTGTCATAAGTGCTGGTGTTGACAATTAAGTGCCAGTGCCAAGAACCAGAAACCACCTGCTCAAATTAAGCACTCTGTAGCATGGTCCAGCAACAAGCCCAAAGCCCTGCCAGAGTTTCAACAGTGGAGTGAGTTACCATAGTGTAAGATATTAAAATATAAAATCAAGAACTAGCCAGCCTGAATAATTATTTAAAAATAAACTATGATGAAGGAAAATACTGTAAAATATGAAAAAACAGCAAAAACGAATATAAAAAAAAACACCTTGAAATGTGCACAAGTGCTAATACTACAATGCAAATGTTTTCAGGCATGTGCATAATTTTAGTCTTTATGACTGGTTAGCACACTAAAACCCTACATTTGTCAAAATATGTATATTTATTCGTTCAATGAATACAGAAATGTACTAACTGCAATTTGATCACTGACTAGACAAGAAATATTGATAAATGCAAAACAAAGAGAAAATGTAAATATGGATAAGAGATGAAAATGTCAAAAAATAAATACCATAAAATGGGACCCGCAGGTATGGCCATTGACCACCAGAAGTTAATGAAGCCTTTTAAGGGTCGAGCGCAAAGCGCTCTGTCCCTGCTGTAATCTCTCTTTGGGCTTGTAACCACGCCCACCGCACGCCCATGAGTTTGGTTGGTTTGTGGGCTTGCCTTTTAAAATCCACTTGATTTCATTAGTGGAAGGCATGCATACCTCATGCCCTTTCCGGCGTATAGCCGTCCTCGAGCGCACCGGCCAACTACTGAAAACATGTTTTCAGCTGGTTTCTAGACTACTGTTTTCTATTTATTTCCCACGCAGTGCGATCTCGCTGGGCAGTAGAGCGCTTTGCATCACATCGACCCTGTTACATGGCGAGCGAATCTCTATTTTACTTTTCATTTTCCATTTATGTGGTGAGAAATGTCCAGTTTGGTATTTACAATGCAAATAGCTCTTACTCGAGCAAACGCGAGACCCACTTGTGAGAAAGTAGCCTCTTTCTAGCCTTGTTACCCCCACTTTTGGCCTGTTTGTGAGTGTATGTCAGGGTGTTTTCACTGTCTCACTGGGATCCTGCTAGCCAGGGCCCAGTGCTCATAGTGAAAACCCTATGTTTTCAGTATGTTTGTTATGTGTCACTGGGACCCTGCTAGTCAGGACCCCAGTGCTCATAAGTTTGTGGCCTATATGTATGTGTTCCCTGTGTGGTGCCTAACTGTCTCACTGAGGCTCTGCTAACCAGAACCTCAGTGGTTATGCTCTCTCTGTACAAATTGTCACCAACAGGCTAGTGACCAATTTTACCAATTTACATTGGCTTACTGCAACACCCTTATAATTCCCTAGTATATGGTACTGAGGTACCCAGGGTATTGGGGTTCCAGGAGATCCCTATGGGCTGCAGCATTTCTTTTGCCACCCATAGGGAGCTCTGACAATTCTTACACAGACCTGCCACTGCAGCCTGAGTGAAATAACGTCCACGTTATTTCACAGCCATTTTACACTGCACTTAAGTAACTTATAAGTCACCTATATGTCTAACCTTTACCTGGTAAAGGTTAGGTGCAAAGTTACTTAGTGTGAGGGCACCCTGGCACTAGCCAAGGTGCCCCCACATTGTTCAGGGCCAATTCCCCGGACTTTGTGAGTGCGGGGACACCATTACACGCGTGCACTACATATAGGTCACTACCTATATGTGGCTTCACAATGGTAACTCCGAATATGGCCATGTAACATGTCTATGATCATGGAATTGCCCCCTCTATGCCATCCTGGCATAGTTGGCACAATCCCATGATCCCAGTGGTCTGTAGCACAGAACCTGGTACTGCCAAACTGCCCTTCCTGGGGTTTCACTGCAGCTGCTGCTGCTGCCAACCCATCAGACAGGCATCTGCCCTCCTGGGGTCCAGCCAGGCCTGGCCCAGGATGGCAGAACAAAGGACTTCCTCTGAGAGAGGGTGTTACACCCTCTCCCTTTGGAAAATGGTGTGAAGGCAGGGGAGGAGTAGCCTCCCCCAGCCTCTGGAAATGCTTTCTTGGGCACAGATGTGCCCAATTCTGCATAAGCCAGTCTACACCGGTTCAGGGGACCCCTTAGCCCTGCTCTGGCGCGAAACTGGACAAAGGAAAGGGGAGTGAACACTCCCCTGACCTGCACCTCCCCTGGGAGGTGTCCAGAGCTCCTCCAGTGTGCTCCAGACCTCTGCCATCTTGGAAACAGAGGTGCTGCTGGCACACTGGACTGCTCTGAGTGGCCAGTGCCACCAGGTGACGTCAGAGACTCCTTCTGATAGGCTCCTTCAGGTGTTGCTAGCTTATCCTCTCTCCTAGGTAGCCAAACCCTCTTTTCTGGCTATTTAGGGTCTCTGTCTCTGGGGAAACTTTAGATAACGAATGCAAGAGCTCATCCGAGTTGCTCTGCATCTCTCTCTTCACCTTCTGCCAAGGAATCGACTGCTGACCGCGCTGGAAGCCTGCAAAACTGCAACAAAGTAGCTAAGACGACTACTGCAACACTGTAACGCTGATCCTGCCGCCTTCTCGACTGTTTTCCTGGTGGTGCATGCTGTGGGGGTAGTCTGCCTCCTCTCTGCACTAGAAGCTCCGAAGAAATCTCCCGTGGGTCGACGGAATCTTCCCCCTGCAACCGCAGGCACCAAAAAGCTGCATTACCGGTCCCTTGGGTCTCCTCTCAGCACGACGAGCGAGGTCCCTTGAATCCAGCAACTCTGTCCAAGTGACTCCCACAGTCCAGTGACTCTTCAGTCCAAGTTTGGTGGAGGTAAGTCCTTGCCTCCCCACGCCAGACTGCATTGTTGGTAACCGTGACTTTTGCAACTTCTCCGGCCCCTGTGCACTTCCGGCGGAAATCCTTTGTGCACAGCCAAGCCTGGGTCCACGGCACTCTAACCTGTATTGCACGATTTTCTAAGTTGGTCTCCGGCGACGTGGGACTCCTTTGTGTAACTTCGGGTGAGCACCGTTTCACGCATCCTCGTAGTGCCTGTTTCTGGCACTTCTCCGGGTGCTACCTGCTGCTGAGAGGGCTCCTTGTCTTGCTCGGCGTCCCCTCTACCTCCTGGTCCAATTTGCGACCTCCTGGTCCCTTCTGGGCCACAGCAGCGTCCAAAAACGCTAACTGCACGATTTGCAGCTAGCAAGGCTTGTTGGTGTTCTTTCGGCGGGAAAACACTTCTGCACGACTCTCCACGGCGAGAGGGATCCGTCCACCAAAGGTGAAGTCTCTAGCCCTTTTCGTTCCTACAGAAACCTCAGCTTCTTCTGTCCAGTAGAAGCTTCTTTGCATCCACAGCTGGCATTTCCTGGGCATATGCCCATCTCCGACTTGCTTGTGACTTTTGGACTTGGTCCCCTTGTTCCACAGGTACCCTAGATTGGAAATCCATCGTTGTTGCATTGTTGGTTTGTGTCTTTCCTGCATTATTCCTCTAACACGACTGCTTTGTCCTTAGGGGAACTTTAGTGCACTTTGCACTCACTTTTCAGGGTCTTGGGGAGGGTTATTTTTCTAACTCTCACTATTTTCTAATAGTCCCAGCGACCCTCTACAAGGTCACATAGGTTTGGGGTCCATTCGTGATTCGCATTCCACTTTTGGAGTATATGGTTTGTGTTGCCCCTATCCCTATGTGTCCCCATTGCATCCTATTGTAACTATACATTGTTTGCACTGTTTTCTAAGACTATACTGCATATTTTTGCTATTGTGTATATATATCTTGTGTATATTTCCTATCCTCTCACTGAGGGTACACTCTAAGATACTTTGGCATATTGTCATAAAAATAAAGTACCTTTATTTTTAGTATAACTTTGTATTGTGTTTTCTTATGATATTGTGCATATGACACTAAGTGGTACTGTAGTAGCTTCACACGTCTCCTAGTTCAGCCTAAGCTGCTCTGCTAAGCTACCATTATCTATCAGCCTAAGCTGCTAGACACCCTATACACTAATAAGGGATAACTGGGCCTGGTGCAAGGTGCAAGTACCCCTTGGTACTCACTACAAGCCAGTCCAGCCTTCTACATTGGTTGTGCAGCGGTGGGATAAGTGCTTTGAGACTACTTACCACTCTTGTCATTGTACTTTTCATAAGAGAAAAATATACAAAACAAGTTCAGTGTGTGTACACATAGCTAAAAAGTTTTGCATTTCCTCTTTTCACTCTTTTCTAAAGTGCTGAAAAGTACTTCTAAACTTTCAAAAAGTTCTTAAAAGTTTAAAAAGTTTTTTTCTGTCTTTCTAAAAAGTTCTGAAAACTTTTTTCTCTTTTTCTAATCACTTTAACTCTCTCTAAAAATGTCTGGCACAGGCCAAAATGTTGACCTGTCTAAGATTGCATATGATCACCTTAGCTGGAAAGGAGCAAGGAGTCTCTGCATAGAGAGAGGTTGGAGTGTAGGGAAGAATCCTTCCTTGGAATTGTTACTTAACATGCTTAGAGAACAAGATAAGGCTAAAAGTGCCCCATCTGTTGAAAAAGTAGCTAATAGTTCCCAATCTGATCCAGGGACTCCCCCAGAAAAAAGTTCAGGAAAGAAACTTCATAGCCTGCCCATCACAAGACAGTCTAGCATAGTTGGTACTGAGGTGGAGTCACATCATACAGATGATGTGCTCTCACATTACACTGTCAGCCAAGCTGTTAGGGTGCCCTCTGTAAGGGACAGGTCTCCTTCTGTTCATTCCCATCATACCTCTGTATCTAGAAATGTCCCTCCCACTAACCCTGATGACAGATTGTTAGAAAGGGAACTCAATAAGTTGAGGGTGGAACAAACCAGACTGAAGCTTAAAAAGCAACAGCTGGATTTGGATAGACAGTCTTTAGAAATAGAGAAGGAAAGACAGAAGTTGGGTTTAGATACCCATGGTGACAGCAGCAGTATTCCCCATAGTCATCCTGCAAAAGAGCATGATTCCAGGAATCTGCACAAGATAGTTCCCCCTTATAAGGAGGGGGATGACATTAACAAGTGGTTTGCTGCACTTGAGAGGGCCTGTGTTGTACAGGATGTCCCTCAAAGGCAGTGGGCTGCTATCCTATGGCTATCATTTAGTGGAAAAGGTAGGGATAGGCTCCTTACTGTGAAAGAAAGTGATGCCAATAATTTTACAGTTCTTAAGAATGCACTCCTGGATGGTTATGGCTTAACCACTGAACAATACAGGATAAAGTTCAGAGAGACCAAAAAAGGAGTCTTCACAAGACTGGGTTGATTTCATTGACCATTCAGTGAAGGCCTTGGAGGGGTGGTTACATGGCAGTAAAGTTACTGATTATGACAGCATGTATAACTTGATCCTGAGAGAGCATATTATTAATAATTGTGTGTCTGATTTGTTGCACCAGTACTTGGTGGACTCTGATCTGACCTCTCCCCAAGAATTGGGAAAGAAGGCAGACAAATGGGTCAGAACAAGGGTGAACAGAAAAGTTCATACAGGGGGTGACAAAGATGGCAACAAGAAGAAAGATGGTGAAAAATCTCAAGATAAGCATGGGGATAAGGGTAAAACCAAAGATCCCACTTCAAATCTTAAACACTCTTCAGGGGGTGGGGATAAAACAAATTCTTCCTCTTCTTCTCAACCTACACAATTTAAAAAGCCTTGGTGCT
Organism: Pleurodeles waltl; assembly: GCF_031143425.1. Lineage (NCBI taxonomy): Eukaryota > Metazoa > Chordata > Amphibia > Caudata > Salamandridae > Pleurodeles > Pleurodeles waltl. The sequence goes on from NC_090449.1 coordinate 1,047,506,535, forward strand.
TTGTGTGTAAAAATAGAGGCCATAGGCCAGGGGATAAGTCCTGTCCAGGTAAAACCCCTGAGCCTACCACCACTAATACATCAAGCTCTAGTGCCCCTAGCAGTAGTGGTACTAGTGGTGGGACTGCTGGCAACAGTCAAGTTAAGAGTGTAGTTGGGTTCACTTATGGGTCCATAGTAGAAACTGGGGTAGTCAGTCCCAAGACAGTTTCTGTCACACCTAGTGGCATTGGCCTTGCCACACTGGCTGCTTGTCCCCTTACAATGGATAAGTACAGGCAGACAGTTTCAATAAATGGTGTTGAGGCCTTGGCCTACAGGGACACAGGTGCCAGTATCACTTTGGTGACTGAAAACCTAGTGCACCCTGATCAACATCATTGGACAACAGTATAAGATTATTGATGTCCATAACTCCACTAAGTTTCTTCCCTTAGCTATAATTCAGTTAAGTTGGGGTGGAGTTACTGGCCCTAAGCAGGTGGTGGTATCACCTAGCTTACCTGTAGACTGTCTCTTAGGTAATGACCTAGAGGCCTCAGGTTGGGCTGATGTAGAGTTTTATGCCCATGCAGCCATGCTGGGCATCCCAGAGGAATTGTTCCCTCTCATTTCTACTGAAATGAAAAAGCAAAGGAGAGAAGGCCTGAAAACTCAGGATCCCTCTCCATCAACAGGTAAAAAGGGTATCACAGTATCCCCTAACCACCCTACCATTCAGGATACCATTCCTGTGGTGGGAGAAACCTCTCCTGGGGTGGCACCTGTTCCAAGGGAATCATCAACTGGCAAAGCTGGACTCCCTGAGGTAGAAGTACCTCTCTGTGGGATAACTAACATTGGTGACAAAAAGAGCACCATTTTAGTTAACATGGAGCATCCCTCCAACCCTCCCAGAGAAACTTTAGTGCAGAAACCCTGCACTGCCTCACAACACTTAGGACAGCATCCCTGCCCTAGTGTGGAGCTCATAGGACAGCATCCCTGCCCTGCTCCAACTCAAGAGAAACAGCATCCCTGTTCTCTCTTCCAGCCATATGGACAAAGTTTTTGCCCAGCTATGGCTTTTCTGAGACAGCATCCCTGTCTGGCATTTCCATCACTACAAATAGGTTCAGTGGACAATTCCCACTGCTCTAAACTAAAACTTACTGATAGAAACTCTGAAAATACATCTTCACATTGTTGCTTAGCTAAAAAACTTCAAACAATGTGGTTTACATCCCCACAGAAAAGTAACCATATAGTGGATGATAAAGGGAGTAACCAGTCTATTGCAGAGCTACTCTCTACTTATCACCACTTAGACAATAAAGTCTCAACTGGCCAAGGTTAGCCTTATTGTCCTTCGTTTGGGGGGGGGGGGGGGGGGGTTGTGTGAGAAAGTAGCCTCTTTCTAGCCTTGTTACCCCCACTTTTGGCCTGTTTGTGAGTGTATGTCAGGGTGTTTTCACTGTCTCACTGGGATCCTGCTAGCCAGGGCCCAGTGCTCATAGTGAAAACCCTATTTTTTCAGTATGTTTGTTATGTGTCACTGGGACCCTGCTAGTCAGGACCCCAGTGCTCATAAGTTTGTGGCCTATATGTATGTGTTCCCTGTGTGGTGCCTAACTGCCTCACTGAGGCTCTGCTAACCAGAACCTCAGTGGTTATGCTCTCTCTGTACAAATTGTCACTAACAGGCTAGTGACCAATTTTACCAATTTACATTGGCTTACTGGAACACCCTTATAATTCCCTAGTATATGGTACTGAGGTACCCAGGGTATTGGGGTTCCAGGAGATCCCTATGGGCTGCAGCATTTCTTTTGCCACCCATAGGGAGCTCTGACAATTCTTACACAGACCTGCCACTGCAGCCTGAGTGAAATAACGTCCACGTTATTTCACAGCCATTTTACACTGCACTTAAGTAACTTATGAGTCACCTATATGTCTAACCTTTACCTGGTAAAGGTTAGGTGCAAAGTTACTTAGTGTGAGGGCACCCTGGCACTAGCCAAGGTGCCCCCACATTGTTCAGGGCCAATTCCCCGGACTTTGTGAGTGCGGGGACACCATTACACGCGTGCACTACATATAGGTCACTACCTATATGTGGCTTCACAATGGTAACTCCGAATATGGCCATGTAACATGTCTATGATCATGGAATTGCCCCCTCTATGCCATCCTGGCATAGTTGGCACAATCCCATGATCCCAGTGGTCTGTAGCACAGACCCTGGTACTGCCAAACTGCCCTTCCTGGGGTTTCACTGCAGCTGCTGCTGCCAACCCCTCAGACAGGCATCTGCCCTCCTAGGGTCCAGCCAGGCCTGGCCCAGGATGGCAGAACAAAGGACTTCCTCTGAGAGAGGGTGTTACACCCTCTCCCTTTGGAAAATGGTGTGAAGGCAGGGGAGGAGTAGCCTCCCCCAGCCTCTGGAAATGCTTTCTTGGGCACAGATGTGCCCAATTCTGCATAAGCCAGTCTACACCGGTTCAGGGGACCCCTTAGCCCTGCTCTGGCGCGAAACTGGACAAAGGAAAGGGGAGTGACCACTCCCCTGACCTGCACCTCCCCTGGGAGGTGTCCAGAGCTCCTCCAGTGTGCTCCAGACCTCTGCCATCTTGGAAACAGAGGTGCTGCTGGCACACTGGACTGCTCTGAGTGGCCAGTGCCACCAGGTGACGTCAGAGACTCCTTCTGATAGGCTCCTTCAGGTGTTGCTAGCCTATCCTCTCTCCTAGGTAGCCAAACCCTCTTTTCTGGCTATTTAGGGTCTCTGTCTCTGGGGAAACTTTAGATAACGAATGCAAGAGCTCATCCGAGTTCCTCTGCATCTCTCTCTTCACCTTCTGCCAAGGAATCGACTGCTGACCGCGCTGGAAGCCTGCAAAACTGCAACAAAGTAGCTAAGACGACTACTGCAACACTGTAACGCTGATCCTGCCGCCTTCTCGACTGTTTTCCTGGTGGTGCATGCTGTGGGGGTAGTCTGCCTCCTCTCTGCACTAGAAGCTCCGAAGAAATCTCCCGTGGGTCGACGGAATCTTCCCCCTGCAACCGCAGGCACCAAAAAGCTGCATTACCGGTCCCTTGGGTCTCCTCTCAGCACGACGAGCGAGGTCCCTTGAATCCAGCAACTCTGTCCAAGTGACTCCCACAGTCCAGTGATTCTTCAGTCCAAGTTTGGTGGAGGTAAGTCCTTGCCTCCCCACGCCAGACTGCATTGTTGGTAACCGCGACTTTTGCAACTTCTCTGGCCCCTGTGCACTTCCGGCGGAAATCCTTTGTGCACAGCCAAGCCTGGGTCCACGGCACTCTAACCTGTATTGCACGACTTTCTAAGTTGGTCTCCGGCGACGTGGGACTCCTTTGTGTAACTTCGGGTGAGCACCATTTCACGCATCCTCGTAGTGCCTGTTTCTGGCACTTCTCCGGGTGCTACCTGCTGCTGAGAGGGCTCCTTGTCTTGCTCGACGTCCCCTCTACCTCCTGGTCCAATTTGCGACCTCCTGGTCCCTTCTGGGCCACAGCAGCATCCAAAAACGCTAACCGCATGATTTGCAGCTAGCAAGGCTTGTTGGCGTTCTTTCGGCGGGAAAACACTTCTGCACGACTCTCCACGGCAAGAGGGATCCGTCCACCAAAGGGGAAGTCTCTAGCCCTTTTCGTTCCTGCAGAAATCTCCGCTTCTTCTGTCCAGTAGAAGCTTCTTTGCACCCACAGCTGGCATTTCCTGGGCATATGCCCATCTCCGACTTGCTTGTGACTTTTGGACTTGGTCCCCTTGTTCCACAGGTACCCTAGATTGGAAATCCATTGTTGTTGCATTGTTGGTTTGTGTCTTTCCTGCATTATTCCTCTAACACGACTGCTTTGTCCTTAGGGGAACTTTAGTGCACTTTGCACTCACTTTTCAGGGTCTTGGGGAGGGTTATTTTTCTAACTCTCACTATTTTCTAATAGTCCCAGCGACCCTCTACAAGGTCACATAGGTTTGGGGTCCATTCGTGATTCGCATTCCACTTTTGGAGTATATGGTTTGTGTTGCCCCTATCCCTATGTGTCCCCATTGCATCCTATTGTAACTATACATTGTTTGCACTGTTTTCTAAGACTATACTGCATATTTTTGCTATTGTGTATATATATCTTGTGTATATTTCCTATCCTCTCACTGAGGGTACACTCTAAGATACTTTGGCATATTGTCATAAAAATAAAGTACCTTTATTTTTAGTATAACTGTGTATTGTGTTTTCTTATGATATTGTGCATATGACACTAAGTGGTACTGTAGTAGCTTCACACGTCTCCTAGTTCAGCCTAAGCTGCTCTGCTAAGCTACCATTATCTATCAGCCTAAGCTGCTAGACACCCTATACACTAATAAGGGATAACTGGGCCTGGTGCAAGGTGCAAGGTGCAAGTACCCCTTGGTACTCACTACAAGCCAGTCCAGCCTCCTACACCACTGCATTGCAAATGCTTGTTAGAATGTATGCTTATTTCATATAACATGGTTAACTTATGTGTTGCAAAGCCTGCACTTAATAAGTAACCACTATGCAAAAAATAATAATCGAACCAGCAGATCATCTGTCAGATTTAGTTTTTAAACCATTCTATATCTCATCACAGCTTCATACTTCCTCACAGACCAAAACACTAACGTTTTGCACCAACACCATAAATTCTACCATAAACCAACAACAAAAACTCACTCCGTCCTGTCCCAAATGCCTCACAGCCCTGTTGCTTCTCAGTGTCTCCAGTGCCCAGATACGTCCTCGCTCTACCTCCAGTCCCCCTTACCCCTCTATACCGCCTCACTATCCCTTTATGCATCACACTCTGGATTCCTCCTTTCTATCCCTCTGCCTATATCCATGCCTCTTGGGCTTCTCCCATATATACCTCTTATCGCCGTCTGCAACTCCTCACTGCCTTATCACCACTTCTTCAGTGCCTCCTCAATAACCCTATGTACATCACCCTTCTGTTTGTTTTCTCTATACCTCTCCCTGAGATGCTGGTGCTTTTTATACCTCTTTTCTTTCCCTACTGACTGCTCTATGTATGCATCCTGGAACCCCGCTAGACCTCATCACTACTATATACACATCACCATTCCTTCTCTTCCCTTCCTCATCGTCATTGTCTCCTCAAAACCTGGCCCGCACGCTACCTCACCACTCTATACTGCCTCCTTAAAGATCATTCTCTATACCTCTTCTCCCCCTCAGCGCCAATTCCCCTATCTTGTTCATCCCATCGACTCTCATCCCTCTTCTCTCTCTCCCGTGCCTTCTACCTGCCCCATCTTTACATGTTCATTCCCTCACTCTATATATCACTTTCCCTCCATGTCTCCCGACTTGCCCTATATATCCTAGAACCCCTCTCTCGCTCCTACGTCTTTCCCCTCTCTTGTTCTACCTTTCACTGCCCCCTCAATCCACTCCTCTCACCCCTGGTGCACCTCTGGACTATAACTCAAACTCTCCACTGCCCTATCTGACTCCTAGCCCTCCCAAACCCCCCAGAGTGCCACTGCCTGTCTATAGACCCATCTCTAGCCATGCATTCATCATCATGGCCGCTCTAGCCCTCTTCTCTTTATTTACCATTGGCTCTTGTACTCATCCTCGAGCCCGCTCTACCTCTTCACTGCCCGAGTATCACTATCCTCAATTACTTCCCACTTCATACCTCCTTAGGGAGATCGGTGACACATCTGATTGATCAGGTAGAACAATTCTTTGTTCAATTCTGATTCATACAGAATACAATGTTCTGATATAAGTTTATGTTTATTCTTCTTGAGATAAGCTCCAAGGTGTGACTGTGAATAAAAACACAACCGAACAACCTACACGTGTTTCGCCCCTTTATCGATGAACTGGCCTGGTCCTTTCTCAAGGCGAGGTATAAGAGTAGGGGGTTCACTGTGTGTATCATAATGGAACATAGCCAAGTTGGATATCCTTGTCTTTAGTCGGGGATATTCAGTCCTAGGTAAGGTCAAAGGGTAGTATCCAGATAGCGGTTGAGCGTACTGGCTCCATTTGCAGGTGTCTGTCCGAATCCAGACATTCACAATCACACCTTGGAGCTTACCTCAAGAAGAATAAACATAAACTTATATCAGAACATTGTATTCTGCATGAATCGGAATTTTAAAAAAAATAATTTTTCTACCTGGTCAATCAGCTCTGTCCCCTATCTCTCTATGGACCTCTTGTCTCAATGGGTTAGGGGTTTCCCATTTCTTGGTGACTACTGAACACTCAGGTCATACCCATTCAACAAGGATCCCTGGGATTTTCACCTCTCATTCTGGTTCCTACACTTCATACCTCAAGGATGCTCCCTCGTCAGGCTCTCGCTACCCCTCTCTATACCTCCCCTGTGCTTGCAGGGGAGTTGGCATTGTAGTCTCCCCATGAAGCATGATGTCCCTGCCCTTATATAATTCTATACTTACCATCTCCCCATCTATTTCTCACATTTCAGTTTATACGTCCTCACCCAGTTTCCCCAAGGAGATGTTAGAGGCAAGGAAGAAATTACCATGGGCTGTGTTCTGTGCTTGTGGATCTCATATCACCCTCAGCATGCTTCAAAGCGCTAGGGTGGAATTGGGAACTAGAGGACATGGGGAAGAAGTGACCGAGATCGAACAAAGGTGTTGGGTAGGGTAAAATACATGCTATGTTTTGTGAATATGGCACTTGTATTTGTCTACGGCAGCTTCAAGGCGCTAAGAAGCAACACACTGGGGCATAGAGGACATGATAGAGAAATAAGGGCCCAAGGGTGATGGTAGAAGAGAGGAGAGCGAGTGATGTGCTGAAAGAGACTGGGGTGAGGGATACTTTAGGACATAGAAAATAGAAAAAGTTGCTAAATAATAAATACCTCATAAAGCCTCATTCACCTCACCACTCTTTTTTATACCTCTCTCACCACAACTCTGTGTACAGACCTCATCACTATCTAAACTCCTTCTACCTCCCCTCTCTCTATGTACACCTCTCTCTCGTCACATCTCTGCCTTCTCTCACCAGTGGTGCTGGAAGAGTTTTCAGAGTGGGGGTTTTGCCATCAATGTAAACTCACCCATGCCATGGGGATTGTGAAGAATGCAAGTGTACCAAACGGACCGCGACCATTCACCAAGAGAGTGGCAAGAGTGTAGTGGGTAATATGTAGCTGCTGGTACATTTTGGAGCACACTGCCACAAATATATACCTATACATAGGTCTCCGTGACAGCCAACTTAATACACTTTAGGAGGTGCAATTGATGCATGAGATCCTGGGGGAGCTTAAGGAAAGTACGGGCTGACGCATTTTGGACCGCCTAAAGTGTATTAAGAGACCTGGTATAGGTATATATTTGTGACAGCGAGCTCCAACATTTGAGGGCTCTCCATTGGCTTCCAGTTAAAAAAAAACATTATTTTTAAAACACTAGTCCTGGTCCACAAAGCACTGCACTCCACCGGTGCAAGCTCTCTCAGGAACAGGATTAAATTCTGCGCCAGCTCCAGACGCCTGCGATCAGCCAAAGGTAAGCTGGCTAAGACGCCTATGATCTGCCGGGCGAGAATTGGAGATCAGACCTTTTCCTATCTTGGGCCGGTCGATCCTGTAATGACCTCTCGTTTGAGCTACACGCAACGGCGGAGATATCAATTTTTAAGAAAAAACTAAAAACGTTGCTCTTCCAACAAAAGTAACAATACATTAGGTTTACTGCAGGTAGCCTTTGATGGTGCACAAGGACACTCCTATGAGTGTCCATGAGCTTCACATATCCCCAAACAAATCAAATATAATACCAAAGGAGGGTGTAGCAGCACACCCCTTTACAGAGAGCACTTTTTCCTCTGAAACAGTCACTAGATTTGCAGACCTTCAGTTTTACTGATAAAACTATACAGCGCACCGACAATGTGTGGAAATCGGATTTCAGCGACAATTAAAATCTTTATTTCCACCACATTTCAGAATTACAAAAAATATGCTTCATTTGTACTTTCCTAACAGTTTATATATTTTGAAATATTTGTACAGTTCATTTACAGGCATTTAAATTCTGTTGTGTGTTAGAAAAAAATACATTCACCAGCCTTTCCCTCCAGAATCCTTGTACCTCAGCAAAACTTTCACATAGTTCAGCTCATTAAATCCTCTCACTTTGCAGTCAGAAAAGGACAAGTAAAAACTATTATCCGTGTTAAAAGTATAAGCAGCACTTTGTCAAAAGACATAGCCTAACAGTCTTTAAAGACACATCAAATGTGACACTAATAATAACATTTATTAATTGTTGTTTATTTATTGCTTGTTCACATTCGGAACTCCGGCATGGTTATTTTGGGGGTGCTGCAGCACCTCCTGCAGCCCTTCTTCCAGCGCATATGTCTCTCAGAAACCTAATGCTCTGATGGCCTCCCTTCATATTGCTACCTCTCTGTCCCTCTCTCTACCTCAGCTCTGTCTAACTCACTCCTCATGCTCCACCTCACCTCTGTTTCCATCTCACCTCCATTATTTTCTCCTCTATAGCACCTCATTCTCATCTCTCTTGACCTTACGGTCCCAGTCTCTTTCAGTACCTCACCTCTCTATGTATCCAGCACTCACCCTACCTCCCCTGCCTCATTTTTCATTGCCTCACATCTCTTACTTCCTCATCTTACACTCTTACCCCTCTCTCTCACAACCCTTAATTTACTTAATTATTTCTCCATCGCTTCTGCACCTCCCCTATGCCTTTGCTCCCTCCACACCCGCTCTCGAGGTTACTTTCTTACTATCTCTCGTTCTCTTTCATTACCTCTCTCTCTAATCACTCTCTTCACCTGCTTCTGTATTTCAACCCACACTCTACCACGTTTGGTCTCCCTCTACTCTTCTCAGTCTCCAACTCTAATTTGCCTCTCTTTTTCTATTTTAGCCCTTTCTACCTCAGCATTTGGGGGTACCGTCTCTCTACATTTTTTTTCTCTCTATCTATGGCTTTCTTAGAACACTCTAAGGGCCGGACGTACGAAAAAAATTTGTTTACAATTTCCTAATTGTGATTTTTGCAATTTGCAATTAGGAACTCAGAAACACCCATGTACAAATGTGTCTTAAACACATTTTGTGATTCCCAGTGGGTCGCAAATAGACCTACCTCGTAAATATTTACAAAGTAGGTTTCGCTTTGCGACCCATTGAGAATGGCAAAAATCACAGGGATGGTGGCCTGTTTGGGTCAGCAAACCACCATGTCTGTGATTGCTTTTTCAATAAAGCCATTTTTTTATATGCTGCCTGTTTTCCTTAAAGAAAAACAAGATGTGTTTTCAAAAAGAAAACGGTTTGCTTTTAAAAAACAATTTCACTTACATTCACAAAGGGGAAGGGCTCTCTTGGGGATCCCTTCCCATTTGCAAATGGGTTACCACCTCCTTCAAGGAGTCAGTAAAATGTGAAAGTTCTGTGACCACATTTTGGCCACAAAACATTTTCACATACCAGTGCAAGTCGCTGCTAGGGAGGGACGCCCTTAATACGGCCCTTCCTAATACAGAATCGCAAACCCATCTTGAGATTTGGTAGTAGGTTACTAAATCACAAAATAGGGTTTTGTACATTCAAAAGGACTTTTTTTTCCAGTCTGCGAACCGGGCTGTTTGCACCATAAAAAAAACCCTACATTTATCTGACCTAAAACCTTAACTCGTCCCCAGCTGTGAGTGGGAGGGTACGGCCTATGCAGAGAAACATGCACTTAAAATTAGGAGTGTAAGGACTAGGAAGAAGAAAATATCTTTTGTTTCCATTTTTCACTGATTGAATAATGAAAATCCGCTCAGCAGTGCTTGGGCTCGCAACTTTACAGCAAGAATGCTTTTTGTGAAGGGGTTTTTTATTGGTGTTTACCAGTATCCCGTACTTAAGTAATATTCACACACTGAATGCCAGGTTTTATCATTATGCACTAAAATTCACCAATTCCCCTTACTTGCTTCTGATAAACATTGGCAAAGCCAATAGGTCTTGTGTTGGCCACCGGATTTCGGTCTCTGGGATCACCCTGCTTTGCTCAGATTAGGCCCACAGTAGCTGGGCATGGCATGGCTAGATTCTGGCATTTTGATAGGGTTGGGTTTAGTGCCCTGGGTTGCCACAGACCAACACCTGCCACAAGTATAGACTGAAGGCATCCCTGCAGAGGCCCAAGCAGCAGCAGGACACATGCACCAAAATACCTACCTGTGAGGGGAAGGATGGTAGCAGAGCAGAAAGTCGTTGGCAGGACCAGGGAGTGGCAGCCCTTGAGTAGTGATGCACGCCACCAGGGGCGGCTCCTCTGTTAGGGTGGAGGAGTGTTGCCCCCGCCATCAGCGGCAGCAGCAAAATCTATACTGCGTTTATTATCGTTTTCTTGTAAAGGGGCGGGGCCACAGGGGTGACGAGCAGTGAGGGGGAGTGCATAGCTCTCCCGCTCAGAGCTCAGGTGTGTTTGGCCAACTGTCTCGGGCCGGCCAAACACACATGCGTAGTAGGCTCTCTCTACGCAGTTGCTGTGCTGGAGAGAGCATGCACAGGCTCCCAGTCTGCCTGGGAACGTCCTAGCTGTGCGCTCCCATCCAATCCTGATGCTGCTCTGAGCAGCGTCAGGATTGGCCCCAGGGCAGGCTGGGAGCATGTGCCTGCAGCGACGAAGCAGAGGAGACGGAGGAGCAGAGCGGCAATTTTTTTAATTGATTTAATGTTTTTTCGTCCAAGCCCCCTCTGCATGCCGCCCCGCCCCTTCCGCACCCTGCAAGCCGCAACTGCATGTCACAAAAGCACAAAATATAGCCCTCCACAAACATATGAACACAGAAAAAGGACCATTAGATTAGTGCATTAACAACAACCTAGGTTAGGTTGCTTGCCACTTTCTACAGGGAACTGAAAAATGATTAACATTTTTTGGCCAATGTCCATTAATATTTAATTACATTCTGGAAATTGTGTTTGCTTGCACTTAGGGAGTTTGATAAACACTGGTCAAGAATTTCATAGTTCATGACATGCTTTGAAGTCATTGAACAAGCATTTTTAAATTTTAAGTTGATGGCGAAGGCCTATTTTTACCAGCTCTTTAAAATATGGGAAACATCCTGAACAACGCTTTGGGAACAACGCAGATGTTTCCCACGCAAGCGTAACCACTCTTGCCAGAGCAACGACTGCCTTTTTCTCTGCCTTAACCACGCATGTGCTGAACTATGCATATCCGTTTTTTTGTTTTTTTTGTGGATCGGCCGAGGGCACGGGTCAGGTAAGTGAAGCTGGGGCAGGGTTTGGGGGTAGTTTTTAGGGGTGGATTAAGGGCTTGGGTTGGGGGGTGTTGGGCTTTTTATTTTATTTTTATTTTTTGGGGCAGGGGTGGGCGCGTCGGGGTAACTGTATTTAGGGCAGATGGGAGGGTCCGGGTAGTTTTGTTTTTAGGGGCAGGGTGGGGGGGGGTTGGGGCAGTTTTGTTTTTAGGGCGAGAGGGGGGTTGGGGAATGTTTTAAGACTCCGGTTGGGTGGGGGATGTCTGGATAGTTCAGTTTTTAGGGGTGGGGTAGTTTTCTTTTTAGGGGCGGTGGGGGGGTCGGGCAGTTTTGATTTTGGGGGTTGGGGTAGTTTTGTTTTTAGGGGTGGGGGTCGGGGTGGTTCAGTTTTAGGGCTGGTGGGGGTCGGTTGCTTATAGGGTGGGGAGTTGGGGGAAGGTTTTAGGGCTTAGGGTGGGTGGGTGTGTCGGGTAGTTCAGTTTTTAGGGGCAGGGTAGTTTTGTTTTTTAGAGTGGGTGGAGGAGCGGGCTAGCTTTCGTTTTAGGGCTGGGGGGTCGGGGTAGTTTTATTTTTTGGTGCGGGATGGTGGGGTTGGGTAGTTTTGTTTTTAGAGGTGGGATGGGGTAGTTTTGTTTTTAGGGTGGGTCTGGGTAATTTAAGCATTAGGGGTGGTTTACTTTTGGGCCTGCGGGTGGGGGGGGTTGCATGATAGAACTTCGCATGCCGTTCCCACACATGCCTTCACTAGGTATGCTTTTACAACGAAAAATTGTTGTAAAGACATACGTGGAAACAACGCGGTCATTGTTTCGACCGCGTTGTTAAGGCATGCGTGGTTCCTGCATGCGTAGTTCCATCATACATTCCTAAAATATACATTGAATGGGGCTTTGACTCACCCCAGAGGAGTATTTGTTTCTCACCCTTTGCTATTGGATGCTTGGTGTATCATTCTGCCTCCGGTGGAGTGCTTGAGATGCACTGTATGTGGGACTATTTTACAACTCAAAAGTACACGAGTCATCACACATTCAATTCTTTATCTCAGATAGATTATATACAAAAGGCATTTTTTTGCTGTTTTTGTTTGCAGAGGGCTTCTTTAATGCATTATTCAAGACTCAAAATTCAAGCCAGACCTACTGGCTTTGTCAATACGTCTTTTAACATGAAACCAGCCCAGCAACATTAAAAAGGTAATTTGCCCAAAACCTTTCTGCATCAAACCTCTTCACATTAGCGCTAGAACCCACGTGCCTGTCCCACACACACTAAGTCTAAATACTCTGTCCATCCCAAGTACAGGCGTGAAGAAACACCTTCGTAACGTGCCTGCTACACGCAGTCACAAGTGCCAACACTCACGATAAACGCGCCCTGTTATTTGACAGGCATTATTTACATGAAGGACAGGACCCTTTTCATTACCAGCCAACTGTTTATGGGTGAGCGGCCGCGGTCTGCCATGTGTGATCCTGGGCTGGAGTCAAAAGAATGGCATTTATTGGGTCAGCAGAGTTCTGCACTTTACAAAATGTTTGCTCTCGGGCAGTTGTTTCATTTCGTCTGTGAATGTCAGGGTGGCTGTGCTCCCCCCTCCGGGGGGGGATTGGGGGGGTGGGATTGCATCTTAAATTCAGTGCAGCGAAGGGCAAGGTCATGCCCTTAGGACACAGGCATAGCAAACACGTGTTGTGTGATGCTGTGTTAATAGTTATCACTATAGCGCACTTCATTTCCCAGTGAGGCCTCTCGGCGCTAGCCGTGCTACTTAGCTAAGTGAGAAGACTAGTATGGGTATATAAATACTGGCGTCTCCAGAGAGGTATGGGGGGGGGGGTCAGATGTGCCCTGTCCCCTGACCCTATCTCCCCGCTTGGGCCCCACCACCACAGCTGTTCAATGTAGAAGGAAACACATTGCCACCATATTTGTACCATTAACTTTCACTGCAAAGTAGTGTTTTTTACTTTAAATGTTTAAATATAACTAAGTGTACATATCTATGTATTCGTATACATTTAGCTATAGATCTATACATAAAAAGTCAAATGTAAATGTTTTAATAAAAAGGTATATATATATATATATATATATATATATATTTTTTTTTTTTTTCCCCACGGGCTTAGTGTAGTTATAGTTGTCAGAGTTTCCATAGGAGAGGCATTTTTTAGGTTCGAGCGCAAAGCGCTCTGTCCCTGCTGTAATCTCTCTATGGGCTTGTAATCACACGCACGAGTCTGGTTGGTTTGTGGGCTCGCCTTTTAAAATTAGCTTGCTTTCATTAGTGGTAGGCATGCATACGTCATGCCTTTTCTGGTGTTTAGCCCTCCTTGAGTACACCGGGCAACTACTGAAAACATACAAGGCTCTATGTTTTCTGTATGGTTTCTGGACTACTTTTTTCAATTTATTTCCTATGCAGCGTGATCTCGCTGAGAAGTAGTCGAGCGCTTTGCATCACATCGACCAGGTTAAATGGATAATTGCATTTTTGCCAATAATACGTTTGCCTGCGAGTGAACTTCTGTTTTACTTCTTATTTTCAATTTATGTGGCAAGAAATGTAAAGTTCGGAATTTACAAAGCAAATAAGCCCTTACTCGAGCAATCGCGAGACCCTTTGCATTGCAAATGCTTGTTTGTTTTGCTAATAATTTTGGCACCATTTGACCAAACTGCATGAAACTTTCCTCAAAAAAGTTCAAGCACTTTGGCTTCTCCGCATGCAGGGATCAAGAAGTGCTTTATCGTACGATAATTCCCATAGGGAACTTTGCTTTCCAACACAGAAAACAATGGCTGAATGGAATTACACCAAATTCGACCAAAGTTGGAACTTTACTCATAAAGCATGGTTTTTGTTATTTGCTGTAAATCTGTTCAGTAGTTTCCAAGAAACTAGCGTTTAAAGAGGGGCTAGGTTAGGCATTAACTGGTTAACCTACAGCAAAAGCTAGGTATATGTGGAGGGTTGGTCCCATGGGAATCCCCCAGTACCCAAAAATTTAAAATATAGGTTATTATGATTTTCTGAGGGAGATTTTTCTCCTGTCAGTCTTTTCGGTACTGATGTTAATACTGTAGTACCGAATGATGTGATTGGGTGGCATAACACTTGAGAAAATATTGTGATCGCTATTAGAGGGTTCAGTCTCGGAAGTCTGGAAACATGTTCAAAAGGCCACAAAAGAGGGAAGGGTGGGTACATTCCGATCCCCAAGGCCATTTTGGGAGGGATAGAGTTTTCAAAAGGACCCTCCCTTAAATTAAAAAAAAAAAAAAATTGGGGTCACCAGTACTGTCGTACCAGCACTCAGTACCCAGCGAAGCCACCCTTGTGGTACCCAAGGTAACACATAAAAAATGTTTTTAAATTACAAGTGTCAGATCACAGACCAAACCGTGCAGGGCCAATCCACCACTGCACACTGCTGATGACTGCGCTGAGGGGAGTGGAAGCTGTGAGGGTTGAGTGTTGAGCAAAAGGCCTGCTTAGAGGCCACACCCTGCTGCCAACACTCTGTTACGCGTGCCTGAGGTCGTGCACAGCAGGGGGTGTTGGCCACGGGTTGCCCGAGGGAGTTGAGCGTATGCTCAACTTTAAATATATATAAAAAACACAGACGTTCACTGAACAGACAAACATTAAGTACTGTTAGAATTAGGTATGAGAATAAGATTTTAGATTTCATTAAAAAATTGTAATTGACAGAAAGGAAACAAAGGTTAAAGTGACAGTAAAGTTAGGTGTTGGAATGAGATAAGAACTAATATTAAAAAAAAAAAAAAAAAAAATCAAAGATTTGCCAGCCGTTGTTTAGTGAACTAACTGTAACACGCACCCTTGTCATACACTGATGACATGTGAAAATACATCATTGTTGACATCTTGTTGTCATTATGACAACATCCTATAAGGCTTGTGGACTTGAAGTGATTCAACATGCTACACCCGTGCTTTATTTTCAATCACTAGTCAAGTGATAATGGATACAACCTTTGACCACATGCTGGACACATAGCTTACCTGTCACATCACATGTGGTGGATGTTACCCTCTTTTAACTAGTATTCACCCACCTAGCAAACAAAATGCCTTCATAGACTTCAGTGGGTTCAACCCTTTTTAAAAACTTTCAGAAGGTCTCCAAAAGAGATCGTACTCTATTCAACTTCATGGGATCACCCTTTTAAAGACCTCGCATGACCTCCAATTTTAAGTCAAGAGGTTGACAGGTGTGCATTTGCCACTGATAAGACACCTTCTACCAAGCCCTATGGACATCCCAGCGCACTTTACTAAAATATACTACACACAGGCTTGAGATGAACAATGCTACACTCACTTAGAGCCTTGCTTATAACCCCAGAGTGCGTTAAACCATCTCTTAGCCTAATTGGATCACCCCTACATTCTACTTTATTCAACAACCTGCAATGCCTCAAAATCTTCAACAAAATTCTTGAAATAAACATTTCCAATATAGTGCTATGGATAAATTCTATGCAACAAAGACATATGTGAGGTGTGGAAGTTTATCATGCGCAGGTACCCAGGCAGCCACTGGTGGATAATCAGTGTCCAATAGAAGCTTGGGCTTTTCTAACTGATTTTTGTACCAGGGTTACCCAAGCTACAACCTACTTTGAAACGTGACTCTGCAACCCACATCAGGTGTGCTCAAATCTTTACCTTGTTTAACATGAAGTACTACGTGCATCCTAAACTTTACTGTTTTTATAAATGGTGCACCATGTAACGCTCAAAATGCCACACTTGTCTACTGGGCTAACTAACACACACACACAACCCCCCCCCCAACCCCACTCCCCCCCCCCCCCCCCCCACAACCCCACTACCCCCCACCCAAGAGGGCTATAGTGTTTTTTTTTTTTGTTTGTTTTTTACTAACCCCTTTTTTTTAAATGATGCAAGGAGTTAACAAGACTTGTGAATAGGGGTATGATGTATACCATCAGTACAAATTATGTCATTTAACATATCATGGGTGTTGTAATATATGAGGTCATAAGCAGTGCATGACAGGGGCTCAATTTATAGTTAGTTCACTAAACTATAATTGGCAAATTTCAGTGATTTTTTGTGTTTTAAACTCAGTTCTTATTTCATTTCAACACCTAACTCAAGAGCCACTTTGACTTTTGTTTTTTTTCAGTGAATATGTGTCAGTGCTTAATTTGTAAATAAAAAGGTGCCAGTGCCCAAAGCCCTCCTCTTAAACATGCGGCGGCTGCAAATAAATGTGCAAACACGGAATACAGAGGCAGTGTAATCCCAAAGCCCTCTTGGGCCTCTTAAATCCATTTAAAGCCACTCCCTGCCCCTTCAGCTCACTCATGTAGCTTTCTGCTTTCTTCCATTGTGACGCTTTCTCGTTTTTCTCTTCCTCCGTCCTTCTCACATGTGTCTTTTGCTCACAGTAAATGCTTAAGGCAGAAAAATAAGTGCCGGCCCTCAAAAATAAGTGCCGGTGCTCCGCACCGGAAACAACAAGCACAAATTAAGCACTGTGCATACACACATCAGTCGCGGCTCTCAGGTGTTAAAGGGGGGTGGGGTAGGGCAGTGTGCACAGGGGGGAGCAGGGGCTGTGGCGGGGGAATATTAATAAACATTTTAAAAATAAAATACACTTACATGAACGCCGCCCCCGCTGCTCAGCTGACAGGCACAAGCTCCCAGACTGCCTTGCGGCCGACACTGACGAAGCTCAGAGCAGCGTCAAGTTCGGCTGGGTGCGCCCAGCCAGGGCGCTCCCAAGCAGACTGTGAGCCTGTGCAACCCTGTTCACATGTGTGTTAGGCCGGCCGGCCACACATGCGCTCACTCGTCACCCCTGTGGCCCCAACCTTTTACAAGGAAATGATAATAAACACTGTTTAGTGTTGTTTTCTTGAAAAGGTTTTGCAGCTGCCGCTGCTTTTGGGGTGGGAATGCTGCTCTGCCCCTATGGAGGAGCCGCCCCTGATATATATATACACATATATATATATACACGATTAATGTGTGAGTAACACACACAGCTTTAAACTCAGCGCTTTTTTTTGCATAGAACTAGCGTAGTGCACAGAGATATTTTCATAGCGCTTTTTGTGCTGCAGCATTTCGCATATTAAAAATCATGCTACGGACATCTAACTGGAACTTAGTACATACTGTTCGCACGCTCTGTTCTCAGTACATACTTGCCAACGTTCTGTGACCAAAAAGAGGTAGGATATTTCAGGTTTTGAAATTGCTTATTTGTGAGGAAAAGCTTTCACCTTGGTGAGTCTTGAGCTCAAGGCTTGCCATTGGATCGCGTGCTCAGCGATGCACCCTCTGACCTTTACATGCGTCCCCCTCCGCAACAGGAGCACCGGGCAGCTGTTTGCTGGACTCAGCACTAACAATGAAAATATTAAATAGACACACAGTCATTTATTTCAAACTTAATTGGTGCTAAATAAAGGAAGTAAATATGCACCTCTGCGCTTAGCTTTAGAAACGCCTTCATTTTTAAAGACATCTTGCAGCAAAAGTGTAAAACTGTGACAGTCTCTTGAAAATTAAACAAGTGTTTTTAATTAACATGTAGAACCTATTCACAGTACAATTTATTATATTAGTGTATTGAGATGTAGTCATTTAAAAGTGATAGTTTATAAACATAAATTTGGAAACATTAATCCTTCCTCTTACCCGGAGAACATCACCAACAGTAAATTAAAAGAGGCAAGTCACTTTTTGTGTACTTTATAGGTGGCCTGGGTTCCTATCATACATGAACAACATTATAGTATATTAAATCACACATAGAAGCAGGTTTTGTGCAGTGCACGCCATGATATCATGGATTTCGAGGCCCTGTTATATGTGATAATGCAGAAAAAGGAGGGAAAGTGAAATTAAACAATTGCCTATGATCGCACAATTTGGAAAAGTGGGGAAGCCGGGATTAATTCCAGGTTTTCCTATTGTTCTTTTCAGCCACTATCCTTTGCTTCTGCTACACCTACCTTGCCACCAATCCCGCCAGCCACCCCACCTGACCGCCACTGCCCCGGCATCAATGATGCGGCCCACGGGCACATCACAGACCAAACTTTTTGGCCCCTGGGAAAACGTTTGCAAGTACCTATGCTTTTGACCAAACTGGTTATTTAGCTTCCTTTCAAAAAGGAAAATGGTGGAAATTCCCTTCCTGTCCTTTGCCTTCTGGGAATTCCACATACCAGGTACTATTTAAGGAGACCCAGACCCGGCCTTGACGCGTTGCAACATTGTTTTGTGCAAGTTGCTTGCTCGCAAATCCGATTTGGAAATTCTATTTTCTCTCTTGACTCTACGCTACTGCTTCTCTTGTATGTCCTTTGGTTTGTTCCTTTGAAAGGTTTTTTTTTTTTTGGCAATAATTTTTTCTATTTTCCAAGAAGCAGTTTGCATCAGGAATTAATTCATACATGCCAATATTTTAGAATAGGAAAGTGGAAGATTTTAAGAAAATACACAAATTAAAAAATAAAATAATCAGGAGAATGGATTTTCCACATTGGTTTCTATTGAAGCAGAGGCACTTTTAAGCGGGAGACAGCTAAAATAAAAACATTTTTGGCTTCAAAAATCGGAAGTCTCCCGCCTCAATCGGGTTTATTGGTATGTATGAGTTATATTCAGCTTGTAGACAAATCCGGAGCCGGAATTGCCGCTGGAAGCGATAGGCCATGTCTGTGAACCCACGAGCTGTCACAGGATGCCCTGCGCTTGACATAGTCATCACAATGACAATATCCCTGGAAGTGTGACATGGCCTCTCTGACAGTGATGCTAGTGTACATTACACCACGACACCCCGGAAGGGGCGGGGCCGGGCCCGATACTTGATGCAGGGGGGCGTGGCAGGCAACAGATGCATTTCCTGAACAGCTACTCTGGCCACACGCCAGTTCCAACATGCATTAACACAGCTTATCAGTGAGGCCTTGTGCAATGGTTACATGTCTTTATTTCAAGAACATGGCGCTCAAATTGAAAAAAAAAAAAAATGTCAATTGCTTTAAAGTGGCCGACATATTCATGAAATAATTTTAAACAATCGCAAATAATTCAATAATTGCTTACAATTTTAATATGTTCGTTTAATTGCTTCCCAGCAGGCAGGTGTACCTATTACCAGTACAGAACCCCTTTTTAATTTTAATGCACATTACAGGAACATACGATTCTTACCGCAGAAAGAAAATGTACTATTGACTTTGAAATACTGTTACCTGAAAACATAGTTTAAAAACACAAGGGGGAGTAAAGAAATAAAGGAATAAAAAACGCACTGAACTCTGTCTTGTAAGTCTACCAGTGACAGTGAGGTGGCAGGGATGTTCAATGCATCTGTACAGAGCTGCACAAGGGCAAAATCAGCACAGCCCCCCCCCTACACTGAGTGTAGCAAAGATTGCACACAAAACACTTAACAGGCACAATCACGTCACCTTTTACTTAAACCATCCAAAGTGTGTCTTTAAAGCTCAATTTTTCATTCATGTCTCTTTATAAATCAATCATGTTGCCTTTTACTTAAACTATCCAAAGTGATTTATAAACAGGCACAAATAAAAAGAGTGAGCTTTCGCTCCAAAGCACCACTACCCCCTCCTCCCTTCCCTGATGTCCTATAACACTTCTATTTTCATTTTCCAGTTTTCTTTAGTAATATCCCTGCGAGGAGAACGGTGAGGTGCAGTCCTGCTTAGTTTAGAGGCTGAAATCTGCAGGCGCGGTGGTAGCCTGCCTCATAACTTGGTAGGGTTAGCAAGTATGCCAGGACAAGTGCCATCAACACCTGTTTCTGGGGGACCGCAATACTTAGAAGCTCTACCACTTACTCGGTGCTTAATTTGAGCCTATGGTGTCCGGTGCTCGGCACTTATTAGTCAACACCAGCTCTTATGACAGTCTGCCACATGGTGGCGCTGTTTGTCCAAATTGAGATCAACTAGTTGTTTATTCGTTTAAAATACTTTAAACGACTAGTGCCTGCTGCCTAAGCCATTCTTATAGGTTCGGGAGCCTGGAATAGTTTAACTTGTCACACTTGTAGGATGTGACAGTTAGTAGTTGCGTTGACTTTGTCATTCGGGGCAGTGACGGGGCAATGATTGGTGCAAGCTGCAGTGGCCTCCTGACGAAGGCCCCGCCACTTAACTTTTCACAAATTAAGCACTACACTTACTGTAAGAAAAGCTCACACTCTTAACACATTCAAGAGCAAACTCGAAACGTTCTTTAGTTGGAAGGTGCGATGATTTCTCACACCACTCCGATTGCATGACCGCCAGAGCAGAACTCCTGTGGAGCACTTTATGTGCCACTTATTACAGACGTTGATACTTTCTTGTTTTTCAAATTATGTAAAAAACTTTTTTCCAAAGTTTGCTAATCCATGGAAGCCCGTCGAAATTTGTAACTGCTGCTTTGTACATGTTTCAGTTTTTACAGCGCTTTGACAAGCTAGAGTCATTGTCAGCGCTTTTACCAAAACTTGTAAAAAAATATATATAAAAACAAAAAATGCTTTATATAGGAAGCTCAGTATAGTAAAGTCTGCCTTCATGCCTTGCACTGCAAGGAGCTCGTTCTTGCCACAGTTTGAGGGCTACAGCCCGTTGACCGTCCATCAGCGGTCCTAGGCCGGTGACCGCAGAAACCAGAGGTTGCTGCTCACCAGAACTCTACCAGTGAAAGTCCAAGCTTGGATCTCAGTCTTGGTTGGATCCACTGGCCAAGTGCAGTGGCTTGGCAAGGATGACATTGGCCTGAGTGTAAGCAAGGAATATGGGCCCCATCAACATCAAGTTGAGTTGTAAAAGAGTTCTGTCTGGAGTCGTGGGGCATTGACGCTCCTTCTCCATCGCACCACTGCATCTGCTGGGCAGGTGATAACGCCACCCAACCTAAAGGGTAAATTGAAGACGTCAGACAGTTCTCTGGCTCTGAAAGTCATGTTATTGGCGTGTCCCCAACAATCACACGCCCAAAGGTTGAGGAAAAGAAAAGGAAAAGCATAAAACTAGCCTCTATGGGATCCCTTATTATGGGATAGCAATGCCCTTGCCCACTATTTGTGGCATGCTTCATCACCAGGCACCTTCTACTCTCCCCTTCGTGCCCTTGACAGAGGGGGGAGGGGGCGCAAAATGTTTTTTTTGGGGCTCGAAAGATGTGTGGCGGTACCAGTATTTTGGGGGTATATGGTTAAAACTGCCTTGGTGATACACCATCGAGTCTGGTCCTTTATTTTTGGTGTCCCCCACCTGGGTGTCCTCGGGGGGCAAGGGGGAGAGGTGCTTGCCCCCCCCGGATTTAGGTACAGCGTGGTGTGCAGGCTCACAGTGCACGTAACACTACAGCCACTGTGGTGTGACGCTGCCCCGGGATGGATGACATTAAAATTATCCCCCCTGAAAAAATGTCCCACCCATGGTACCCCAGAGAGGATTCAAAGACTCCTCAATAGCTGCAGGTGGAGAACAGACATAGCAAGTTTTTCTAAAGTATAGAACAGGCATCGTTGGTTTCTGTACAATTACACAAAGAATAGGAAGCAAGTGTATGTTATATGAAACAAAAGCTTCTACGATTCACAGGCAAGGTCATTTCTTTTAATTAGCGTGGGTGATCAGGCAGAACTACTTTGCTAAATCACATATGCAGGACAGAGTTAGTTCTGTAAACCACTGTGAACATTTTACTCCTGATTGTGTTGCTTGTGGGAAACACCTAAGGTACAGTTGCACCTTCTCCCTGTTCACACTAGGTTCGGCCTACTATGCCTGCAAATGTTAGCCATGACACTCCAGCTCACTCAACGCTCCAGCGGTAGAAATGAGTAAGTCACCAAGAACTGATAAAAGGGAGCTGTTGTGAAGATTGGTATCAAAAATCACAAACACATTATAAGGCCGGACCCCTGGCCTCAACATCATCTCGTATGCCGACGACACGTGGCTCATTCTCTCCCTCTCCGATTCTCCGATGACATTCCCAGCACTGAAGCAAAGTTTGTCGACTGCATACCAGAAGTCGCCCTCTCGATAAAGACAACTGTCTGAAGCTCAACTCAGATAAGTTGGAGGTGGTACTCTTTGAAAAACACACCTCACTCTGGCCTTCAACCTGGTGGTCATCAGAACTAGCACCCACCCCTACTCCGTCAAACCACGCTAGGACCCTAGGGATCATGATTGACAGCTACATCTCGATGTCCAGTCTGGTGAACCCAATCACCTCCTGCCGAGACCTTTTGATTTTACCAAAATTATATAGTCTTTTTGGTTTTACCAAAATGCTATATATAATATACTTACATGGAGGGGCTTTTATCCAACTCTGTTCATCTATTGGTCTGTTGTGGTGTCATTCACATTTTGCTACCACCCACTACAGCACACAGCATGGGGCAATGGGTCAGCCTACTTCAGCCACTGGGCAACTTCTCTTTGAGTGAGTGTATTTAGCCTTTTTTAACAAGTAGCACATCCACCCAGGAGGGAGTTTCCTTCAGAGACAGTGTTTTCACTTTATTATTACTCTAGAGTTGGCTTTGTGAGCCCAAGATGATAACAGGAGGCTGTCATCAGATGTGAGCACAGGGCACATTCCAGCTTTATCAGTTTCTGACTCCTGCCCATGCGGTTGTAAATTCCTTTGTTTATCTGACTGCTGCTTTTTCACACCATACCAGCAGCTCACATGTACAATAAGCTCATGAGGGTGTTCTGTCTTTGCAACCCTGTATGTCATTCCTTCTTCCTTTTTTGCCTGCCTCTTTCTTCCATTCTTTCTTTTCTCCTTTTTATTTTTACTTTCCCTTCTTTCATTCTTTTTCACCTTTCTTGTTCTAATTTTCTCCTTTTCCCTCCTTTCTTTTCTTATGTCTTTCCTTTCTTTGGTCCTCTTTTTTCCATCTGCCCTTGTGTCTTTCTTTCCTTACCGTCTTTCCTTCTGTTTCTTTCTTTTGTTCCCTCATTCTTTCATTAATTCTTCCCTATTATTTCCTTCCTTCTTCCCCTCTCTCTTCTTTCTTTCCTTCATTCACCTTTCCTTTTACACCTGTGTTAGCCAAGACTTTTTGATTTCACCTACAGGGGTTTTCAGCCAGGCTTTGTCCATTTGTCTGTGGTTCGGTCATTCAACCTTTCACACAGAACACATCATAGTTCCCTCCAGTGCTTAATTTGTGCTTTTTGTTTCCAGTGCTGAGCACCGGCACTTATTTTTGAGGCCTGGCGCTTAGTCTTCTGCCTCAAACATTTGCTGCGAGCAACAGACACACATGGGAAAGACGGAGGAAGAGAAAAACTAAAAAGCGTCACAAAGCTGAAAGCTGAAAGCTGCAAGAGTGAGCTGAAGGGGCAGGGAGTGGCTGTAAATGGATTGAAGAGGCCCGAGATGGCTTCAGGATTACGCTGCCTCAGTATTCTGTGCTCGCACATTTAAATGCAGCAGCCCTGAGTTTAACAGGAGGTCTTTGGGCACCGGTGCATCTTTATTTACAAATTAAGCACTGGTTCCCTCAGTGCCAGGGAGCACCAAGACAATGTCTGCAGTTTTGAGACCAAAACAACATTTTTGCCTTTAGCCAACGTTTTTGTGTACATTGTTGAGGGCCCAGTAGCGTCCGGAAGGTTTTGCAAAACCCAGGACAAAAGAAGATCTGGCAAAAGCCTAGTGGCGAACGCCAGACCCATTGCCTTTTTAAGTGCTTATTTGAAGTGTACAGGACAGTGCAACCTTAGCGGCTATTTGCAGTGAACCTCTGGAGACATTGAGCAATCAGAGACCTGCACCTGAGTCCCTACACGCCCACTTTACTAATCTAGGCTCTGTCATCCTGGTGAAAAAGCTTTGTCTCTCAGGCAGTCTGCTTTACAGGAAAAAAAAATCATATATAATGTATGCTCTGTTAGTAAAACAGGCAAAACGAGGGACTGCAATTTTGTCATGAGAGAAAGGAAACAGATTTCATACTATACTAATTTCTGGAAGTATTCATTTTTTAGTTGTTTAGTAGGTATTTAACTATGAGCATTGCACGGTTGCTGAAACAGATTAAAACAAAGATGCCATATAACTCTCAGAAGCCCAGTGAGTGAACAAAACTGGAGGATGTGGAACATATGTAGGAAAGAGGCTGATATCATCATCGATCAAGTCACCAATGATGTGACTCCGCAGAGACCGTGTTGCAGAGAGGTTTAGCACACCACAGTGACCTTTCACCCCCGCCTTTGTTTGAAAACAAGGTAGGTTGCAAAGGAAACCACGAGTGTGTAAGAAAGATCAGCAGAACCGCTGCCCCCAGGAAGGTTGATATCTAATGGGGAGGGGGGGGGGGTACCAGACCTACCAAGGCACATAGGCCACCGTGTGACACACAATACTGGCTTCCATCACCCGACCCAATATGTCACAGTGGCGCAGAGACACTGGTTTTCAGCTCGTTTTCGGAGGCTTTGAACTGCCAATGTCCAATAATAGGTGTAAAAACACCCCAGGCAGTGGCCTCGGCAAGCTTTTTTTTTTTTTTTTTTTTTTTTAAGCGGGGGGGGGGGCTAGGAGTCGGGGTGCAGGCAAAAGTGACTCGTAAGTGTTTTTCGGGACGGGGGCCGAACCCCTTTCAAGACCCCGCCCACTCTTCACACTGAGGTTTTTGGTGAAGTTGCAGGACAGGTGAGCAAGGGTGCCAGACCGCCACTTGTCTAGACCAGGTTCAGGGCCGGTTTCAGCGCTGGTGGCCCCCTGTGCGCAAACTCCATCCCCCAACGACCTCCTCCTCGGATTCCCTCACTACCACCTGCAAAAGTTCCCCTTATCTCTCCGTACGCCTCTCTCTCACATACATTTAATTTGTTTTAAAGCACTGGTAAAGGCTGGCCTTACTTATCCACTCAGATATCCACATAAAATAGAGATCCATTCTTTGCAGCAGGCACATCAACCCTCTGCGCTACTTTTTGGTAAGTCCAAACTACCATAGACAGATCTGCACTTCCGCACAAGGAACTCTGCAGCAGGTGCTTTAGGAATTAGGCAACATGAATACTCCAATGGGCTCGGGAGGACGTGATTGGAGAGGACTCAGGCCGATGGGTGAAAAAGTCTGATGAAAGCAAGCCTATTTCTAAAAGGGCAGACCTGAAGCCCAATCTAGGTTTATTGAAAGCTATAGGTCTGCTCGACAGCTGTACTGTCAAAAACCGGACCTAAACATCAGTTGCACAAAAGAAGAAGCTAGTCAGTCACCAACAGCTAATTTTAGGGGAGTGCAAATTAAATACTGGGGGAGTGGGTGCTAAAATCCCCTGCAAAAACACAATTAGAGCGCAGGAATTTTCCCACAAAATATTTTTAAGGGAGACAAAAATACTACTAGCAAAGTTTTACAGAGGTCATAAACTTTGCAGTTTCATGAAGTTGCAAAGCTTGTCATTTTTACAAAACTTTGTAGGTGAAATTAGAATTGCTCACAAATCTAACTATACCCTGTATTCAGCCAACAATGATGGTCTTGCACCTTCTTCGGCACCATAAAGTGGTGGACAGTGCGGGAAGTAGCCAACGGGGCCTGGTAATGGTATACCCATCCGCTGGAAAACTATCTGTACGACATTTTCTACAGAAAATTAAATGTTCCCAAAATGATTGAATTCACCATAAAGGAAACAGCAGCCATCAAATCCCCAATATACCTTTTATTGCTGAATATAAAACAACAAAGTAAGACCCTTTGTACTCTGATACATTGCAATATTTAAAAACAGTCCAGAAACAGAACCAGAGGTTTTGGTAAATATTTACAGTTTAAAAGCTATTTTGAGTAAGAGATCAATAAATAGATATGTGTGAGGCATGAGGGGTATGAGAGCAGGGAGTGTTTTATAAGCATGGATGTTTTTCTAGGTCTAGTTCACTCAATGTGTTGCAGACTTTTGAGTTCATATAAGATATATTCAAGCCAAATTTTATTTTCAAGTAAGGTTTGTGATGTGTCTTTTTTTAGAATAATTAATTTTGGAACAGATAATTGTGAACAGAAAGAAATTAGAACAAAACCAATGAGTAAACGCAATATACTCCTCATAGGATCACAGCTCTAACAATTTCCCTAGTCACCCCTCCCCCATATCTGGTTTGCTGACAGATGGCTGACAAGCTGACTTGTGATTGGCCGGACAGGTCTTGTCGTAGGGTCTTTAAACTGTGAAGGAAACATTCCTGTCCAGAGTGAGCGATGGGTACAGAGGAAGTGATATAGCTTCATACATGTCCTGCCAGGCATATGTCCAGTGGAATCCAGGCATCTCCCTTTAAGTGTCTGGCGGGGTGTGTTACTGGGAAGGTGCCAGGAAGGACAGGTCTAGACTGTGACTGAGTTTAGATGTTCAAAGATGGGACGTTCTTCTACTGCTTGCAGACTTGGGGCCTAATTTAGAACTCAGCGGATGAGTTACTCTTTCACGACGGTGATGGCTATCCCGTCCGCCAAAATGCAAATCCCATTACATTCTATTGGTTTTAGATTTTGGCGGACGGGTTCCTCCATCACAACAGTGACTCATATCCTGTCCGCCAAAATCTAAATCCAATAGAATATAATAGGATTTGGAGTTTGGTGGATGGGATAGCAATCACCGCTGTGACAGAGTAACTCATCCGCCGAGTTGTAAATCAGGCCCTTAGTCTTAAATTTCCAAACAATGGGCCTGATTTAGTGTTTGGCGGACGGGTCACTCCATCACAACGTGATGGATATCCCGTCTGCCGTATTACGGTTTCCATAGGATATAATAGGATC
This sequence comes from Pleurodeles waltl, assembly GCF_031143425.1. Lineage (NCBI taxonomy): Eukaryota > Metazoa > Chordata > Amphibia > Caudata > Salamandridae > Pleurodeles > Pleurodeles waltl. Next base: position 1,047,533,712 of record NC_090449.1, read on the forward strand.
GTAATACGGCAGACGGGATGTCCATCACGTTTGAGACACAGTAACCCCTCCACCAAACCCTAAATCAAGCCCAATGCCGCAAGCCATTACTATACACAGCAAGTCGGATGTTGGGGTGCACAGGGGAGGTGTAATGAACAGGAAAGGGTTTGTTGCAATACTCATGTATGCATCACCCCGGAGGTTTTATCTGAAACATAGTGCCCATCTCTGGAATCCACATCTGGGCCCAGCGACTGGTTCAGAGCCCACTTCTGGAGCAGGGTCTAGAGTTAGTGATACATCCTAAGTATTGTATGCTGTTCATTGCTGTAGGCATTGCTGTAGAGTGGGGCCCCAGAGAGGAGGGCCCCACTCTACAGGCCACATCTGGAATTTTGTGGTCAAACTTGGAGACCACATTTTTTTCCAGTCCTAAAAAACGTATTGGGTTTACACCAATATAGCAGACAAAGGCACCAACCAAAAGTCACACAGTTCACCCAAATTCAATCACAATCCAGTTGGTCTCAAAGAATGCTTCTATTGCAATAATCCGTATAGACTTACTCCATATAAACATACCATGCATGTATCATGCATTTTTGCAGTTTCAAACAGCCCAAGAAGGCAGTTTGCGACCGCAAAAATCATTTGGGTATGTATGAATTTCAATTTGCGATTCGGTAACAGGTTACTGAATTTCAATTTGCAATTGCAAATACACACCGATTCACTATTGGGCAGGGGCATGTTTAAGGCTTCCCTTCCTAATACTAAATCTCAGCAGTATGTATGAATGTTTTGTGACAGAAATGTGGTTGCAAAACATTTTGATTTTTCCACCTACTTCCCCTTTCTGAATGGAAACGAAAACATTTTTAAGGAGCAGGCAGTGGTCTCACAGACCACTGCCCACTCTTGAAAAAATTGAAAGAAAACGCTTAATTTTTCTTTTTCAAATGCATTCCATTTTCCTTTAAGGAAAACGGGCTCCAATAAAAAAAATGCTTTATTTAATAGCAGTTACAAACTACTGGGGTCAGCAGACCACCATCCCTGTGATTTCTGCGTTTTCTAATGGGTCGTAAATTGCGCGCTGCCTCATTAATATTAATGAGGTAGGTTGATTTGCGACCCATCAGGAAATGCTAAATGAAACTCATGGATTTTTATACATTCAAATAGCAATTACCCATTCGTGAGTCACAGAGAATTGCAATTAGGTAATCGCTATTTAAAATAATGATAAATCTGTCCCCTAGTTCTTGCTAAAAAAAAAAAAAATCACAGCCAAAGCATTTCGCTCTTTCAAAAAAGAGCTTCTTAGGGGCTAAAGTTTTATCATAACAACTTGATTGTTTTACCAACAATGCTGTTTATCCCATTCAATTAATGGCATGTATAGTTGGTCACAAATCGTCCAAGAGCCCCAATTAAGAGTTTTCAATGGGTATCTGCACAGATTCCCAGTGTCTCCTAGGTGTGCTGTGGCATTTAAACCACAACTTCCTGGAAGCATTTTCAAGAATTTAAAGATGTAAACTGAAGGAGAAGGGATACAGAAGCTATGAAGATCTAGGGCCATATGTACGAACACATTTTCCCATAGACACAGAATGGGCAAAACTGTTGGCTACATCTGGCCCCCAATTCTAAGAAGAAAAATGTACACAAAACAAAAAGATGCAATTTACAATTATCAGAACTGTAGGTTCTGAATTTAGAGGATGCAGATGAGACTGCAATCCGATTAACTCAAACATGTAAACAAATAAGAGTGAAATCCTCACAGGCACAGGGTGTGGCTGAAATTATGCAAAACAAATAAAGAAACACTGCCATGTTTCCAGTCTAGTAGGAGGGCATTCACAATAAAACACATTGATGATCCACCCATGACACTGCACCCAGTGCTTCTTTTTATTTTGCTTACCAAAGAAATTAGATCAATCTTAAGCCCTGAACCACAATTCTGTCAAGTCATATCTTGCTGTTTTCATACACACAGTGTCTTCCCCATCGCAGCTATTTGCACTTCTCAAACATTCACCTATGGTTAACCACTTGAAATCTTCCTCTGTGGGTTACTTGTCACTCAGCCCAACTTAATCAAGTGAAATAGTTAGAAAGCAATTGACATGGTGGCTATGATGCTGCAGACAGAGTATCTCATGCCCTAAACCACTGAAAAAAAAGTTTTGACTCAAACAGTGAGTGAGTGACAACCCACTTGAGTTAAGGTTGTTTTGAGCCAACAAAGGGGTTCTTTGGAATTTGAACACTTCACGGCCTCCCAAGGTCAGGTTGTCTATATAAATTCATCACCATTTATGAAATGCCCTCTTCCTTTTGTCCCCCAAAACAAGGTTTTTGGTAAGGGTAGTTGAAAAAGTATGCTCTACCAGCAGAGTTTGCAGTTCTGGAAAAACTCCTCCAACCAACGCATTGCTGATTTTTTCCCGTTGCGGCTCGCCAACAGTAAGTTAGCACCCGCAACTGAGAATTGATGCACCTTAGCAATGATTTTCGAGCTCTAGAACGACACCCGGCGAGATTTTCTCAAAGTGGGTTTTCGCAACCATTCGTAGTGACAAAGCTGACGCTCAAGTAGAAAATCTACTTAAGCGGCTGCAAAGAAGCAGTGCCCTCTGGTGGGCCACCTGGTGCAGTTCATGCTGATTTTGCAGCGAGGAAAAAACTCAGCGCTAAAAAAAGCACGAGCAAAGTGACTTACCAAATTTTCACCCACTTGCGGAACTCCACAGAATCTCACAGAGCTTTTATGTAACTCCGCAGATTTCTGCATAGTGAAACTCCATGAGTTCCGCTCACCACTATTTTTTGGCTGCAGTAGATTTCATTATGGCTACGGATTTATCTAAGCAAATCAAAGCCAAGGATGTTCCATCCATCACCAAATCTTGCTTTGAGTCAGTAACCACAAGATGGGTCATATTTTACAAAACCCTAACTCTGGTTCCGCTCTAGCCACACGACCAACACGCAACAGGAAACACGTGGCTTTCCACATTGTAAACATCGGACTAAATTTATTAGTACCTCCCAATGTGAACAATGCTATTGTAACACCATTATTAAAAGAGCCATCAGCTGACCCCTGTAACATTGCTATGTACCACTGGTTCTTTTTGCCGCCAGCTACACTGACCAGAGGTCACCTCAGAGTTCTTGATCCAGGTGCTGAAGTACAACCAGAGGTCACCTCAGTTCTTGATACTAGTCCTGAAGCACAACCAGAAGTCACCTCTCAGTTCTTGATCCAGGTGTACAACCAGAGGTCACCTCACAGTTCTTGATCCTGGTCCTGAAGTACAACCAGAGGTCATCTCACAGTTCTTCATCCAGGTGTACAACCAGAGGTCACCTCATAGTTCTTGATCCAGGTCCTGAAGTACAACCAGAGGTCACCTCGCAGTTCTTGATCCAGGTGCTGAGGCACAACCAGAGGTCACCTCAGTTCTTGATACTAGTCCTGAAGCACAACCAGAAGTCACCTCTCAGTTCTTGATCCAGGTGTAAAACCAGAACTCACCTTACAGTTCTCTATCAGGTGCTGAAGTGCAACCAGAGGTCACCTCACAGTTCTTGATCCTGGTCCTGAAGTACAAGCAGAGGTCACCTCACAGTTCTTGATCCAGGTGTACAACCAGTGGTTGTCTCGCAGTTCTTGATCCTAGTCCTGAAGTACAACCAGTGGTCACCTCACAGTTCTTGATCCTGGTCCTGAAGTACAACCAGAGGTCACCTCACAGTTCTTGATCCAGGTGTACAACCAGAGGTCACCTCGCAGTTCTTGATCCTGAAGTACAACCAGTGGTCACCTCGCAGTTCTTGATCCTAACCCTGAAGTACAACCAGTGGTCACCTTGCAGTTCTTGATCCAGGTGTACAAACAGGGGTCACCTCGCAGTTCTTGATCCTGATCCTGAAGTACAACCAGAGGTCACCTCACAGTTCTTGATCCAGGTGTACAACCAGAGATCGCCTCATAGTTCTTGATCCAGGTCCTGAAGTACAACCAGAGGTCACCTTGCAGTTCTTCATAACATTATAAACTTTACTTTGCATGCAGCTCTTTGATGCCAGTTCATAACTCATCCAACTATATTAGGATTGTGACTTATGAACTGCAAGTAACAAAAATACATTTGTGACAAAAGCAGAAACCCACTGAGCTATTTACCTAAAACACAGTTCTGTGATCTGCATGGTATGGCATGGCATGGTTCTTTATACGGGCACATTAACCCTCTGCGCTACTTCATTAGGAGTGAAAACTGCCACTAGACAAAACTCAATCTCTCTCCAGCAAGTACATAATCACCAGTTATCCTGACATTTTTAATGCTGCTTGAAAATTGCTGGACATGCAAGGAACTCTATTGCATGTGCTTTAAAGAAAAATAAGCTATTTCAAAAGACAGCACCCTCTGGCTCAGTGCCCCCAGCGGTGGCACCTATTGCACTACCCTAGAGCTGGCCCTGCTTGGAAATAGTCTGCCTTTCCAATGCTTGAGGCTTGAGTCTGTCAGAACCAGCAAGATGTGCCTTATCAAGCTACATCCAAAGCTCCTCCTTAGCATTTCAGGGGGGCAACATTTTGTAAAGAACTGTTCAAGTTCAGCAATTTCGCCAAATGTGACATGGACGTGAGAGTAGGTGTGCTTGGTCTAGAACAGGGGTCTTCAAACTCGGGGGGGGGGGGCCCTCCTGAGGGGGCCTCAAGTGATCCCAGGGAGGGCGCCAGGCTCTGACCAAAAGAAGCATTATGCGAATAACAAAGGCTTTGTTTTGAGCAAACCGCTCTGTAATGGACCATCACTAACATGTGTTGTCATTTACATTCAAGCTGGGAGGCTGTGCCAAAAGGGAAGGGACTCCAACTACTTTTTGAAACCCCCAACCCCACTTCTAATAAAATATCCACAGCGTGATTAACACATTAGTAGGCCCTGCCTCACCAGAATAGTATGCTTGGCATCATGTATAAGATTTGCTAGAATAATTGTGAAAAATATGGATGGTGGGCCCGAAGATTTTTTTTTTCCAGTGGGGTAGCGAACCATTAAAAAGTTTGAAGACCACTGGTCTAGAGTGTCTTTTTGGACCCTGTGCCTTCAAATGCCCCAAAAATATTCTAGCTGCAAAAAAAAAAAAAAAAAAAAAAAAAAAAAAACCTTGATGATCTACTCATGCCCAACACAGGGCAGCCTGCAAGGGCCACATGTCCAAAACTACCTTGGGGGAATCAGGCACAGGTCAGGCACTGCAACCTTCCTGTGAATAGAGAACATTTGCCCAACACACAACAGGCAGGCTGCAAGCTTCCCTCACACACACAAACCAAGCACAGTGCATGGGGTGAATGCTTCCCTCCCATGCAGGACAGGGACTGCCAACAGAAGTGCCTCATAGGGCACATCTGGGGACCTCAAGCAGATATGAAAATATGGTTATTTTCTGTCCCACAGACTAATCGCAGCAGGAAGCCACCCTTCTCAAGGAGAACTGGAAATGTTCTTCCTACTAAGAGGTTTGAAAAAATGGAAATATAAATATTTTACAGCACCATTTTTCAAATACATTAGATAAAAAAATACAGATTTTCAGGAGAATGGTACAAAGCAACGCATGATACTCTGAAATACTTCAGAGCTTGGCACATGACCCAGGAGAACTATTTCTCCACAGCTGCAAATCATCTTTGAGTGACTAGAAACATTGTAAGCTGAGGACAAACACTGGATGCATCGGAGGCAAATAATGTTGCTTCAAGAGAAGCAGTGCATGGCTGAGGGTGTCCACTGCTGGTAAACTCTGTACTAGGCACCTCTCCGTATCCAACAGTGCCTGTTTTAAATATGGTGCCACAACATACAGTCCATCACACTCTTCATTCCAGTAAATAGCCTGAGAGTTCTTTACACAAAATACAGTACCAGGACCATTAAAGAAATTGCATGCCTCATGCCAGTGCTTGAGTGTTGTTAGGAAAATCCAGTTTGAAGGAAGTTAGATAAGACTAGCGCCTAAGGACTTTCTGGGGGTTGGCCAGGCCCTGTGGCCAACACACCGATGGCAGCTACAACCCCCCCCCCCCCGCAGACTGCCATCTTCGCACTGTGCACAGCCTTTGGCCCCGGGCACCTCATCCCAAGACCAAAACATATATATTATGGGGGAGGAGGGGCCTACAGCCTCGGAACCAGAAGCCAATAAAAAAAAAGAAGGAAGAGGCTTCATGGGTCCCCATTCCCAAGCCTGTTGTGGCCCCCGGGGACCGCATCCCATGGGACCTCTGTAAATTATAAGTGGGTGTCCATACGGGACACCCACCAAGAAACACATATTAGTGGAGGAGTGCGCACACCCCACCACTCCCTAACCTCGTTAGGGCCCTCATAGGGAACAAATTCAATTTAAAATGTGATGGGAGAGGGTCCTTTCCAAAGCCTTATTAGGCCTCTAGCATCCCATCCCCTGGGGAAGAATTGAAATAACAATGGGAGAGAAGCCGCACCACCCACCCTCCTCGAGCCTTCATAGGCCCCAGGGACCCCATTCCCAGGGGCAGTAAGTTATTTCAAAGGGGATGGGGGGTGCATGTCCAGCCTCCCCTAGCCTTCTCGGCCCTTGGGGGCCCAATCCCCACCCCCATTTAAAAATGCTCCTGCCAGGCAGGAGCACACGTTTCCTTGCTCACATCAGTGCAGGCAAGGAAACTACTGTGCCCCGGGGTGGGCTCTCTGGGACACAGTAACTGAGCCAGCCACGGGGGATGAGGTCCCCGAGGCCTTTAAAAGCTCAGGAAGGGGGTTCGCGTGGTCCCGGTCCCTTTTACAGCCCCAAACGATGGGGTCGCCGTCACTTTTTTTTAAGACTCAGGGAAGGGACAGCGTGCCCTGTACATAATGCACCATCGCCCGGTCACTGCTCCCTTTACTCCCACAATGCAACGCATTGTTTCATGCCTGTGTCTGCAAAGCAACAGTGACATGGCAATAGTCACCCAAAATGTAAACAAGCATTGCATTGCCAGTGTCCATCTTAGCCCTAGTATGTAAAGTCAATTTTCCGTGTTATTGCTCACTCTGCAACCAATATGTAAAGTACTATCTCTTTAGCTTACTTGGGAACACTCATATACAGTCCCTTGATACTGAAACTAATGGATGACTAGAGAGGAAATACATGAAGAGCATAGGCGAACAAAAGACTCAGAAAATTAGATGGTGGAAAGCCGGGATCTTCATACTGAATTGCAAAGGGCGGTGCCTTGAACCTGAAAAGAGTGTCCTCCCAAGGACTCAAGTTGTGTTTTTTTCACCACTAGATCATGTTTGCCAGAACATCTCAGGTGTCACGTCAGAATATACTTGTTGATTTTTTCAGAAAAGAATGGAGGGCTGGCAACTTAATACACAGATTTAAATTCAATTTGTTTATTAAAAGGAATCCAGTGAAGTGGATGTATATATGCCAGGTCATTGTTTTTCAAAGTCAACAGTGGAATATTCTGAAACCTTTGCAGGTGACTTTGTAGGCAGGCCTAGTTAGAATTAATCATCATCTATACTGGATGAAAGTGATGCTGTTCAGAAAGGAGAGAGAAGTGAACATTTTGCCCACCATCTGTAAGTGGGAGAGGCAGGTTGTAACCTTGGGCTCTAGAATAGCTTGGTTCTGGACACTTGCCTAGAGGATCAGTCCACAGTGCCTGATCCCACTTGTTGATATTATTTTAGTCAGATAGAATTTCTGATACGGGGAGGATGAGTTTTAAACAATTCTTGGCCATCCACTATTAGGTGGATTCTGAGGCTATGAACACAAGAAGGAACTGGAAACAGAAAGAGAAAATGAGTGTTGTAGGCATTGAGATAGGAATGACATTGAATTTATGCAAAACAAAGACGCTAACGGACTTACGTACAAGTTAAAAGGTGGAGATTATGGTGCCCTCTGGGCTGCCCCATAAGAATGGTTTAGCGGCTGAGCGAAAGGGACGTAACTGCATAGTTTGTGTTCTTCCTGACAGAAATTAGGCAATCCTACCCAGTACAATACCTCTAATGGCTAAAGAACATAGACATGTAATGAAACACTGGTATTTCGGCACCATGCTCACAGGTAATCAGACTGTGAAACTATGATTTCCGGGTACACAGAGATACCTATTATCATATAGCTCATACTCGAAGGGGGTCTACATACTAATCCTTAAGCATGTTGATTTTATGCTTTAAGCTATTCCTCCTGGCTCACCCCAAACCTCCTTTTACTACCATGATCTCCAAAACAACCCTTTCTAAATTCTTCCCTCAAGTATCCCTCCTTTTTTTCCATCCCAAACCTCATCTTACTACTATGATCTCCCAATTAACACTAACTAGATTCTTCCCTCTTCTCTCCCATTCAATCCAACTAACAGACTCAAATGTCCACCGATTAAATTAACTCACAACTCCCTATAATAATCCACCACTAATTCTTTTGGGTTTGTGATTAGTGCTACTCACGGAAAAGCGCTTGGGCACCTGATCAGGAGTAGTAAGTGCTATATAAATACAATTACAAAAAAAACAATGCTTGACAGATGGAGAGGACAGGTGTGCTCTCCTTGAGGGAATACTGCATGATCAAAAACTCTTGCTCCCAAATATATTCTGAAAGTAGACATCCCGGGGTTCTTCTTGGAAACATATGCTATCCTGAGATGCAGAGATACTGAAACAGTGATCTGGGGAGGGGATTTTAATTTGGTTCTTAATCCTGACTTGGAATGCTCCAGTGGTGCTGGACCCAGGCATACGCAAGCAGCGGGTGCACTTAGTGAAATTATGGATTCACATTCTTTAGAAGATACCTATACCCCACAACCGCCAAGTTTTCTTTCTCTTCTTTTCTGCATAGCTCCCTCTCACACATTGAATTTTGGCTAGTCATGCGTGACGCAGGATCATAGGCAGGCAGCAGACATACCATCTTAGAATATTGTCTGATCATTCCCCTGTAGAACTGTACTCAAGCGCATAATGCCATGGTCACATCTGGCCAGACCAACATGGAGGTTCCCAGAAGATGCCCTAATTGATTCAGTATGCAGGGATGTAATGCTGACCTCTGTCATAGACTATTTTGAGGTTAATACGAGCTCAGTGTCATCTGCAGCCACCCTTTGGGAGGCCTTTAAGGCTTATATTAGGGTGATAGCCATCGCCAAGCACAATGCGATCCTTGGAGAAACTCAGAGGCAATTGCAGTTGATAGACGGAGATATTAAAATGCTGCCGGATAGGGTGGAGGAGATCCCACAGGCGGCCCAAGACATGCATTCACTTCTTGATCAGTATAGAGAATTGGGGGATAGAGAGATTATATACCTGGCCAGATTTACACAAGCTAGAAGATATAGGGAGAAAGAGTGGCCAGGGCGCGCACTGGCTTGGCTGTTAGATCAACACTTCAGCCATATTTTGAGAATTGATGGAACTGATGGAGATAGAGAAGAACAAACCTCTAGTGAAGATGTACTGGGAGCCTTTATTGCATATTATAAAGAACTCTACACATCGCATCTGGACATCTCCCCAAACTAGATGGAAGAGTACCTTGATGAGGTGGCCATGGTGTTGTTAGAAAATAGTCATATATTAATCTTAAATGAACCAATCACTGTCAAGGAGATTTACGTAGCTATAGATAATATGGCTGGTGGCAGGGTCAGAAAGTTTCATGTCAGAGTTTTACAAAGCCTTTAAGCATTTGCTAGCTCCCCATTTATTGCAGGTCTAGGAAGAGGTCCTGAGACAGGGTGCATTACCACGTACAATGCGAGAGGCGATCCTCGCCATACTCCCTAAGCCGGGTACAGATCGCAGCAAGTGCGCCTCATACCGTCCCTTACCTTTATTGCATCAAGAAAATAAAATACTAGCAAAAGTCACAGCTAAACGACTGTCGTTTAGCTAGGACTTTGACAGAAGACATTATATCCCTGTTGAAGGCTGGATTTGTCCCGCTCAGATCTACAGCGTTAAATATGAGACGGTGTTCGCCCTATGAGCTCAACACTAAGTCTAGGGCTGCGGTGGCCTTCTGGATGCTGAAAAGTCCTTTGACTCTTAGGAATGGTAATTTCTAATGGCTGTGCTGCGACAGTGCGCATCCCTTGCTCTAATGCACCTTCCTTATTCACAGCCTACGACTAGGGCAAGGGCTTGTAGATGAATCTCCAATTAGTTTCTAGTAACCCAGGGAGGACAGAGATGTCTTCTGTTCCGATTGATGAGCAACACTGAGGCAGTAAATTAGAATTTCTAATTCTTTACATACAAGACTCAGTCAAATACTTGAGAATAATTATACACAGGGGAAAGGAGGAGATCATTTGGTTGAATTATAGCCCAGCAATAGGTAAATTGATGCAAACGCTGAATACGTGGATTAAATTACTGTTATACTGAGCGAGCCGCAAAGCACTCATCAAAATGATACTCCTCCCCAGATTTCTGTATTTGCTCCTAAATACTCCCATAATTTTGAATAAAGCTTTTTTCCAGGCCTCAAGAACGCTCCTCATCAGGCTACATTGGGAAGGCAAGCAGCCCTCAATACGGTGGGAGACCCTAGATCTACCGCAGTGGTCTCCAATGCTTTGTGTGGTAAGAGATACTTTTGTTCAGTGAAATTCATTGTGAGCTAATATTAGCGTTGTCATTGTGACCACATCAGACTAGATTACAATAGTGGCCACCATACGCACAATTACTAACAGTGAGTGCCTCAGTGCATCAGACAGGGTTGTCAGCATTAATGTTAAAAGGCTACTTGGAATGCCTCTGCATGAAACACAATAGTCACTGGCACGAAAGTAATAATATTAGTAATAAGTCTCACCACATGATTCATTACTCACAAAGCAGCTTTCAATATATTTTGAAAATTCAGCCATTTTTCTCCAAACACCAGCTTATGAGTTCAAAAATACACACATTATTGTCTTGAATAGACAATTTTGGCCTACATACGTTAATTCAACCAAACCAAAGGTTCTAATTTGGTAGGCTGAGATGCACACAGGAGAGCTTGTTACTGGTAGCTGGAGGTTCTTGGAGAGGTCTGCTCTACTGCATGAGAATTGCAGGTTTGAAGTCCCTGACCTGGAGACTTACTTTATGGTGGCACAGGAAAGCTCATTAAATATTGGTGTTATCCAGACAGGAGAATGCCCTATACCAGGGTTCTGCAAAGTCGGTCCTGGAGAGCCGGGTCCATGACAGATTTTTAGCATATCCACATTTAGAAACAAGATGTTTCAGAAACCTAAATTTTTCTAAATGTGGATATGCTAAAAATCTGGCATGGACCCGGCTCTCCAGGACTGACTTTGGAAAACCCTGCCCTAAGCTATCTCAGAGAAGGAGCAAATTGACAGCACACCTCTGGACTCTATTAGCGGTGGGCCTCCCTTGCCATAGAGCAGAGGTTCTCACCACTACAACCTCATGCTGGGTCAGAAGATGTCGGGACGAAAGGCAGGGCTTCTGGTCCTATATTCTCTGCTCTAAGACTGGCCACAGGTTCTCTTCTTCGCCTAACAAGGGAGCAGTGCTTAATTTGTAAATAAAATGGTGCCGGTGCTCAAAGCCCTCCTCTTAAACATGCGGCTGCTGCATTTAAAGGTGAGAGCACAGAATACTGGAGCAGTGTAAACCTTAAGCCACCTCGGGCCTCTTCAATCCATATAAAGCCACTCCCTTCCCCTTCAGCTCACTCTTGCAGCTTTCTGCTTTCTCCCTTTGTGACACTTTTTAGTTTTTCCCTTTCTCTGTCTTTCCCATTTGTGTCTTTTGCTCGCAGCAAATGCTTGAGGCAGAAGAATAAGCCCCGGCCCTCAAAAATAAGTGCTGGTGCTCCGCACCAGAAACAACAAGCACAAATTAAGCACTGCAAGGGAGACCATAGCATTGCATATTCTATCAAGTGGGGATTAACGGAAACAGGGTAGGTCTATGTTGACGGGACCTTTTTGTCAGTTTAGGCAGTGTAGTGACTGGACGCCAGTCTCTATCTATACATATAGGAGGTTGCGTCATACAGCTTGAAGAAGCTACCAGGGTTTCCAGCTGAGCCCCAGGAGGTGACTCCATTGACACATATAATTAGGTCCCCAGATGCGACCAGATGGCTTTAGGCAATGTAAATAGAAATTCGAAAGGTAGCACACTACAACACAAGCAAGCCTGGGAAAAAGATTTGGGGGTCGAGTCGATAGATGCAAAGTGGAAATGTTGCTGCACACAAACTCAATTAGTATCAGACTAATAGTATCAGACTATATCCAACACACACTTAAAGTTTAAGATCCTACAGTGAGCTCATTGCACATCTGCAAGACAATATCGGAGAAATCCTTCCAGATCTCACCTATGTCCTCCATGTGCAGCAGAATGGGCAGATTTTATTGCCGGAGTCTGCCCACTCAGTGGCGTAGCGCGGGTTGTCAGCACCCGGGGCAAGGCAAGTAATTTGCGCCCCCTAACCCGTGGATTTTAGCACTCGCGAGTGCGAGCGCGCCCCCCCCCCAGATGTTGCGCCCAGTGCGGCCGGCCCCCCCTGCACCCCCAATGCTACGCCACTGTGCCCACTCGTTCTCAAGTATTGGCATGAGCTACTTCATTAACATGACCAGAGGTAGGCTAATGCCAAACCCTGAGATGGTTCTTCTGGGTTACGTTAGACTACTACCAAGAGGTACTTGTAGATATGTAGGGCTGTCACTCCTGCTGGCTAAACAGAGCGTGGCTATGTACTAGTGTAGAGCGATAGTCCCGAGTAAGAGAGTGGATATGAGATCTAATGACCTGCATGTATCGATCCGTAGTTTACCCCTCCCTTCACCCGGTCACTGCTAGCTCCAAAGATACATGGACCCCCCTGAAGGCGTATCTCGCACAGTTAGAACCGCATACCTTGAGAGATGAAGCTGCGGCGAGCCAGGAGATGGAACGGGGAGGTTGACTAGCTGCATAGACAATCACGCATATGCTGTATGGTTGGATGAGACGTCTTGCATGTACAGCGTCGGTCTCTCTAGTTGGCCACACCCGTACGCGGAGTACTGCCTCAGACTATGATGGACACACAGATACATTTTACATGCCTGAGGTGAGATAATATTTACAAAGGGCTAATAACTGTGTGGAGGTTCCATATAATGTCATGGGTTGTTACAACTCAGTAAAAATAATAAAACAAAGATATTGCAACAGTATAGAGTAATTGATGGTGTTGAAGGTGCAGAGAGGTCCAAAAGTATCCGGGTTCTGCTGTGGCCCTCGTCCACCATGATTCTCAGATCATCTACAGAAGAGGTGACCACCAGCTTTACTCCACCGTTGAGTGTAAAACCCGTCTGAGGATCGTGTCACTGCTGGTTGTCTTCAATGAAGTTTTGTAACTGCAAGATAAGATTTTTTCAAGGAGTACTATTGCATGTTTAATAAACTCTAGGAAGATTCCTATTGCTAAGTGGGAGTTTATGATCGCCTTAAAATAAGTTGCTGATTGTTCTGAGTGGAGATCCAGAAGGTTTACTGCTGGTGATCAGTTTAATGCAGTCCCAGTAATTAAGGAATTTAAGGTACAAAGCTTGATCGTTTCAGACTGAGCATCCTTTGGATGAGTTAACAGGGTCGTAAGTGGGGACGGGAATTCCTCTTTATTCTCATTGATCTTTCAGAAAATAAATTAGAAATCAAGCCTACTAGAAGTTAAGAGGGAGGAATTTTACTCCCAACAACTCTGGGGTTTTCCAGAGAGTTCATTGTGAGACTTGGACTTGTAAAAATAATCCTTCCAACCAAGAGAAATAATCGAAAGGGTAAGATAGATTAAAGACAGCCGATTGACGTCTCTAACTTTAAATATAAGATATCACACCGGGGAATTTAGAAGATGGGGATCTTCCTTGATTCCTCAGAAACCACAGCTACATTGCCTTCCCGTTTGCCTATGTGGGCTCATCGTAGCACTTTATATCCAGGAGGGGTTAGGTCTCAATAATGGGGCCACAAGCTGATAAGAGCGAAGTATGACTGAGGAGGGATAAATGCAGATAACAGTGGATTCTCTTTGGTTACTAAGTCATTAATGTAGACCTGTTTGTATGGCTGATCTAATATTAACAAAGTCAGCATCTAAGACAGGTGTGCGTAAAGTAGATTTGAGGAAGTGTAAAGCCACAGATTTTAAGGGGGGGTCAAATGGTGTAAGATTCCTTTCCTTGGGTCACTTATGGCTGCCGGGTTGAGATGATAGCTACATGAAAATATGGATAATGGAACTTGCGTGAATAAGGCTTGTAGGCTTGCTGAGCTTCTGAAGGCGCAGGGTGGCCACTGGCCACTTCCGGGCGTGGACAAGCACACACATGGCAGTATTCACAATGATATTAGTGGTTCACATATTGGCTAGCAATGACCACATTCTCCTAACCTGCATACTTGCCAGACCTACCGACTGAGGCAGTGCAGTACTCTTATTTTGGCGGGCCTACCTAATGGTCGAAGTGGGAGGGATCTGTGGGGAAAAGCATGACCACCATTTTTTTCTTTATTTAATAAAAACAGTCCCTTAAATTTAGGCTAAAAGACAATTGTTCCAGAATGGTCAATTCAGATGTCTGAGATGCCTCCGGTGAAGTGGGAGGGAAGGGGGCTACTGTGCTATGAAGCTGAGGGAGTGACAGACAGCTAAACAATAAACAAGCCTTCTTGGCAGGCTGCCTGCTGTGAATGTGTGAAATTGTTAATCTGCAAATCTAAAGGCTGCCTGGAATCCGATATTGACTTTAATTGACAGTCATTTTAAGCTTTGTGATGAGAAAGATTTATTGTTTTTGAGAGATATTGTAAGTGTTACCAGCTGAGATCTGGTGTGCTTGCTTTTGATGGGCACATAAAAATCTGTAAAGTAGGTACACTTTGTGTATTAGTAAAATCTATATTTTCAAAACACTTTTTTTTATCCTAAACCTACATTTTGTGGTCGCCTATCTTATAATGTGTGTAATTCAAGTTTAAAGTAATGCCTTACATAATCAGATTGCTTTCAATCACAGACACAGACCTCATTGCACTGCAAATAACCAATTCGCTATTCCCCACTGCACCAACTAGGATTCAATTCTATGGTTCTTTGATTACACACACAGACATCGGCAGAGATCACATTAACCAACAGAGGTCTGATAAGGTGAAACAGTGCAATTCCCACCGATTAGTTTACCTTGCATTTATTTTTTACTTACATTGTGTGTTATATTTAGGGCTTGGTTTTAATGTATTTAAAAAAAAAACATTTCGGTCTGTATTTATCCATATTTATTTTGTGTTTGGAGAATAAAATGGTACATTTCCAAATTTATTTAACTGATGACATACACTCATACTTTGATGCCTGTTGCGTTTTAGCAAATTAAGGAACCAAATATAACAAACCATTATGCCCACAGGTAAACATTATCATTATAAATCATATATACTTTAACATATGCTTATTATTAAGGAATTATCATCCTGTTTTTTACTCCCCGTGCTGTTTATCTGTGCAGCTGTTGACCTGAAATTCACGAAAGACAGCACAGAGAGTCACTAACAAGAAGCACAATTTTCAGTATTTTTTCACTTTTAAAAATAAATAGACAGGAAAATCATTGGTTTTCTGCCTGTATTTATCTGTATAAATCAGTAACAACAGAAAACTGGGAGCCTTAGTTATTTTATACTGTTACCTGAAGGTGAAAGACCAACAAAATAGTGACACAGGAGGTTGATCTATTTAGCTACCCGTAGTCTCCACCTAGGGTCATAGTTCCCATAGATTTTTAATGACCTCCGACCCCTGGTCCTCTCACCTACTGTTTTCAGCCTCTGATTCAACAGCATTTAAGGAGCTCTGCAGAGCTGCCCCTGCTGCAATGAAATGTTAGAACAATCCCCAGGGAGGGAGCTTTCAAGACTAAAAGAAACAAGAAGTGTCTTTCCAATGTCACTCCCATCAGGGTAGTGATGGGAGGGGACAGGTTTAAAGTAAAATCTCACTCTTTATAAATCTCTTTGGATTGTTTAAGTGAAAGGCAACATGACTATCTGTAAAGTGCTTTGGATTCAATATTTGCAGCAGACGCCAGGGCCCTCATTACGAAAGTGGTGGTCTCAAGACCGCCAAACTCGCGATGGCGGTCGGTCGGACCACCGCAGACAGGGCGGTCCGACCACCCTATTATGACCGTGGCAGATGGGCTACAGATCAACCGCCGGCACCGCCTGGTTGCCACATGTCGACAGTCTGGCAGTCTCTGCGGTTGCAATCCGTCAGGGCAGCGCTGCAAGCAGTCCCTTTTCCGCCAGCTGGGTCTCACGGCCATGCAAAGGCTGGCAGAAAGGGGATATGGTGGGCCCCATGGGGGGCCCTGCACTGCCCAGGCACTTGGCATGGGCAGTGCAGGGGCCCCCATGGACAGCCCCATCACGCTTTTCACTATCCGAATCATGGGCAGTGAAATGCGTGATGGGTGGTGTCGAACCACAACATTGTCAATGTTGTGGTGAGTATTCCGCTGGGCCAGTGGGCAGAAACGCTGTTTTTGCCTGCTGTCCCAGCGGAAAACTTCTAATAGGGCAGCCTGCATACCGCCAGCCCTGGCTGCAGCGGCTTCAGCGGTCTTTCAAAAAGACTGCCGAAGCTGTTCTGAGGGCCCAAGTCTGTGTAACAGGCTGTGTTAATTTTTGATCCGCGTGCAACATTTTAAAGCTTGAGTCAACACCCATGCCACCTCACCTCCTACCTGGGTGCGGCTTGGAGGTAGCTAGTACGGCGGCAACCTCCCCATCGGAAGTTCGGCGGATGGTGTAATCTGTCCGCCGAACTCATAAATCAGGCCCTTTGTGCGTAGCCTCATCCTTCCATTCCTGGCCCAGCAACCATAAGCTTCTTTACTCCTTGGGCCAAGAGTGCAAAAAAAACATGCATTGGTGAAGCCAACAGGTCTTGCCTTAGCTTTGCCAATGCTTGTTGCTGATGCTGTGCAGCATCAGTATAATCTCTTTTGTTGTGTATTTGATGACAATGAGAACGCATCAGTGAATAACATCCCCATTATTCACAGTTACCCATCTATAACTCTATAAATACGATATATGTAGCGATCAATAATGGTTTTTAATCTTTGATAAATGGCTCCCAGTTTTTGAGAAAACCGAGGCACAGAGGGAACTAGAGTTATTTGCCAAAGAACATACAACCCAGTGTAAGGGCAACCTGGATTAGATCTAAGTCTCACGATTGCATGGTCAGCATCTAAGTCATGTCACCGCCTACTTGCAGCGCTCTGTGACGCCAGTGTGACCACCTGTCTGTAATTCACGTGGACTGTCCGTAAATTAACTCCAATGTCTTTGCCCGAGTTGAGGGTTCTGCAGTGATCACATTAAACATAAAACAGTGAATTTCTCCCTGATAAGTTTACCTTGCATTTATGTTTCATTTAAGATGTGCATTATTTCATATGCTGTTACCCGATGATGAATGATCAACAAATTTGTTTCAGCATATTTTGTTCTTTTTAGCCACGCCTTTAATTCTGTCTCCATGCTCACTGACCCCATCCACATTGCACTCAGGATCACAGTATCTGTACTTTTTTTTAATGCACTTAGACTGCTGTGTTGAACAGCCACATAAAGTCTAAGAAAGCCAGTGGTATTAGCACATGGTGCCCCGCAGGCCCCAGCCCTTCACTATGTACCTTTTTCTGTTTAGATAATGTGTCAGACTAAACTGTGATCTGTATTTATTTAACATAGTGTACTATTCGTCTGATAGAATTGTAGAAAATCCTCTCCTGCGGAGTTGTAGGGGATTGAGAAAAAATAATAAATGAATCTAGTCAGTGGCTTAATTGCACTTTGTCTGACAAGGAAACCTTGGTTCAGGTTCCAGCTTCCTGCATGACTAAACTGTGTGATCTAAGTTAAATCCTACTTCATGTGTCTAATTTCCTTGATACTGAAACTTGAGAGCATATTAAATTAGTTCAGTTCAAGATGGATTGTGGACAAAAAAAACTCACTTGTAAATTCTTTAATAGCCTGTAATGTTCCAAAGTTCATACAATTATTATTGGCCATGATGTAAGGGACACCAGACAATTGGTTCACTTTATTCACTCATGGCTTTGTCAAGAGGGAGGGTTAGTAAATGTTTTAAAGTACATGTTTAGAAATATTCCCTTCATATGAATGCGTACTAAACTGAAACACTTCCATGTGTTAAAGTAACACTTTTTACGTTTTTTATTCTTTATCATGTTGTTATAGTTTATTTGCTGTGTAATTTGCATTCTAAAGATGCTGAATGGTCTGCGTGTACTCTGGCTATTAGTGATGGCCCAGACCTCTGGCAACGGCAGAGGAATTGTAAGACACGGACAGAGTGGGCAATCGTCCAGGGTCTAACCTTCCAAGGGGCCCAGCCCCTGCCCGCTCTCCACAAGCACTACCAATGGACCATTGCACCAGTAAGGTTTGACAGGATGGGTAGGTGCTGTGTATTCAACCACTTGACAGTGGCTCTTCAGTTTCTGGCCTCTCTGCTGACACTACTGTCCACGTACAGAATACTTTGATTTTAGGAACTGTCCCGCCTTGTTCTTCCCTTCCTTATTTTTCTGGTTATTAGCATTGTCCCTTTTAAATGAGTTGCTGCAGTTTCCCTATCTGATCTCGACTTAATTCTTCTCTTTAATTCTCTTTGTCTGGTGGTTCGGGCTCCCATTTCTGGGATAAAATAGAGTTCCTGACACACACAGTAATACAGTGGTCAGGCCTTCATGGTTCTGTGAGGCTACAGGCAAGTTGGGGTTACCTCACATCCTGACATTAGGTGTGAGATGGTCGCCCACACCATCTGCTCTGCCTCAATATTTTTTTTAGGTTTGACGTCCAGTGGAGGGTGAAATGAGCCAGATGTTTTTCTTCAACTTGTTTAAATTAGTAGAAAGTAAAAAGTCACTTTACTTAATGTTCCCCAAACTTTTTGCCATGGATTTTAAACTGTTTAGAAAAATAATCAAAATGTTGTTGTTTTCTCTCCAAGAAACATTTGGTAGATTTGGGTAAGGTGATGCCCTTGACACCGTGCTCAAGGACATCAATTTACTATTGAACAAGGACATATTGCACCATCTGACTGCAGCAAACCTAGAGGCAATCTCATACAGAGTGCAGCAAAAAAATGCATTGATAAAGTAGAGGGATATGGCCACTCCTCCGATGGGTCTGTAAAATTGACCTTTTGTCCTGAATGTTGACCCTTGGTCCTGAATTGTTTTACAGCAATGCCCAGAATTTGACTCCTTGGAAGGGGGTCACTCTAAGCGACCCATGTGTCATCTCACAGCACTGTATAACAAAAGTAATTTTTGCTCCAAGCCCGTTTTACTCATTGTATCGTCCTCAGACAGATTAAAGCTAGCATGGCCCTGCTGGTAGTCCGATCTGTGCCGCTTGGAATACACACACACATCTCAGCATAAGGGGCATAACCTCTGTGCTATCCTACCTGCTGAACCAATGTTTACCTGTATTGAGACAAACTACTCCCCACTCCAACAGACTTACGCGCAGCAGTATTCTCTCAGCAGCATCCAGTGATAATTTGGCATTTTTAATGCAACCCTAATATATCTGGGGAAAGTCTTTTAGAGAACTGCACACCACATGTGCAGTGTAACTACAGAACTTCATCGGGACTGAGCACCCCTCCCCCCCCCCCCAATATGTGACAAGAGGCCACTGAGTCTCCCATATCTCACAGATATTCATTGACTTTGAGCTAAATGGGGGTCCCCGCTGTGCCACAGGGGCCTGTGTTATGCCCTGTATACCACAGGTCCACTTAGAACCTTGAGTGACACAACTGGTGCAATTTAATAGAATGCAAGGCCAGAAAGAAGGCAGCAGCACAACCATATGTTACATTGTGAGTGCTGGTATAGCGCCTCCAACTGTTAGTAAGTTATCATGGCGCTTACTTAACCTAGGTGCACTTTTCGAACACCTCTGCTATTTCTACCCATTAGTTGTGCATGGTCGGTTAGTTGTGGACGGTTGTCTAGTTTAATAATAAGTCACGTGGGGTAACCTGAAAATACAATGAGTTTGATTCCGATAGAGACCCGTGCAGTGCACAGAAGGCTGTGTCAATGGAGTTGGCGCTTTCTGTTTTATTGAGCTTTGGAAATGGGGGTGGCTGGTGTCAGTTGTCCACAATCTGCCCAAGATGACTCCACCCACAATCCAAAAGGAATAAAAACTGCTCTGGTAAAGTTTCCAGTTCAGCAGAAGATGAGTGACGGACAACCCCTCATACACTCAACACCAGCAGCTCTGAGGAGGTCTCCTGCCCTTCCCTAGATGAACAGGGTTTTGTTATGGTGTGTGGTGAAGTGGTGCAAATCTGTGCTGTCCCTCGAGTCATTGCATACTCAGTGAGCCTGCTGGTTTGAATTTCCACCTCCCTGTGAAGGTGTTTGGCTACAGTGATATGAAAAAAATACAGATGAGAAGTTGGAGTAAAGAGTGGGCGGGGTTGAGAATAGGGTGCCCCAATCAACGGGCGTTGATGTAGGTTTCAGTGCCCCCTATAAATAGGATATCATTAATAACAACTTGTTTTTCATACAGTGGTTCATTTCAAACTTCTACCGTTTCCATGTGTTGCAAATAACAGACGGTCCCGCAATCCAGTTTAGTGGCACTCAATCGACCTCAGAATGATAAAAGACTAAGTGGCCGATTATGAGTTTGGCGGCCAAAAACATCCGTCTGCCAAACTCCCGACGGGGAGGTCGCCATGGTGCTGGAGACCTCCCATCTGGCCTCATTACGACTTTCCCACTGGGCTGACCCGCAGAAATCAGCCCAGTCGGAAAGGTGCGGCAGCATTGCCGCTGGCCTATAATAGAGACGGCGGCAATGCTGCAGCACGCAGGGAGAACTAGCACCCTCGAAATGCAGAGCAGACAGTGTGCATTTTGAGGGTGCAGGTCAGGGGGAATCTTGTACTGCCCATGGGCAGTGCAGGGACTCCCTTGTGGCCCCTGCATTTCCACCGCTATGAAAAGGCTGGCGGAGAACAAGGTTATGATCAGCAGGGCACTGATTACAGCCAGCCCCGCCGTCGGCCCGTCGGGATCTAGGATCCTGGCAGGGACAGTGGTAGGTTGGCGGGTCTGCCCACCAACCTTGTAATGTGACGGTCAGACCGCCACAACTGCGGCGGTCTGACTACCACCACGCGTCTGGCGGTCCTAGGTTCACCAGACTCGTAATGAGGCCCTAAGGCGGCCTTGCCAGGACTGAACCTGTGACCTGCACATCGCCACTTATGTGGGATTCGTCATGGGCAAGCATTAGTTATAAAGACCAGGGGGCTTGAACGTGCCACTAACTGAGCAAACATAGGCAGAAGAAAGGGGAACTACATGAACATCTCCTAGGGGTCACCAGGGGCCACAGCTGCGCCCCCTGACTTATCCCTTGCGACCCCTGGCACTGCCTTTGCAACCCCTGGTGTCAGAGGTGGCAAAATCATTGCCAAAACAATGACGGCTCATCCCAATGGATGTTGGTTGGGGCACCATTTTCCTTGTTTACTGTCAATTTTTTATCACACTAATATTGAATATTTTATTATTTACTATTAGTGTAATAAAGATTGAATTACAACTAGCTGCAATATGACCCTCCCAGGCAGCGGAGGTAAGTTAGAAATGCTTTTAAATGTTTGTTCTGTGAGTGTTTGGGGTAAGAGCGTTTAGGTGAGAAAGAGTGTGCATATGTGTGAATGTGTGTGGATGTGTAGGCATGCATGTGTGGGTGAAAGTAAAAGGTTAAACGGCGTGTGATGTCACTTCCTCTGACCCTGGCATTTTGGTGAGTTGATGTTCAAGGCAAATAGTAAAGGGTTGTAAGAGAGGGGAGGAGGCCCAGGACCCTTAGGAGTGAGCAAGGCCGAGACACATGGCACGACAACAGGCTGAGCTCTTGAGGGGTCCAACCTCCACTAACGTCACTTCTCGGTCTTCGATTCACCAACTTCCGTGATCTATTGAAGGCAAACGACGGGGCAGTGACGTCACAGTCCAACTATACTGCCCGGGATTCTGCAATCCCTGTATACAAAACGTTGTCGGATTTCTATATACTGGTTGGCAAGTGACGCCCCCTGGCTCTAAACATCAGAACTCAACTGTATTAACTGATTACAGATACATTCTGATGTCACTGCCTGCTGCCAGAGCCCAGAGCAGAGGGGAAAGGTCACCGAACAGGTAAGGGAGCAGAATTAAGTAGCTCTTTAAGGAACAAAACAAAAGCTTACTTTCCTTTCCTCTACTCGGTGTTTCTATCAGATGTACTCAGTCGCAATGCAATGGTCTCAACTGATCAGCAGACCTGCAGGGTGGGGGCCACAGGCGGCCGTATCCTGCAACGGTGGGGAGACCGGGCCCTCGGATGTACTCAGTCGCGATAGTCTCACGTATGTACTCAGTCGCAATAGTCTCACGTGATGTACTCAGTCACGATAGTCTCACGTGATGTACTCAGTCGCGATAGTGTCACGTGATCAGCAGACCTGCAGGGTGGGGGCCACAGGCGGCCATTCCCTGCAGCGGTGGCGAGACCGGGCCCTCGGATGTACTCAGTCGCGATAGTCTCACGTGATGTATTCAGTCGCGACAGTGTCACGTGATCAGCAGACCTGCAGGGTGGGGGCCACAGACGGCCATTCCCTGCAGCGGTGGGGAGACCGGGCCCTCGGATGTACTCAGTCGCGATAGTCTCACGTGATGTACTCAGTCGCGACAGTGTCACGTGATCAGCAGACCTGCAGGGTGGGGGCCACAGACGGCCATTCCCTGCAGCGGTGGGGAGACCGGGCCCTCGGATGTACTCAGTCGCGATAGTCTCACGTGATGTACTCAGTCGCGACAGTGTCACGTGATGTACTCAGTCGCGACAGTGTCACGTGATCAGCAGACCTGCAGGGCCTGTGCCACAGGCAGGTCAGGAAGAACCCGCGCTTCTTTCAGGTCTCCATACCTGGTGTACAACCCTCATGCCCCAGGGCATGGCACCCACATGCTCCGAGCTAAGTGGCACGGGGTGGGTGTGCCCAGCATGCCAGTGACCTTTACACTGCGGAACGCTTGAATGAGCTGCAGCCCTGGGCGGGCGCTCTGGGCAGCATTCCAGTCAATCGTTGCTTTGCTCGCTGCGGAGAGGGACCAGCTATGCGCAACCCAGGCGTGGCCTTGGGAAGGAAGGGTCCAAAGTGTCAGGTCAGGTGACCCCCCCCAGACATTACTCAGCCGTGGTATGCCCCATGAGTGAGATCCGCCTGAGCCTCCACAACACCCTACAGAATCCATGTCTGGCCAAACTAAGTTCGTGTTGGACTGTCGCCCTCTAGGGCGGGGCCAATGCAGAACCTTATGTGCTTAGACCCCTCTGAACTGCTGACTAAGAGGAACTTAACCATCCGCCCATCACTTTTTCTTAGAGTTGGGCGAGCCACTGAAAGCTCAGGCCAGGATTGAGCCGGTCTCAGCTCGAGCCCATAACGAGCTGAGCTTTCACGTTGCCTCTGCCCGCCTTCTGCCCTCTGCCCGCCTTCTGCCCTCTGCCCGCCTTCTGCCCTCTGCCCTCTGCCCAGGATGTTCCGTTACCGGTCAGAGCTGCTGACTGCAGAGCTAGAGAAACAGGTTCAAGTCTCGGCGTCGGCTCAAAACCCTGTGATTCTGGGCAAATCACTTAATCTCCCCGAGCCTATAAACAATTTGTGTATCCTTGTGCAAAGTAAACCATTTGGGTTGAGTTTGTGCTATATTTAAAGACTACAGAAAAATGCACTAAAAGGTAAAATCAAAGCCTTATAAGGAAAGACTAAAGATACCCCTATACTAGCCGACTTGTGCAGAGTGAAGCCAGAAAACCTGGATAAATCACGTCTTCCCAGTGTAAATTGTGTGATCTTAGGCAAATACTGTATTTCACAAAAGCTCTTTTCTTTAATATCGCATATAAGAACACATTCAAATATAAGAGTTCAGTATTCCAGTTGTACAAAACTACCGCTTTTAATGTGCCTTATTACTAATGCCAAAGCTCCCATATTAAAAAAAGTACACTTTTTAGGTTGAGCGCACAAGTGCTTTTCAACCTGTTGTAAGTATTCTGTGGGCCTTTAACCAGCCCATCTCACACCCATAACTTTCACTCATTTGTGAGCTTGCTTTGCAAAAATCCTTTGATGTCATTGGTAAAAGCTTTACGCTTGTCCTGCCTTAGGGCGGTTTTGTTACTGCGTTGCAGACTGACCCTGTTACCTGGATTATTGCACGATTGCGGATATACTTCAGCATGGGCAAATCATTTATTCCTTTGTCTATCCCTTTCATCCTCCATGGCGCTCACAGCGGAGAACATAGCAAACTCCATCGGCGGTATTGAAGCACTGGTCACATTGTTCACACTTTTACCTAATCAGAGTACATTTTTGGCTCTCCCCTTCACGCTCCATAGCTTTCACAAAAACACTTGTAACTGATAAATGCTTTACCTAAAAAAAAAACCACAGAAATCCTCCGACAGCAGGAGAGCCGATGCTACAATATTCACTGCACTAGGGAACTCGCCCCATAATGCGCAGCATTACTTTCTGGTATTTTCTTTTCATGTGGTTATGCCCTCTAGAGGTGAACTATATGGTTACATGAGCATCTTTCTTATAAGTGCTTTGTTCACTGTGGTGTCCTCCAGGGGCTGCTCTAAGCAGTGCAGTCACCATATCAGCATAGAACAATATTTGGAGTGTGCAAACTCACCCCATAATGCTTTGCAGGGCATTACTTTTACAAAACATTTTTGCTCATAATTCAGCCTGTGGTAGTTGTAGGAAAATGGGGACACCTTCGAAACATTCACTGCGATGTGCTCTTTCTGTCAACATCATCTCTGGGTCCGCATTAGGTTAGGGGGGACCCCAAAACAATAACATCCCACCATGCAGTGTCTTTTTAAGTTCTTTCATGGCTGCAACTTTTGTTTTGCAGCTGGCAATATATATTTTTTTATGGGCCTGGTTTGTTATATTATTGCAGTAGGCCTGCTAGCCTTCTAAATGTATAATACACTAGCCAGAAACACGTGTCCGAAGATACGGCACTCGCCGCACCAACTTATGGTGAAAAACTTTTAAAACTCTGTTCAAATTCGTGCTAATGACTGCATTTACCATGATGCCTTGGGGTCACAAATGCTGGAATGGAAGACAGGGTGCTCCCCATTTTGACTGTTGTAATTAAGGCTCCCGTGAGCCTCTGAGCTGACGAGCTCGGGTGAAGCACCTGTGCGCCTTCTTGAGTGGTACTTAAACCTGTGAATACTTTCAAGGCGGCATTTCAAGCAACCCCGCCAGCTACACGTTGCTCTTCGCTGACGACGGCCAAATAGCCAGAAACACGTGTCCGAAGATACGGCACTCGCCGCACCAACTTATGGTGAAAAACTTTTAAAACTCTGTTCAAATTCGTGCTAATGACTGCATTTACCATGATGCCTTGGGGTCACAAATGCTGGAATGGAAGACAGGGTGCTCCCCATTTTGACTGTTGTAATTAAGGCTCCCGTGAGCCTCTGAGCTGACGAGCTCGGGTGAAGCACCTGTGCGCCTTCTTGAGTGGTACTTAAACCTGTGAATACTTTCAAGGCGGGATTTCAAGCAACCCCGCCAGCTACACGTTGCTCTTCGCTGACGACGGCCAAATAGCCAGAAACACGTGTCCGAAGATACGGCACTCGCCGCACCAACTTATGGTGAAAAACTTTTAAAACTCTGTTCAAATTCGTGCTAATGACTGCATTTACTGTGATGCCTTGGGGTCACAAATGCTGGAATGGAAGACAGGGTGCTCCCCATTTTGACTGTTGTAATTAAGGCTCCCGTGAGCCTCTGAGCTGACGAGCTCGGGTGAAGCACCTGTGCGCCTTCTTGAGTGGTACTTAAACCTGTGAATACTTTCAAGGCGGCATTTCAAGCAACCCCGCCAGCTACACGTTGCTCTTCGCTGACGACGGCCAAATAGCCAGAAACACGTGTCCGAAGATACGGCACTCGCCGCACCAACTTATGGTGAAAAACTTTTAAAACTCTGTTCAAATTCGTGCTAATGACTGCATTTACCATGATGCCTTGGGGTCACAAATGCTGGAATGGAAGACAGGGTGCTCCCCATTTTGACTGTTGTAATTAAGGCTCCCGTGAGCCTCTGAGCTGACGAGCTCGGTGAAGCACCTGTGCGCCTTCTTGAGTGGTACTTAAACCTGTGAATACTTTCAAGGCGGCATTTCAAGCAACCCCGCCAGCTACACGTTGCTCTTCGCTGACGACGGCCAAATAGCCAGAAACACGTGTCCGAAGATACGGCACTCGCCGCACCAACTTATGGTGAAAAACTTTTAAAACTCTGTTCAAATTCGTGCTAATGACTGCATTTACCATGATGCCTTGGGGTCACAAATGCTGGAATGGAAGACAGGGTGCTCCCCATTTTGACTGTTGTAATTAAGGCTCCCGTGAGCCTCTGAGCTGACGAGCTCGGGTGAAGCACCTGTGCGCCTTCTTGAGTGGTACTTAAACCTGTGAATACTTTCAAGGCGGCATTTCAAGCAACCCCGCCAGCTACACGTTGCTCTTCGCTGACGACGGCCAAATAGCCAGAAACACGTGTCCGAAGATACGGCACTCGCCGCACCAACTTATGGTGAAAAACTTTTAAAACTCTGTTCAAATTCGTGCTAATGACTGCATTTACCATGATGCCTTGGGGTCACAAATGCTGGAATGGAAGACAGGGTGCTCCCCATTTTGACTGTTGTAATTAAGGCTCCCGTGAGCCTCTTAGCTGACGAGCTCGGGTGAAGCACCTGTGCGCCTTCTTGAGTGGTACTTAAACCTGTGAATACTTTCAAGGCGGCATTTCAAGCAACCCCGCCAGCTACACGTTGCTCTTCGCTGACGACGGCCAAATAGCCAGAAACACGTGTCCGAAGATACGGCACTCGCCGCACCAACTTATGGTGAAAAACTTTTAAAACTCTGTTCAAATTCGTGCTAATGACTGCATTTACCATGATGCCTTGGGGTCACAAATGCTGGAATGGAAGACAGGGTGCTCCCCATTTTGACTGTTGTAATTAAGGCTCCCGTGAGCCTCTGAGCTGACGAGCTCGGGTGAAGCACCTGTGCGCCTTCTTGAGTGGTACTTAAACCTGTGAATACTTTCAAGGCGGCATTTCAAGCAACCCCGCCAGCTACACGTTGCTCTTCGCTGACGACGGCCAAATAGCCAGAAACACGTGTCCGAAGATACGGCACTCGCCGCACCAACTTATGGTGAAAAACTTTTAAAACTCTGTTCAAATTCGTGCTAATGACTGCATTTACCATGATGCCTTGGGGTCACAAATGCTGGAATGGAAGACAGGGTGCTCCCCATTTTGACTGTTGTAATTAAGGCTCCCGTGAGCCTCTGAGCTGACGAGCTCGGGTGAAGCACCTGTGCGCCTTCTTGAGTGGTACTTAAACCTGTGAATACTTTCAAGGCGGCATTTCAAGCAACCCCGCCAGCTACACGTTGCTCTTCGCTGACGACGGCCAAATAGCCAGAAACACGTGTCCGAAGATACGGCACTCGCCGCACCAACTTATGGTGAAAAACTTTTAAAACTCTGTTCAAATTCGTGCTAATGACTGCATTTACCATGATGCCTTGGGGTCACAAAAGCTGGAATGGAAGACAGGGTGCTCCCCATTTTGACTGTTTTATATTATTGCAGTAGGCCTGCTAGCCTTCTAAATGTATAATACACTACGCCCTCTAGGGTGTAAATACATGGCTACACTGCATTATTATCTGGAATTCTCTTTTCATGTGGTTATGCACTCTAGGGGTAAACCTATGGTTACATGACCATGTTTCTTACAAGTGCTATTCTAATGGAATTAGCAAGACAGATTTAAATTAGGACGCTAAATGTCAACATTTTCATTTTTTGCAGCAGATAGAGGAAGAAGGTAAATGGAAGTGCTTTAGTTATATTCAGGGCCACTGGAATTATGTGGCAAGAAAAGAAAATTATGAGGCACAGTTCACCAATTTATGTGGCAAGAAAAATCCAGTTTTGAATTTACAATGCCAATAGCTCTAACTCAAGAAAATATGAGACCTATTGCATTGCAAATTAATTTTGGAGAGAATTTGCTATTTTACATTACGGTTGTAGTGTGATTTACATAGAAAATATTTTAGGGCTCTGCAAAGTGCAGGGCTCAACCCTTGTCTCTACTCTCCCTGTTCATTTGCTGACTCGCCCACATCTACTTTTAATTAGTGCTTTCTCGTCAACATCTTCAGAGACGGCGAAGCAGTCTGAATGCTCAGTCACAGGGCACTCCTCCAAGTCGCACTAACACAGGGGTCTTCAAACTGCAGGCAGTCAAATGACCCCAGGCTCTGGCTAAAAGAAGCGTTATGCTGATACCAGGGCTTTGTTTTAAGCAGAAACAATGAGCAGCAGTCGATTGCTGCCTAGTGGGCCTTCCCTAACATATTTTGTCATTTATATCCAAGCTGGGAGTATGAGTCGAAAGGCAAGGGGGTCCAAATACCCTTCAAACCCCCTATACACATTTCTAATAATCCCACAGTGGACACTTTTATACCTTAGTAAGTCCTGCCTGACCATAATAGTCTGTTTGGGAATCATGTATTTGGTTGCATTTTATTTCAAATAGGTGTAGACATATTTAAAACTTGCCAACTTATTAGAGTAATTGTGAAAAATTCTGAAGGGGGGTGACGATTTTTTTTCCCACTGGGGGTATGGTATTAAAAGTTTGAAGACCACTGCTCTCTGCTAATCTGAAATTTACTCCATCCCTCCTGCAAGGGACCCGAGCCCCCAGCCTGGGTTTCAGGCCCTGTGAAGCCAACCTAAACGTGCCTCTACCCTTCTGCAAACTGCAGCCTGGCAGACACAGGGTGCAGCAGAAAAACTCAGGGGTGCACACAGACACAGGGGGACAGGCACTGAGAGACAGAGGCCCTAGGACACACTGGGAGACATGTGGGCGCAGGCACTGAGAGGCAGAAAGACACTGGGAGACGGGCACCAAGAGACAGAGGCACTAGGACACATTGGGAGACATGGGGGCGTAGACACTGGGAGGCAGAAAGGCACAGGGGTACAGAAAGACACTGGGAGACGGGCATCAAGAGAGAGGCACTAGGACACACTGGGAGACGTGGGGCGCAGACACTGGGAGGCAGAAAGATACAGGTGTGGAGAAAGACATGGGGTGCAGAAGGACCCGGGAGGTGCAGACAGACACAGAAAGACTGGCACTGAGAGACAGAGGCACTAGGATACACTGGGAGGCACGGGGGCGCAGACACAGGGAGGCAGAAAGACACTAGTAGGCAGAACGACATAGGAGTGCAAAAAGACACTGGGGTGCCAAAATATACAGGGGTGCAGAAAGACACGGGGAGGTGCAGACTGACATAGGGAGACTTGCATCGAGAGACAGAGGCACTAGGACACATTGGGAGACATGGGGCACAGAAACTGGGAGGCAGAACGACACTGGTAGGCAGAAAGACTCAGGGGTGGAGAAAGTCACAGAGAGGTGCAGACAGACACAGGGAGACGGGCACCGAGAGCCAGAGGAACTAGGAAACACTGGGAGACATGGGGGTGCAGACACTGGGAGGCATAAAGACAGGGGTGCAAACAGACAGGGGTGCAAACAGACAGGGGTGCAAACAGACAGGGGTGCAAACAGACACAGGAGGTGCAAAAAGACACAGGAGGTGCAAAAAGACACAGGAGGTGCAAAAAGACACAGGGAGATTGGCACCTAGAAACAAAGGCACTAGGACACACAAGGATACATAGGGTGCAGACACGGAGGAAGAAAGGCACAGGGGTGCAGAAAGACACAGGGAAGTGCAGACAGACATGGGGAGATGGGCATAGAGAGACAGAGGCACTGGGACACAGTGGTAGACATGGGGGCGCAGACACTGGGAGGCAGAAAGACAGAGGTGCAAACAAACACAGGGCGACAGATGCTAAGCGATACGTGCACTGGCAGACACAGGTAGGCAAGTGGTGCAGACACTGGACACTGGGGGAGCTGTACGCACTGGGAGAGATACAAATGTGGAGACACAGAATACACAGAAAGATACAGGGGTGCAGAAAGACACGGGGGTACAGAAAGACACGGGGAGATGGGCACCAAGAGCTAGAGGCACTAGGACACACTGGTGACATGGGGCGCAGACACTGGAAGGCAGAAAGACACAGGGGTGCAGAAAGACACAGAGAGGCGCGGACAGACACAGGAAGACTGGCACCGAGTGACAGAGGCACTAGGACACACTGGGAGACATGGGGCGCAGACACTGGGAGGCAGAAAGACACTGGTAGGCAGAAAGACCGAGGGGTGCAGAAAAACACAGTGAGGTGCAGACAGACACAGGGAGGTGCAGACAGACACAGGGAGGTGCAGACAGAAACAGGGAAACAAGCACCGATAGCCAGAAGAACTAAGACACATGGGGAGACATGGGGGCACAGACACTGGGAGACAGAAAGACACAGGGGTGGAAAAAGACACAGGTGTGCAGAAAGATACGGGGAGGTGCAGACAGACACAGGGAGGTGGGCATAGTGAGACAAAGGCACTGGGACACACTAGGAGACATGGGGGTGCAGATACTGGGAGGCACAAAGAGACAGAAAGGTGGAAACCAACACAGGGGGACAGATGCTGAGCGATGCTGGCACTGGCAGACACAGGGAAGCAAGTGGTGCAGACATTGGGCACCGAGGGAGCTGCAGGCACTGGGAGACAGACAGAAATGTGGTGGCACAAAATACACAGAGAGGTGCAGAAAGACACAGGGAGACGGGCAACGAGACAGAGGAACTAGGACACACTGGGAGACATGGGGGCATAGACACTGGAAGGCAGAAATACACAGGGGTGCAGAAAGACACAGGGGTGCAGAAAGACACGGGGAGACGGGCACCGAGAGACTGAGGCACTAGGAAACACTAGGAGGCAAAGGGGCACAGACCCTAGGAGGCAGAAAGACACAGGGGTGCAGAAAGACACAGGGGTGCAGAAAGACACAGGGGTGCAGAAAGACACAGGGGTGCAGGCACACACGGGGAGACAGAGATAGAGGCACAAGGGCACACTAGGAGACACGGGGCACAGACACTACGAGGCAGAAAGACGGGTGCAGAAAGACATGGGGAGGTGCAGACAGACACAAGGAGACGGGCACCGAGAGACTGAGGCACTAGGAAACACTAGGAGGCAAAGGGGCACAGACCCTAGGACACAGAAAGACACAGGGGTGCAGAAAGACACATGGGTGCAGAAAGACACGGGGAGGTGCAGACACACACACAGAGACAGAGACAGAGGCACGAGGACACAGTAGGAGACACAGGGCAGAGACACTAGGAGGCAGAAAGACAGGGGTGCAGACAGGCACGGGGAGGTGCAGACAGACACAGGGAGACGGGCACCGAGAGACAGAGGCACTGGGAAACACTAGGAGGCACAGACCCTAGGAGGCAAAAAAACACAGGGGTGCAGAAACACACGGGGAGGTGCAGACACACAGAGAGAGACAGAGGCACGAGGACACACTAGGAGACACAGTGGCACAGACAGTAGGAAACAGAAAGACACAGGGGTGCAGAAAGACACGGGAAGTGCAGACAGAGACGGGGAGACGGGCACCGAGAGACAGAGGCACGTGGACACACTAGGAGACATGGGGACACTGACCCTAGGAGGCAGAAAGACACAGGAAGTGCAGACAGAGACGGGGAGACTGGTGTTGAGCTGAGCCATACAGGCAGGAAGCAGCACTTAATTTGGGCCAGTGGTTGCCAGAGAGGGCCACGCCACTAATCTTTAGGGACCAGCGCTTATTTTTCAAGAGCAAGTGGGTAAAAATCATACACGCCACACGGGAAAGACGGAGGAAGAGAAGGACGGAAAACTGTTACCAAAGGAGAGAGCAGGAACCTGCAAGCGAGTGATAAATGGATAGGTAGTGACTGGCCCTGGATTAAAGAGGCATGAGGTGGATTCAAGTCTTTGCAGCTGACATAGCTGTCTACAGATCCAGCTGGGAAGAACACCTGCTTCACCTCAAGGAGGTGCTTCAGGCTATAAAGTGAAAAGCCAACTTCAGTTTAACAAACTTGGAAATCATAAAATATAGCCCAGATATGAACAACAATAAAACATTTACTACAAACAGATTGCATGAACAAAGATACTGGACGCTTTACACCCACATGGCATGAATGAAACACTGGAAATGTCCTGTTTTCTTGAAGGATTACAGCATGGGAATTTATTAATATTAGATCATTCTTTAATAGGGCTTTTGACTCCCTATTAACCAGTGGACGGGTTTTCAACGCTTATTCTTAAAGAAATGAAGCTCTTCTTGGCACCAGCTATTGTATTATTCGCTGTGATATGCTGTGCATGGTTCATTTTTGTTATACGTGCCAAGTTAATAATTATGGATCATTGCGAGTTATGTATGTCTCACTCTTGAATGAGATAATAGGCTCACTTACATGTTAATGACCTCTAGTCATTTGTATGCATGAAACGTCTTTCAGAAACCGGTTTTAAGAAGTCACCCGTTTTAGCATACATCTTGGCGTACAGCTTTTTCCGTTCATGCTTGATTATAAATATTATTATTAGTTCACTAGGTGTATTTCGCACGCTAAATTATGTAGTCATGATTTATTTTGGCTTAGTTTATTTTTACCACACTGATTTTCATTGGGATGAGTTTTGCTTACTTCCGGGTTATCCATCTACGCATGCGTGAATACATTTAAAAATCTGAGGTGTTGACCACCGATTCCATAGTTTAGTGCTGGGTTTCGCGGAGGATTATTGACGAAAAGTAGTTACACTGTTTGTTCTGTTATTTAGACACTGGCCGTGGTCACATCGTTGTTGGTGATTTTTCAAGGCGTATAGCAATTGTGTGTTCATGAGCACAACGCATCATCGGTCACTTTATCATTTATTTTAATTTTATTTTATACTGTGCACTGGGGAGAGATCATTGGGTAGCTGTGCGCATTTTAAAACTCATACATTAAACTAAACTATTTTGGTGCACTTGTACGTTATTATTTTGTGTTTTGCTGACACTATTTTTTTCAATGTTTTTTCATATTTTGTACAATCAGCTGTGGTTGTTCCACATGGAGCGACTTATGAGCATTTAGCTCAGTTAACAATGGTCACTGATTGCGAAACAGAGTTTAAGAGCACCATATGTTGGTCGTCCACCTAAAGTGCACTACCTTATCTACATTGTGCCTTTTTGTTTTAGTTTGCCCCTGACAAAGGGCCAAAATGGCCAGAAATTAATTGGACATTGAAAATCCTTGGAATAAAAAGCCTGAATTTCGAATGGATGTGATTTAATTTTCTATATCTTCTGGAAATGACAGCCATGATAGAAATGATGGAATTGCAAAATGTTGATCAAGCATTAAAAGCCTGATGATTGGATGATCTGCAGCTTAATGTTGATTAAAATTGATTAGGCATTTTGTTTGGGGGGGGAGGTTGCGACAGTGCGTCGTGTGACTGGTCAGCAGACGTCCACCACTAGTTATATTTGTGCAAACATCTGACAAGGCGCAGGGGAGTATTGCATGGTACCACCTGCAGGCCTACATTCTCTCTTCTCCCTTCACCCATGTATATAACTGTCCCCCGTACACTTTTACCACCAGCTCAAAACAGGGGGGGCAACCCCCACAGAGAAAGAAATCCTATACAGAACCCCACCAGGTAAACCCAGGACCACACAGTATTTCACCATTCTGTGGGGCTTGACTCATAATTGCACAGTACTGGTGTTTTGTAACCGCACAGTAGTGGTAATCACTGGTACGGAGGTTGCACCCCAACATTACTCTGCAGCTTATAATGGGGGGCATCGTAGGCTAATTAAAGTGCCTGGACATAGACCAAAAGCGGTGAAATGCCACTTTACCCCTTGACTTGAACTTCAACAAAAGACAACAGGTGCAACATCCCATCAGACTAGATCTGGAAGAAAAATCATTTTTATTTAATTAACACAGAAAGCGTGTGTTATTAATGCTGCTATGATCATGCCTACACTGAAGTATGCCAGTGCTTGCTAGGTTGGTCTTTCCGAGTCATCTGTTTACAAGCTTCAAGGTGTTCAGGATATGGCAGCGGGACTGGTCATGAAGTTTCAGGACATTTGATGGGTTCTCCGAGGCTCATGGGAAGCTACACGGGTTGCCGATTCCTAGAAGGATCCATTACAGCGCTTCCCCTTGCCCACAGAGCCTATGATTAAACAAGCATATGCTGCTTGTGTGTGTCCTTCCAAGTTTAAGCAATCACTCCGTTTCTGCTCATCCCCAGCTATCAGTCACCTCCTTTAGTAAAGACTGGATGGGTGCATAGAGAGGAAAGTTCCTTCTCGTTGTTGCTTCTTCTACTTGGAAAGCACAGCCTTGACCCGAGCCAAAAAAATGACTTTTCTATGCTTAGGAAGTCTCCTAAAAGTCATCTATTTTATTGATTATCCTCATATCTTTTCTGATGTTGTTAGTCCATTCAGTGCCAAGATGCCCTAGGAGGTTTATTACGTTTTATAAGTCACAACTCATCTCAACCTATATTTCTCATATATAGGTTATCCATATATTTATTGGCACTACTTGCAGGGCTGCTGACACATTTTAGAAGGAACTGAGCAGAAATGATGGGTTGGGAGTCTTGTCCCTTGGTGATGGAGCAGCATCACTTGGCGGAGAGCTCAGGTGCCTGACCCTGACCTCCGGGTAGTCTGAAAGCTCGCTCAGCTACGTGAACCCTGAACACACACGTCTGAGCCGACGATCACCTCTCCCACCTACTGCAAACCCCTCCATGAACTGGTTCTCAGAGTGCACTGTAACACAGATGCAGAATTTGCTTTAACTTATGCTTTGTGGTTTTTCTCAGTGGTGTTGCTGATGCAGAAGGAGTGCACCGGAACCCCCCTTGTGCAGGCTTGCATCACCCTGTTCTGCCTCTTCAAGGGGGTGTAGGTTGGCAGAAAAAGGATTGTGAAACATCATTTGCTTTCAGACTAATCCTGGGTATGTAACAAAACAGCATAATTCTGAGGTTACCAACACAAAAGCATTGCACCATGAAAACACCGCGTTGTGCACCACTTGTTATCATGTTGCCTGGGTTGTGTCATTCTTGTGGCCCACTCAAGGTTCTCCCTCCTTCTACCCAGGCCAGGCTACTTGTTATAATCAGTATAGACGTAACGGAAACACCACTACAGAGCATATGATCATTCGACTCAAAGGAAAAAATCGTAACACATGTTGCATTTTATAAAGCACATTGCCCCTTAAGGATTTAAAAACAACATTGTATTTTAGTGGGTTCCACACTTTACGTGCTGATGCTTCTGAACAAATTTGAAAGCATGGTTGTTATTATAATAATTTAATAACATGCTTATTTGTAAAGCGCACATTCACCCGTAGGCATCTCGGTGCTAAATAACAGATGTTTATTGTTACCCAATTAACTGGCACTCATTTTATCGACCTTAGAAGGATGAAAGGCTGAGTGAGCCACTGAGATTTAAGCCTGTGACCATGAGGTCAAACACAGGGCCTTACACTGGACGCTTTAGTCCACTAAGCCACCAGATATGCTATAAAATGGCACTATTTCTGTTGGAGTGGCCACTTTGCA
Source organism: Pleurodeles waltl (assembly GCF_031143425.1). NCBI lineage: Eukaryota > Metazoa > Chordata > Amphibia > Caudata > Salamandridae > Pleurodeles > Pleurodeles waltl. Next base: position 1,047,569,724 of record NC_090449.1, read on the forward strand.
GGACGTTGCCAATCAAGTACATCAGAAGTCTTCAAACTATAGTTCGAGCCCCCCTGGGCGTTTGTGGCTGCATTCCCAGGCGGTGCAAATGCCTCAGCAAAGAAGTGTAAATGAAGATCACCTGGAAGTGTGACTTTTTTTGGCACGTTTCCAGGCTGTCTTCATTTACAAATAGACCTTGACGTGCATAAAAGGATGGGAACTGCAATCCAGGGTGGCATGGGGGAGTGTGGTGCAGGGTCTAAGAGGTAGCTAAAAAGAACAAAATATTCTGTATGTTTTTTGTTATTTTTTGCCTTCACGAAAATGCACATAAAACAAACCTCAGACAGGGAAATTAAATATAAATGCAAGTTAAACATCCTGTGATTCTGGGAAAATCACTTAAGTTCCCTTTGCTTACAAAATTAATGTGACCTTGTGTGTGTTTAACAGGGATCAAGTAAAATGCTTCATTCTTCTTCATGTCAAGCACAGGATATATGAAACTGCAAAAATAAATTCATAAGTAGCAACTGTGAAAACTCAGTTGGTTAATGCGATTACTGCAGATGTCTGTGTGTGAGACCAGAAAGGCACAAAACTGGACCCTGGGAGTGCTTAATTTGAGCCTGTGGTATCCAGTGCGGGGTACCGTCACTTATTTTTGAGGGCCGACACTTTTTTTTCTGCCTCAAGAATTTACTGTGAGCAAAAAGACACATATTTGAAAGACGGAGGAAGAGAAAAACAAAAAAGCGTCCCAAAGGGGAAAAGCAGAAAGCCACAAGTGTATGCTGAAGGGGCAGGGAGTGGCTGTAAATGGATTAAAGAGGCCCGAGATGGCTTCAGGATTGCGCTGCCTCAGTATTCCGTGCTTGCACATGTAGGGCCAGATGTACCAAAGGTTTTTACCCATTCTGTGACTATGGGAAAAAGTGTTCGTACATATGGCCCTTAATAGCAGCAGCTGCATGTTTCAGAGAAGAGCTTTGGGCACCGGCACCTTTTTATTCACGCATTAAGCACTGACCCCTAGTCAGCACAGAGTGGAATTGAGACTTGTGTATTTATAGTGCTCGGAGTACCACGCCTGTGACAGAAAGCACTGTGAATATGCAAGTCATTGCACACAGTATAAGCCAGGCTGCCGCAATTTTCTATTTTTGCAGCTTTATATAGTGTGGACTCGACCGGAAGGAATTGGAGCGCTTTACATGAGCACCAGTTACCCTACAAGTTCTCAGTCACTTATTTAGGCATGGGGAGAATCAGGAGATTAAGGGTCTTATCACGACCTTGACGGAGGGGTTTCCTCCATCACAAATGTGATGGATATCCCGTCCGCCCTATTACGATCTGCACTGAATATAATTGGATCATTATACGGCGGATGGGGTATCCGTCACATTTGTGATGGAGAAAACCCCTCCGTCAAGGTCGTAGTAAGGCCCCAAGTGATTTGCCCAGAATCACAGGATGCTGAGTAGATGTTGGGATTCAAACCTGGTTGCCTAGTTCCAAACTCACATCTCTAGCTGTGGCACAACATCCTGATGTAGCATTTGGGATAAAACAAGTGGTTTCAAAATATATATTTTAGCAATAAGTAATCAGACTGTAACTAGTGGAAATAGTTTAATGTGTCAATTACTCCAGAACTCAGCTGATCAGACCTTCAAATTACCTCTTAAAAATAATAAATCTTTGTCACCTTAAAGCTTCAAAGGACTCCGTCAATTAAAGGCAAATGAGAAGTGATTTTTCTTCTTTAGCTTTCTGAATCCCAACACCCTCTTCGTTTTCAGGCAAAGACACTTCAAAGTCCTCATTAGCCATTCAAGGACAGCTGTTTTTGTAAAAGTGAGTGCAGGGAGGGTGGTGGGGAGGAGGCCAATAGGGTTGCATTCAGATGCAGAGCCCTAATCCTCTGGAGCCCTGAAGATGCTGAGCAAGATCTTTAAATGGCTCCAGGAAAACTGTCACTCAAGCCTTCGTCACCAGCAAGTTGGATTATGGGGACATGCCAGGATTACAGAGCAAGTCATAGAAGATTACAACCCATTCCAAGCTTGGAAGCTAGACTAATCCTCCCACACAGGACTCGCATCACACCTCCGGGAGTTCCACTGGCTCGTGATAGACAAACATGCTCAATTCAAGCTCCTCACGCACACATTCAAGGCACTACACACCTTAGGCCCACCTACTTCAATAGTCGCATCTCTTTCCACAAACCATCTAGACACCTGCACTCCGCAGGACTTCTACTTGCACACATCCCACGCATTCACATATTCCGAGCAGGAGGATAAGCGTTATCCTACATCATTCCTATAGCATGGCATAACCTCCCGCTCGACAACAGAGCCTTCTTCTCTCATCTTAAATTCCACAAGAAGCTGAAGACCTGGCTTTTCAATTAACCAACCTACCATGGGGAGGGCTAGAGAGACACCTGCTCAGCACCTGCATATCCTAGAAGGTGATAACGCACTTTACGAATACACGTAACATAACAATATTCATAACAATAATAGCACTAACGCTGCCACCCTTTCTCTTGCCTTTATGAGGCACGTCCAGCAGGGCTCGCTTGTTCAACCAGCTCCTTCTTTTAACCATGTGGGAACAGCACAGATTAGCTTGGTCTTGTCTACAGCATCAGAGCCCCAGGGTGGTCTCATCCGAGCTCAAATCACTGTTGATGCAGCGAGCAGACCATCTCACACAAGCTTTCCAAAACATTGTTAACCACCCCAAGCCATGTGTTTCTCAAACTTTTTAGGGTTGGAAATTGTTGAGCAATTTGGCCAATGCTAGAAGTGTAGGAGTGCCTAACACTATGATTTATTGGGATTTATGGCGACTTATGGAGCCCAAACTGAAACAGCACTGCTCCTTAGAACTACATTATTATTATTATTATTATTTTTTTTTAGTAAAATGTAAGCGCACAGGCAGCATCGCAGCAGTCAGATGGGATGGCAGCAATTTTGCTGGAAAAGCAGAAGGAAGAATCTTTGGTGAGATTTGTGGAGGATAGGAAGTTGGTTTCCTGCTTGTTCGTTGGTGGATCCTGTCAGGGGCGTGGCCAGTGTGTCACTAGTCCGGGTGCAAAGAAGGAAATGGGCATCTCATTTCTGTTTGACTGCGAAATAAAGCAATAATCAGATTTCAATAGGCCCCTCACAGACCTGCCAACATCATCAAAAGTCTCAGTGTGAGGAGGGGCAGGGCCTGGGAGGGGTGTGGCCTCTGCCCGGAAGCACCTAAGAGGCACTTTTGCCCACCCCCGCTCCAAACCACCTCCTCTGAAGAAGGAAAACAAAAAGCTTGCTGAGGCTGTTGCCAATGTCCTGGGGTGTTCTCGCGCCCAATATCGGACATATGCAGTTAAAAGCCTCTGAAAAGGAGCTGAAAACCACTGTTTACAGTGGTTTTCAGCTTGTTTTCCCTGTCGCTGTGTGATATTTGCTCCTCACCAGGTGGCCGTATGATGGGAGCCAATATTGTGTGTCACACAGTGGCACCGTGTGAGTTGGCAGTTATGCCCTCAGGCTTCTGGGCACTGGTGCCACTGCACAATTTGGACCCTATGTATCTGAAGAGCAGAGCACGAGCCCCAGGTTCAGGCCAACATGAAAAAGGGAGGTTTGGCTCCTTATCCGATGTCCAGTAGAGATGGGCAGACTCATGTAGGAGTAAATTAATTTCTGTTGCGACCCTTTGCAGGCAGAACCTATTAGATCAGATCTAAGAAAAATCTGAAAATAAGAGACATTTACCTGGTGGGCCTCACATGCCTAGCCAGAAGTCATGGGCATAGATGTGTGCCATCTGATCCTGTGAGTTGGAATGATAAACATATGACTGAAGCGTGATGGAAATGTTGAATCCAGTAGTATTAAACCATCTTTCATAAGGTAGGTTATGGGCTGCTTGAAAAGCTCAATGACATTCAAAGCATTCAAGCTTCTTGGCGCTGAACCCATGCAAGGGAACCGTCTGGAGTAGTGGTTCTCAACCTTTTGACTCCTGTGGATCCACCACTTCATTATTACTGGATCCCAAGGGCCCCCAATGAATCATTATTGGAATCCGGGGACCCCCCCACTTAATCATTACTTGAAGCTGAAGATCCCAGCCAAAGCATCTTTAATGATTTGAACTGCAAAACAATACACAAAAAATACAGAAACCAGCCTTTTTCAAATAAACACAAAAACTATTTAAGCATTTAATTCGCAAACAAATAGAACAAAAAAAATGTAATGGTTAGGTTGGACCTTTTCTAAATTCAATTGCGGCCACTAGTCGTCCATGCTACATTCTGTTTGATGCAGATCCGAATCAAAATGAGGACACAACTTTATTTTTAGCCTCCAATTTTGAATATCTTTACACTTATAAAACATTTTAAAACATTTTGCTTCTATTAATCTGTTAATGTTATTTAATTTTCTAAGCCATCGCAGAGTAGGCTTTGCGGGCCCCCAGGGGTCCCCGGACCACAGGTTGGGAACCACTGATCTAGATTAATTGAGGAATCTTAAGCATAAGTCGATTAACGAGGAAATAGGTGGTTTCAAGGCCTTTCCAGATGTGCCAACTTTGAAATAAGTTATACTGTGTGAGATGAGTGGGCGAGCATAGAAGGGGCAGGGCCTGGATTGGAGGGTGGGGCTTGGAGTCCATCACCACCCTGCAAACCAAGCCGTGGGTGTGATCAAGGAGAGAATGCAGGGCTTAGAGCAAGCACTGCCTGGGCACACCTTTCCACTTTCCCCCAAAAACAATTTGTAAGTCTTCTGAGGCTGCTGTTGATGTCTTTTGGAGGTTATAAAATCCAAGATGGATGCCTTCTGCACAATGAGCTTGGAATCCGTGCTTCACGGGAGGTCTCCAGCTCGCTGTGTGCATACCGTGTGATATCTGTTCCTCACCGGGAGATCATGTAAACAGACCTGATGACGCTGTGTGACACGTGGTGACGCTGTGAGTTGGCAGGTCTGCCTTTCTAAAGCCTAGATGGCTGCCAATTATCGTTAGCTACAAAGGTTCTCCATGCCAAACCTTGTATGCCAGAAGTACATATAGCCAAAGAAGGTTAGTTTGAGTCATCTGAACATAAAATAAGTTTACGGTTTCAAGTGCAATTTCGTCAACTGTATTTCTCAGGGAGTAGCATTATTGAGCAACCAGAGCTACCATTCCAACATTGTATTCTTGTGCAAGACTTCTAGGAGCTGGGAACTGACGGGAGAGGCTGATAGGAAAAACTAAATTTACTCTGGTAAAAGGAAAGACCTTTCCTGTCCAATTCCTGGTGAAGTATGCACAGGGATCTAAAGAGAATTTGTTGCTGAATTGCCAACATATTCAAAGCTAATAGCACTTTGCTTTCTGAGCTATTGCCTTTGTCAATGTTTTAGCCATGTTGTACATCAGCCTGGCTGCTGTGCAGCATGGCAGAAAGAATAAAAAAAATAATTCTAAAACAGGGACGGAGGGGGAGTGGTGTGCACTCCCCTCAGTGCGCATGCGTGTTTGGCCGGCACTCTCAGGATGGCCAAACAAACATGCGCACATAGCACTCTCCAGCCTGGCACTGTGTTGCCGGTTTGGAGAAATCAGGCACAGGCTCCCAGTCTGCCTGGGAGCGCAAAGCCAGGGTGCTCAGGCCAATCCTGATGCTGCTCTCAGTGCAGCCTTAAGACCGGTGATGTGGCGGGGAGTCAGGTAAATTTATAATTTTTTATTTTATTTTTTCTGTTTGTTTTGTTGCCATTACCTCCTACCCTCCCCCTTGCCACTCTACAGCACTGCAAGCTGCGACTGATTTGGAGCACTTGGAAACATGCTAAAAAAACACGCTTCTGCACCGCAACAGGTTCTGCAGTTCAGTTGGTACAAGGAGAATTGTAGACAGACCTCACAGCATGTGGAAGCCCTTGAGGAGGACTGTGTCCCTGTGTTAAAGAAGTTTCCTAATCATGCTTGAAGACACACACAAAAAAAACTTCAACTTTGAGCATGACGGGGAGGTGGCAAGCAGCCTCCAAACACATGTACTCTTATTGAGTGCTGCAAATAGAATAAAAATGTAGCTCCGAAAACACAGGCAGCGGAAGGGCACTGGTCAAGGAAGCAGTACCTTGGCCATGCTCCAGGGGAGGGATTAACTTGTCAAGCCAGCACGCACTAACCACAGAGAAGCACGGAAATGAGAGTGACGATGATGCCAACCAATGGCTAGCACTGAGTGGGTCCTAAGGCACCTGTAAGTAAACAAAATGTCTTGCAAGTGACATGGAAGTACTCTCCCAGGAGAGACCTAATAAGTAGACAGAACATTCTTTCGAATGTCCATTACTGAAAAAAAATGTTTTGTCACATTTAAGATTTGATTTACCACAGTGAGCTTTGCCTTCATAATCTCTCCCATTTTCCAAAACTGGTCGACTCCACAGCTCAGCAGTAATGAGCAACAAGGTGTTGGAAGGAATGCTTGAATTAATAGCAGTCACTGGTGACTGGAGCACCATGTCCAGTCCCATGCTACAGGACTCAAGCTAAAACCAGGGCCACTGGAATCATGCAATTGTGAGGCCACAGCGATGTTCGCATAGTTGTGGATGTGCCGCATTTGCCACACAATCCATTATATGCCGCATAATCTTCTGATTTTACCCCAAAAAATTGGTTCTAGCTCAAATTGCTCAAAAGTTAGTAAAAAAGCAGTGACATCTTGCCGTGCAGAGGAAGGCCTTTTGCAAAGGTTGACGGTCATCTTTCTACAGCTTATTTAGGTGTTAAACTGCTACTAATGAGGTGCAACTAATGCCCAAAGAGTGTTAATACGTTTACAAATAACAAAATAATTAAGTAACACTATCACAAAATGTGCTACATAATGCTGCATAATTTGTCTTTTCTTGCCGCATAATTTACTCAATCCTTTTGCGCAATCTGACCCTCCCTGGCCACATAATTCCAGCGCCCCTTACTATAGGTCACGGATGAGACCCAAGCAGGCTGAAGCTGTCCTGTGGCTGCTTGTGTTTGAGATGACGGGAGGCCTGGCTCTCCGTCTGGACTGTTCAGATTGGAGAATGACCAACAATGATTTCCATACGGCTGGTCTGCATCTGGAAAGGGAGAAAAAGGATGAACTGGGATCTGGCCTGAGTGACCACCAGAGCCCGAGATTAGTTCAAGCATTCCTTCGTCACCTTGCGCCTTTTTTTTGCCTAGCTGAACAGCCAGAACTAAAATTACTAGATGGAAGGAGCACATCAAACTCCAGCACCACAATTTAGTCATTTTCAACTTTTACAAAAATGTTGTTTTGCATGGCAGCCAATAGCCAATGTAGCCAGAAATAAGAAAGTTTTCCTCCCAAACATAAGCTTACTCAACAGTGAGGTATTGGCAGTGTAATTAAAAAGCTTTTAGAGCACCAAGTAAGCGTCGAAGACTAGCGGGTTGAAGGCAGAGCCTCTTGGCACCTGGCAGTCACTGAGGGAAGGGGGTGTCTACAGGGGTTGCCTCAGTCTGGAAAGCGTGGCCTGAATACACACTAGGGCGGTGCGTGGACCGACAGATGCCATCACCCGCTGCTATGGGAGCACCAAACTTTACAAATATACGCAGACACGTCTGGTTTACTCTGTGAAAATGCACCAACCAACCTCGCGCGTCGTTCGGTCACTTTCAATCATTCCTTAGCTCAATTACTCATCTAAGGTAAGGAAAGTCCATTCCATGTGAGGAAAAGATGTACGTGTTTTACAGTAGGAAAATGTACTTTTAAATGTTCTTTTAACATTTCGATGTCCAATAATATATAATTTATTCCTGAAATAGCGCTCACACAGTCCGATTATCACTTCAGGGAACAAATAACATATCTGCAAACTTCCAGGCGCCTGTACTAAAGCTGCCCTAATGTCCACTCACTAATAAACAAATAACCGTATTTCATGTGGTACGGCTGCACTTCAATGCGAATAAATCGGTGAGCTCCAAATATAAAGGCTAATTGCATAAGAGTGTCGCCATCCTTAACAGTTTTGTATTGCTATTTTTATTTTATTTTATTTTTTGTAGGGCAGGTATTCCTGGAGGTTTAGACAGACATGCCGGCCCATATTTATACTTTTTTTGCGTCGTTTTTTGACGCACAATCGGCGCAAACTTCCAAAATACAGTTGTATTTTGGAAGTTTGCGCTGCTTTTGCATAAAAAAATGACGTAAGTGCAGAGCTAAAAAAGTATAAATATTGGCCACAGTGTATTTTAAGTATAGACTCGTGCAGCGTCCGCATCGTCACCGCTTGGCGGCGACAGACAAACAAGAACATATGATGCGTGGTTTACATATGAACATGTACATTACTCTATAGTCACCTTACATATACCACAGTTTAGCTCGAAAATATTCCCATTCCGGAGAACATTATGATAACATTGTGACATGACGTCACTGCACACTGCCTAAGCAGATCCGCCCCATATTTTGGGCAATTTTCCATGCCTTCAGTGTCCGAGGACGAGCGCCTCAAGGTGTGCCTGTGATTGGGTAGCACTTTAGAACAAGCATTTGCAATGCAACGGGTCTCGCGTTTGCTCATGTTAGAGCTGATCGCGTTGTAAACTCCCAACCCGACTTTTCATCTATCAGCAAAAGTGCGTTAATGTACGTAACAGAGAAAGTGAAATTAACTGTGTAGAGCGCTCGACTTCTGCCAAGCGAAATCGCGCTAGGAAAATAGAGAAAAAGTAGTCCCCGATCCGACGGAAAACAGCGAGCCTCGCATGTTTTCTGTACTTGGTCGCTGCGCGCGAGGAGAGCTAGCCACCGGAAAAGGCATGACGTATGCGCGCCTTCCACTAATGAAAGCAAGCAGATTTTACTAGGCAAGCCCACGAACCAATCAAACACACTGACGTGACGTCGACGGGGCTCCGAGCCCTTTTCTAATAACTAAAGCGTCTCGCTGCGATACGCATGCGCGAGCGCATGCAACGCAGGCTCGACCCTAAAAAGAAAACAAAAATGTGCAATTCGTAGATGCCGCCGTGGGGAGTCTGTGTGTTCATTCACAGTTCTTTTCCATTAGCAGTGGCCTAACAATAGCCCCCCCAAACTCCAATGGGCCCACTCAGCAGCGCAGTCACCTAGCAGGCACTGGGCCCCGGCGGCGGGCCCCTGGCCCGAGAGCTCCTCCCTGGGGGCAGGAACAGGGGGCCCATTTCATGTACTTTGCAGGGGCCCCCCTCAGGTTTCGTTCGGCCATTGTCCATTAGGCAGCAGCTATCACACATGGACATCATTTAGGGGTCGCAGCTGTCACAAATGGTTTGCCCTCTGCGACCCCCAGGCCTCGGGCCAGCGAAACCACTGCTTGGAACAGAAATGCAGCCCCTCCAGAGCTTGTCCTGTGGCTGTCGGTTGGGACACAATTCTCCCTGATTGCTATCACGTTTTTATTACAGTAATAGTGAAGAAAACAAATGTTTCACTTCTATTGTAATAAAATGGGAGTACAATTAGCTGAAAGGACTTTCCCAGGCAGCTAAGTAAAATGCATGTTGTTGTGTGTTTGCAGGTGAGAGTGTTATTATGTGAGCACGTGTGTGTACGTGAAAGTGAGTGTCAAAAGCTGTGTGATGTCACTTCTCCTACCCCTGACATTTTGCCGAACTGATTTCTATGCTATATATTTTGAACAAGTGCAGCACGAGGCTGGGATTGCACAGCGCCTTGAGCGCACGATCAAAACCTTTTAGAAGAGGGCGCCCCCCGTGTGCCTCTCTAGAGCAGCGCTGTATAGCTTGTGTTGGGGGTGGGGGGCTACATAACAGAAACAGCAGGACTCTGAGTGTCAGCAACAGGCCTTCCAGGGTGCTGACGTGGAATCTCACCTAAGCAAGTGTCAGAACTCACACATTCACTCACTCACTCATCTACCTGCACGTTCCTCTCCGTGACATAGGCCCCTGCTTCAGAGATATGCCTGTAGCTCGCACCTCACTCATGCCTTTGCTGTACATCAGTGGTTCTCAACGTTTTGACCTCTGTGGACCCCCACTTTAACATTACTGGAACCTGAGGACCCCCACTCAGTCACTACTGGAAGCCGGGGACCCAGGCCTAAATATTATTGATGATTTGAACACAAAACTATACACGAAATTTACAGAAACCGGAATTCATCGAACACACAAATGATAACACATTGTATTTAATTGGCAAACAAATATAAATATATATATATTTTTTTTATTTTAATACGAAGGATGGAGCTTTTTTTAATTTAACTGAAGCAACACATCGTCCATACTATATTCTGTGTGATGCATCTGCACCGCTCCCATGAATCAATCTGAGAATACTAATTCGATTTTTAGCCTTCATTTTCAAATTACTTGACATTGGCGTGCGTTTAATTTTTTCCAGTTGTACATTTAGCCACTTTATTTATATACACTTTATCAGTCTGTTAATATTTCATCTTCTAAACTGTCGCGGACCCCCTGAAGAGGCTTTACGGACCCCGAGGGATCTCGTCCACAGGTTGGGAACCACTGCTGTACATCGTCTGTGAGTGAGGAAACCTTTTACTAGGATCTGTTCTGTGATGAGTGGAAGATTGCACTTGCTGCCTCTTGTGGGAGTAGGAAGCTTGGTTTGATGCTGGAATGCTGACCCTGTTCTGTGATTGAATTGTGCTTGTTCTGTGAAGGGGGAACCTTGCGCTGCTAATCCCTAGCGATACCGGTTTTCTGAAGGAGAGAAGCTTGCAGTGTTTCTGCTGAAGGTGCACCTGTTCTACGAAGAAGGGGCGTTTCCACTGCTGTTGCCACATCTTATGAAACATCAAAGGATATAATGAATGCACTTGCATAACATGCCCTGTGAACCAGGGACTGTTTCACAATACTTGATGCGAGATACCGGTAGTCCTGAGGAAGGCACCTTAGGGGCAATATTCAAGCACCGAAACATGAAACAAAATTAAATTTAATAAAGCACAACAGTGATTCCAAAGGGCATTTGATTGCTAACAAACTTATAGACAGGGAAAGGAGAAAGAAAACGTACAACTCAACCTCCACAATAATAAAAATATATTATGGACAAAGGCGGAACAACCAGGTCTTAATCAGCTTCCTAAATTTGACTTTAAAGATTTTTTCCTCGATCAGTAGAGGAAGACGATGCCAGCATTTCGCTGAACAAAAGGCCTTTTCACCAGAGTAAATTTCTGAAACCAGCATCGCCTTGGAACTCAAATTCTGTGAAGGGATATATTTATTACGTCTATTTTGCTTAAACGTAGGTACTGACAGTGGTGGCTTGTGGGAGGGAAAAGTGGTGGGGCACGTGGTGGGGGGGAGAAATAAAATAGAAGTGAAAGGATTGGCTGGGAGCACCCAGCCAGGGCTCTCCCATGCAGACTGGGAGCCTGTGCCCGCTCTCTACATCCCGGCAGTGTCGGCAACACAATGCCGGGCTGGAGAGAGCACACTGCGCATGTGTGTTTGGTCGGCCCAAGACGGCCTGCCAAACATACATGCGCACTGAGGGGGGAGTGCTGTGCACTCCCCTCATCCTCGCCACAGTCCGTGGCCCTGCCCCTTTTAATACAAAACGATAATAAACATAGTTTATTATTGTTTTGTATTGAAGGGTTTGCAGCAGCTGCTGCTGGCGGGGGGTTTGGGGTGTGCATGCTGCCCCTGGGTATTGAACCATGTACTGCAAATAAGCCAGGTGCAGGCATTTAAAATAGTGGTTTATGAACTGGAAGCCAGATTGGCTTAGATTAGAGATCTCTGTCAAACACAGCTGAAGGGTGGCCCATTTAATTTATCAAACAAATGTATTATTTACCAGAGGGATGCGAGCACCAGCAGCTGGAGGTGTCTGAAAGGACAAGCGGGAAGGAAAACAGATAGACTGGTACCCGCTTCCACAGCCCATCCTCTGCCGGAGGTTGGTGTGATCTAAACAGAGTGCCTGTATTGTGCCGTGCTTCGCAGAGACGTTTTAAGGCATGGGCAGAGATGGAATTCTTTTTTCCTGCTTCCCTTGTTGGATCCCTTTTTAGGGTCACGCATGCGTATGCGTATCGCAGTGAGAAGCTTTTGTATTTAGAAAAGGGCTCGGAGCCCTGTCAACTTCACGTCAGTGTTTTTTATTGGTTCGTGGGCTTGCCTAATAAAATCTGCTTGCTTTCATTAGCCAAAGGCACGCATACGTCATGCCTTTTCCGGTGGCTAGCCCTCCTCGAGCGCAGCGACCAAGTACAGAAAACATGCGAGGCTCGCTGTTTTCCATCGGGCTCGTGGACTTCTTTTTCTCTAATTTACGAGCGCGATCTCGGTTGGCAGAAGTCGAGCGCTTTACATAGTTAATTTCACTTTTTCGGGTTATGTACATAAATGCACTTTTGCCCGATAGGTGAAAAGTCGGGTTAGGAGTTTACAACGCGATCAGCTCTAACATGAGCAAACACGAGACCCGTTGCATTGTAAATGCTTGTTCCATTTGGTTTTATTCCTTTGTCCCTTCGAGTTATACCCCGCCCTGTTTCCTGCAAGAGATTGTGCAGAAGAGTTGGCAGCAGTTTCTTGGTACCAAGCAAGAGAGACGTTTTGAGGACTGGGTAAAGTGGGCAGGGCCCAGGGCCCCAGCCTTCCAGAGGGCCCCTGATAGAACCAGCTCTGCTTCCGGAGTGTCCTGTCCTGATTACCTTGAAAAATTATTTACACAAGTTGTTTGAAATGCCGTTTTCGTTTGATATACTCTTAATGTGGGCGATGTGTGTGAGTCTATTACAGCCATTTTTCCGAGAACTTTTGTGTATGTTTCATGCAACATCCAATAAAAAAAAAAAGTTTGTTTTAGATCACAATAGAACCTCACATATGAGGAACGGGAGGATGCCAGTTCCACAGAGATTATTAAGTGATATTAGTGAACCGCTGCCGAGTTACAATATTAAAGAGGTCACTATCCATGAATCCTAGATGTAAACACATTTAGAATTTGGACCAGTGTCTGCCGAAACGGGCATCAAAGCGCTGAAACTGGATCATAAATCCAGTCCAAAATACCCTTGGCCCAGGTCCCAAGCATCCTTAAGATGTCCCTGGAGGCCTGAGCAGGTGCTGCAGGGGCTGACCCATGAGGGCCACCAATGCAGGGCTTCTCCTTGGCTCATGAAACTGCTCACATTGCCTCATGGGACTCAGCTCCACCAGTACTTTTGTCAGCCTCACTCCCAACCTTTGCAGTGATCACATCACCCCACTTGTGCACAGGACGAGGCAAGGAGAAAAGCAGAGAGGAAAGGAGACAAACAGGTGGCAAACTGGATCAGAACACAAAAGTCACTGATACAAAAGGGAAGTAAAACAGTGACAAGAGCACTTAATGGCAGGACTTAGAGAAGGGTCTCAAGTTCCAATCATAGTGAGACAGACCAGTGGGTTAATGCAACTTCTAATGCTAGTGAGGTGGGTCCCTCGAGCATTAGATATGACAAGATGGGGCATTCGCTATTTCATCTCAAGCTGCTCACATATTGCAGATGTATTTTAATGTTTATTCTTTATAAATGAAAACTGTCTTTAGCTATTACTGAAGTTGGTCCAAATATATTTCACACATTTACCTGAAGGTGAAAGGCCACAAAGTAACTACCGGGTATTTTGCACACCTTAGCTATGCCTCTTGCCCCCCCGGGTCTTCCCCACTGCTCCCAGGATTAGACTTTCTATACATTTTTAATGCACGTCTACCACTGCAATTAGGCACCAGTTCTCTGACTTGCACTAATATTTTCACATTTGCAATAATATTCACTAATGCTATGTGCACCATTATTCTTGGTGTGTTCCAGAACATACCTTTGTTGAGAGGAAACTCTTACTAACTTAGAGGGACAATGCACCCTGAGAACAAAACGCAGCCTGATACGCACCAGCGGTGAAACACGCTACATATCGGGCGCACACATGTACTCTATGAATGTCTTTGTTTATTTGCATGATTAATTAAAATCTTAGCAAAAGAAATAACCAATGATTAAACAATATAAAAAAAAATAATAAAAAAACTTAAATATAAACAATTAATAAAATGACTAGACAATTATTATTCGCCAACTGATTGATCAGTCTGCTTCAATTTGTTACTAGAACATAATTACACCTTTAAAGTGAGTTCGGGGATCCAAGCCACGAGTTTAAGGAATTTGGTGTGCGCAATCAAGAATTTGACAAGTCTACAGTTTGTCTGCGGATCGGTTGGGTCAAACATTTTCATTACTGCTGGCCGACCAGAACGAATCCCATTTCTCTTAAATACTGGTTTTAACAGTTGGCAACATGCTTCTTTTAAGGCCAGGCAGACACAGATCAGATGGACCATATCCTCCCTGTCGGCGTTGCATAACCTGCAAGACGACTCACCCCCATTCTTCCACGATGGTTGATCTGCTCTAGATGGTGGGGATCCTAAACGAAGCACAAGCAGGTAGCGTTTGATGTATACTGAAAGTTTTTCATGTAGATATTGCGATGGCGCCAGGGTGGTGAAAGTATGCATAAGAAACCAGGAATGCAAACGTCGCGCAAATTGAGATTTATCATCTAAAAAAGATTGCAGATCTATTTCCTTTTTTTAACACACGACACAGGAGGGGATATGACACGCTGGTGTCACATAAGTGCATCATTTGTGTCTCTTGCAGGGAACGCTGCATATACCTGTTGTACACTGACTTTGAATCATTGTTTACTGAATTCCATAAAGCCATAAAGCCATGGCTAAAGGGCTAGCAGTTTTTCCACTTATTTTATACCAGGTCTTTATTGTGTGTGCTTTCCTGTCCAACTGTTGTTGTTTAAGGCCAAATTCTAACCTGACCTGTGCAGGGGAGGCGGTACGGTGAAGATTAAAGACTTGTTTGTAAATTTTTATTTGTTGCTGATCCAAGAGCATAGCATCTTTCCCGTATAGTGCTGCACTTCCATATGTGATACCTGGAAGAAATTTGGCCGACATGACGGAGAGTAATAGTTTAAACTAAGGGCCTTTTAACCTCTGGGCTAGAGCACAGAAGGCGACCAACAAGGCTTTGCACTTCTGGGCAATATATTGCTTTTGCGGCACAAGGTTAGCCTTGTTGTCTATAGTAAAACCCAAATACTTATAGCAGCGAGTCACTTCCAGGGTAGTGCCATCCAACTTAATTTTGTTTACAAAATGAAAGGGGCATCCTATAGACATAGTTTTGGTCTTTAAAGTATTGATTTCTAATTCATTTGTTCTTGTGAAATTGCCCAGGGTGTTAACCAGCCGCTGTAGCCCCATTTTCGTGTGGCTCACTGAAACAATATCATCAGCGTATGAGAGGTGTGATATAATCAGGTTATATCATCCTTGGAGAGTGTGAGTTGGTTGCATATGGCTTTGTGGAGACATCCACCATAAAAAGGTTAAAGAGGTGCGGGGGACAGAACGCATCCTTGTTTTAAAGCCAATATTTGTTGGTATCTTCCTTGAAATTTTTGATCCATCTGCAACCTTGATCTGCACCCAAGTCTTATCGTATAACATTCTGATGCTCCTTAGAGGACGTTCTTGCAAACCCCAGCTTTGCAGTTTCTCCCAGAGTATTGCTCTGCCTACCCGATCAAAGGCGCTTCTAAAGTCCACAAAGCATAATTGTAACTTTTTCTTTAGGCGTTTTGCTTTGTCGGCAATGTCACTTAGTGCAAGGATATTAATCACAAAATTAGGGTGGTAAAATATTTGGCCTCACTATCAATTAAAGCAATCAATCTGTAGTTAATCGGATTTGATCTGTCACCCCCTTTGAAAATCGGATTAATGATGGATTCTTTCCAAATGTCTGGGATGATTGTATTACGCTCAACTTCAGTGTCAAGAATTGACAGGGACGTTGACCAGAACTCACGGTCGGCCTTAAATATTGCCTGTGGAAGGCCGGGGGAGCGGGAGCCCCGTCCCTACGGCCCCTCCTGATTTCTCAGGAGACTGCCTTGGCACGGTCTCCAGCATCAATCGGACAGAAAACTTTAGGGCTTGATAACTCCTTCAGATGTAAGTTTTTTTCAGATGGTTTAAAAAAAGATGTTAGCCAGGTAGTCCACCCATTTATTCTCAGAAATTGGTGAACAATTTATTACTCTTGACTGCCGGTCAATGCTGTTGACTGTTGCCCAAAACTATTTTGAAGACCATCTCCTGGGATTCTCCATCTCAAATTTGGGGTTCAAGTGTGAGGGGGCTAACAGTCATTATTGGAAGTACTCATTACGCAAGTGTGGTGTAATTGTACGTCTAGAAAATCTAACATGGTCAGGAACCGGGAATTAAAGGGTAGAAATACCTTGAACCTTGGTAATTCACAAAAGTGCATTCCAACCCTGGTCACACTGAGAATTACTCCTATCAAGAGCAGGGATATGTATTAGTCATTTTCAATGTATAAAAAGTCTGAATTGTCCTTAGTAGGGCAATGGGTGGTCCAAGGTGCAGTGGTCTCCTGACATGTCCCTGGCAGTTATTTATCTACAAATTAAGTACGACCCACCCCATCAACAATACCTCAGCAATACAAAGAATTCCTCAATCAGCATGACCTCCGACACGTATGTAGAGATGCTGCTTTGAAATAGCACATACAGGTACACACTCCTTTCATTTCGAAAGGAGGAGGGGCTAGACACGCTGATGAGCGGCAGCCATTCATCTTAGTTTAGGCATTGGCTGTAATGTCAAGTCCTCTGAGAGGGGGTGGAGCATCAGAAGGGGAGTGGTCTGAAGAGAATGTGGTTGCGCTTCCGACAACCATTTTGTGGCGACTGAGAGGCAACCTAGCTCCTGTGAGTGGACAGAGCAGATGCCACCCCTGTGAGTCGAAGGGGAAACAAGATGGTGCTTCCATGGTTGGGGAAGAGCCCTTTCGTTTGTGTCTGGCTCCATGGAAGGATCAGTGGGCAGATAGGGTGGGCCCTACCCAATATATAGAGGGTTTATCCTGCATTCATGGCCTTGTCCTCCTGCCTACACAGAGGCACTGTGTGGGCGCCCATTGTCCTGCATTTTGGTTCCCTGCTACTTTTTAGTCTCTAAGAGGATAAGAAACTCTGAATCTTTGAGCGCTAACTAGTTATTAAAAACAATACCTGCAGGTGGCTATGATAGAGGAGCTGCGGCACAGTAAGGGTCCTGCACAATGCAGCTTCAGGAGCACAGCTACGTGAGATGCAAACTCATGCCACTGAATACACCTATCTTGCCAAAAATCAGCAGAGTAGCAAGTTAAAAAGTGATTGTCCAGGAGCACACAATTTGGCCAAATAGTGGGAGGGGGGGGGCAGGATTATAGAACATGTTTCCTGGTTCTAAGTTTCCCACAACTCTGCCAGACCACAACTGGAGTGGCAGGGATCCTTATGGCAAGGCCAAGGGGCTGATGATCTCACGGAAATATCACTGCGCCGTTGGCCCTGCCCAGCTTTAGAATATAGTGTTTATTTCCAGCATATTTGGTGAAAATGGTAAAGCTGGGATTACAGAGCAACTACCCTAGCTCCATGGCTAAATCATACCTACAGGAGCAGTTCTCGTGGCAGTAAGTGGTTACTGGGCCATATGCATGGTAGATACTGGTATTTACCACTGGTATTTGCTTAAAACTATTTCATTCCATTTGGAGACCACGGTATTTATTTTCTAAACTTGTATCTAAAAAGTTGCAAAACTGAGCAGTCAAGACATATTCAGGAGGTGGTAAAGGGTCTGCAACTCAAATACAGTGTGAATATTAATCACACCGAGGAAGCTGTTTTTATCTTTCTCTTTTTCCTTCCTTCCATTGTCTTTTCTTTGTCTCTTCTTCTTCCCATATTTCTTTCGTTCTTCAGGTGTAATTCTATTTTCTGCAAGAGACTGTGCAGAAGGCCTGGCGGTGGCGGATTGGTACCCAGCGAGACTACGAGTGATGCACACACCTTGTTGGTCCTGGGCCAGGAGATGCTCTGGGATGTGGAACCCTCACATCCTGATGATCCCAGACGGAGGGCTGGACCGGAGGACTGGACAGTCATCAGATGGGCATGTGAGTTACTAGGAGTACACCCAGTGTGTGCTTCACCTGCCCCACCCACCTCTGGTTTGTCATCACTGACTGGCGCAGCTGTTGGCGCTGATCTACAGATCGTCTCCAAAGGTTTTGGGGTGTATGTTATCCGTGGTCTTCGAGATGCATGATCCCCTCTCCATGCTGCTGTTTCGAGGTGTTTTACCTAGAGGCCTTCCCACGCGGATGGGGTGTATACCAATTTCTTATTTTTGTACTGACATGTTTTAGAAGTATAGGATCAGGGACATCCCACACTGTCCCTCCAGAGCTGGGAGGAAGCCACCTTCCTAGGATTATAAACTGCAAATACACACCAAACAACATACAGTTCTCTGCAGTTGGTGCATTGCCACACTGAGCTGGCTGACTGCAGTTATGGTCTGTGGCCTGCAGGCTGCATATTGGTCTTTGCTGTCAGTCTACTAACAGACTGAACAATCTCAAGGACTGCATTGTGCAGTGGCTGTTAAGCTGCACTTTCTTTCCATTTCAGTTCTCCCTTTATTTCCATTCTGCTTTACTCTTTGTTGCTAATGTTTCCCCTTGTTATTCTTTTTCTCTTCCTCCGTTTCCTGCCTGTACTTCTCTAGCCTTGGTCCTTTTATTCTGCATCATGTTCCTCCTTTTCGCTCTCAGTAGGTTTTCTTTCTTTATATTTTCTTCCACTCCTGGCCCTCTTCTGTTGCTCTGTCCATTCCCTGCAGTTGCTTTTAATTTCCAATTCCCCCTTTTCTCTTTGTCTTCCATTACATGCTCTGGTCATACTTTCACTTTCTTTGAAACGCCTCCTTTTGCTCTCTTTACATAAACCCATCCTTGTCTCACCTTGCCATTTTTACACTTTTCTGCTAGCTTCTTGTGCACTTGTGTGTGGAATGAGGCAGCTGCAGTGCAAGGAAGACAGACTGACCCCATCACTGGCCGGGCTCAAGTTCATCAGAGCAGCGCCATGAGGCCAGACCCTACACGAGGCACTGGATACTATGGCACCTATGCTCCCTAATGGAAAGAGCTGGGAATGGCCACATACTGCGTACCCCAGCCCCGGTAAGCTTGCATGAACAACTTTGATGTCAAACCTGCCCTCCCTTGATTGCTCAAGGGAAGGAATAGTGTTTTAAAGTGTAATTTCTAAAGTATTTTTTAGGGTCGAGCGCACAAGTGCTCCGTCCCTGTTGTAATCTCTCTTTGGGCTTTTAACCACACCCATGTGACACCTGCCACTTTCATTGGTTCGTGGGCTTGCCTTTTAAAATCCGCTTGCTTTCATTAGTGAAAGGCATGCACACGTCATGCCTTTTCCGGTGTTTAGCCCTCCTCGAGCGCACCGGCCAACTACTGAAAACACACAAGGCTCCATGTTTTCAGCACTACTTTACCTTTTTATTTTCCACGCAGCGCGATCGTGCTGGGTTTTACATACCGCGATCATGCTCGGTGTTTTGTTTTAAATTTCAGTACGATAGCACTGGGTTTTACATGGGTTTTACATAGCGCGATCACGCTCGTATTTTTTTTCTTTCAATATATGTGGCAAGAAGGAGTTTACAACGCTAATAGCTCTAACTCGAGCAACTGCGAGACCCCTTGCATTGCAAATGCTTGTTATTATTTAGCCCTGTGTTAGATAATGTGTTGTAACCAAAGCTAACCATAACTTCTCTTTAACCATTACATTTTTAGTGAATTACATATATATTACACTATTGGTGCTAGTGTCATTGTAGTTAATAGTTAGAAAGACGTTCCAACAGGAAAGCATTTTTGTTTCCTTAAACACTTTGGCACCATTTGCCAAATCTGAAAAAAGCTCTTTGTGGAAAGTTCCATGCTGATCTGTCATGCAGGGGCCAAGAAAAGGGAGTGTGATTTCCTATTTTAATTGCAACAGGAAAGTTTGCTCTTTGATACAGAAAAACTCCTGGATGGAATTACACCAAGTCTGGCACACAATTCGAACTTTATTTAGAAAGTATGTTTTTTGTGATTTGGAGTAAATTTCCTCGGCTGTTTTTGAGAAATTAGCATTTAAAGAGGTGCTTGGATTTAGCATTAAGGCATTAACATACAGCTAAGAATATCTAGACCATACTCCAGCAGTAAGTGCA